>NC_136270.1:127877466-128312466 GCF_964187855.1 Myxine glutinosa | reverse complement strand
AAGTAGTATTATATAGGCGCTTTCGCAACGCAATCCCTATGAATTCCACCCAAGAGAAAACTGATGTTCAATGATATATTTCAAGGGTAATGATACCATACAATTTCAATGATACAATCAAGGGTATATTCCCCGAGCAATCCACCATCCACAATTCACACTCAACAATCAATCAATCCCCTCGATGATTAAGATGGCCATCTTACATACGTGTGTCCCCTTTTGTACTCACGACCCCCTTTGGTCTCTGTCCCTCACAATGTCTCTGGGCCCCTCCTGACCAAGATGATGGTCGGCTTCGCCGCTCTCGGGCGGTTGAACGAACCCCGGGTGGACGTTTTCCCACCGGGCATGTATCGTACCGGGAACCAAGGTTGCAGCCCCCTCTTGGCCACGCGAAGCGGGTACTGTACAGCCGGCAAAAGCCACACGCCGTTTGCAACGCGGGTTAGGCCCCAACGTGCGACCCGTACGCGTCTTTGTAGACGGTGCCGCGAACGGTGCCAGACGCTGGGTCGGTGCACGGCCACACGGTAGCTTGACGTGTCCACCGGGCAGGTATCCGTCCCGGTAACTCCTCTCGCCAGACGGGCTCGGGAACGCCGCTTTTCCACACGGCTCAATATCGGTCCCACCTCTCGTCGGAGCGGGGCGAGGAAGAAGAATCTTCGTCGCTTCTTCCGACCTCGTGTCTTTCTTCTTCCGTTTCCGGTCTCTTTTTCCAGAAGGGCTCCTGACCCTCCAACCACAACAACCCTTAATCGACTACACATTGATAAGCACAGACCTGAATAGTAATTCACATACATTCCCCTAAATATGTAACACCCCCCAACCAACCTGTCCACAAAATGTCGTCCAAATCTGTCCACAACTTTGTGAGATATCATGCTCACAGACAAACAGACAGGGGTGAAAACACAACCTCGGTCCACCTCGGTGGCAGATGTAATAATAATGGGTTAGCGTATTGTGTTGTTCAGATTATAAATCCCCACCTCATGATTGAGGGAAACAGTTTGTCCATTGTCCACTCGTGTTCTTGAAATTTACATCTAGTATATATATTGATGTCTCCTAATGTCGTTGTCCTGCATGTGATTTTTTTTTTCACAAGCTCCTCTTGAGCCTCAGATCAGTATAAACAAGACCAAAAGTCTAACAGCGGCGTAGCCGAGCTTGTTTGATCCTTTAGGTGAAGAGGATAGTATGGCCTGTGTGGAGATACCAGTTAGCAAATAATGTAAGTATTAAATTATTTAGAAGTACAGCACTCTAAGTCTCTAAGCTTTCTTATACCATGGAAGTGAAGAGATTGCATTGAGACACTGGTTTATTCTACATGTGTTGAGTTAACAATGAACTAACCATACACCGCTTCAATCTAGTAACTTTGCAATTATGACAAAGGGATTGCAGTGTTACGATTATATTTACGATATTATTATTATTATCCTTATTATTATTATTACGAAAGTGATGCTACTGTATTGAGAAGCCAGGGCTAAATTGTCCAAAGCAGTCTGAAGCTGAGGCGCGAAGGTATGAAGCCGAAGGCCTTTATGTACTGTGTCATTGGAAGACCCATAACACCTATGCTTTTTCGATATTTGATGGTCATTTTAACAATCGGTTTGTTTTTTGTTTTACACTGAATGAAAAACGTAAAGGTAGAGCATGGCAATTGTGATATATGACAGGTTCAACGATATGTTGTCAGAATGGCAGATAAATCAAAATGGCGGTGTGTGGAGTCAGCCGTCGTATGCCATAATGACATCACAGACGTATTCACATCACATCACCCCTGTCATGTGACCAGAACCTCAGCTCTGATTGGTGTTAAGTTTGTGAGGGACATACACATATATGCAAACATACATACAGACAGACAGACAAACACTGTTCTAGACGGCTTTGCCCTACGGGTTATGCCGTAAAAAGAAATTAATTTTAAAATACTGCGTGGGCTTGTTACGAGTGACAAATGAGGGCCAAATGTTCCTGAGTGGTCACAGGTCCCTCGATGTCGATCGAGTCGTGGATATGGTACCGAGACACAGAAAATGTACTCAAACAATAAGATGGAGAAACACAGCATGCGGAGGGAGGGGAGCGATGAGATTTACAGATGGATAACAAACAGCATTTGGAAAAGGTAGATAAAGAAAGGTGTTGGATTAGGGGATGAATCAAAGGGAGGGTTGGTAAATTCTGACCTCCTGGAAACGCCGCGAGAGTTGGCTCGAGTCGATTTCGATCGGAGACAGATCATCTTCATCCTCACCCTCAGGCAGCTCAAACACCTCGATTGCCATGCGGTTCCTGCTACTAGGCAGGCCCAATTCCATGGCACCCTCATCCTCCTCGTCCGTGACGTATTCGCCAGTCTTCACAGAAAATGAGAGACAAACACGAGTCCTTGACCTTCGTATCGCATTAGTTTAAATTTTGTACAAATTTCCACAATTTGTTTTATAATTGAAGCACAATTCATTTACACCTGCCCAAACGACTTCTACACAGAACCACAAAATGGAGGAAAGGTTCCAGGTGTTGCCTGCTGAAGAGGCACTGATTATTGATTATTGACAACCATATGGGTCAAAAAAAAAGTGAAAGGTTGAGCTATGAACACTACAAAACAACTACACCACATGCAGTGCCCTCCATAAGTATTGGACCAGTGAAATCAAATTTGTTATTATAGCTACATGGTACATACTCAATAAATTTGGTTTCACATCAAAAGATGAATATGAGGCAAGAACTGTGCAGAAGGTGAGCTTTTATATCTGGGTATTTCCATATATATATATATATATATATATAGTTGCGTTTATGGGGGTACATAACAGAATACCGTAGGAAAGGTAGGATTGCATAGGAAATAGCATGGACCGTGTGACGCGTAGGAGCATTTCGATGTACATAAGCAGGGAAATACAGCTTAATGTTGTTTGAATGTTCATCATATGAGGGATGATGACGTGTTAATTAGTAACAGGGTTTAAGATTAACTTCCCCTGTGCGTAAAACCCGATGTGGCCATTCCTACCATTTTTTTCAGTACAGCCGGCCAAGTACGACATCGCCGGCCAAGTTATGCATGCTCCATGGACACGATACAGTAAAGACCCGCTCAGGAGAGGTGGAGCGACCATGGTTTGGTGGGTGAGGGAACAGGGCCAGCAGGCCACGCCTCCCGAATGACATGGGCAGAACGCGAGGCGAGCTCAAAGAAGCAGTTTCACGATTGGTGCTTGGAGAGTGCGAGCGGCAGCATGAAGCTTCGTGATTGGTTGCGTGGAAAAGAGGGTGGTTGGTCCTTGCCGAACAAGAAGCATGACGATTCTGCTGTTCCTGAAGAGAGCTTTGGTGTGGCGATTGTGAAGGAGCTTCGACTGCTGGGCTCTTTGGTGGGCTGGAGGCCACGCTGTCTTTTCCGAAACGGTGGGGAAAACAAGGTGGGTCGTCTACGTGCTCGCCTCTCGCCTAATTCCCAGGCGCCCGCGGCGCCTTCGACGCGCGGCATGACCAAAATATTTTCCACGCTTCCTACCCTGGTTATATACACTAGGGCATGCCCGTACTATATATATGCCCGTACTATATATATATCTAAAATTATATCCCCCCCCCCCCCCCTCTATTTACATGAAATGGTTTGGTCCATTCGCAACGCCAAAGCGAACGGCGAACGGCTTGCGAGTACAGTGACAATCCCCCCCCCTCTATTTACATGAAATGGTTTGGTCCATTCGCAACGACCACAGAACCCCCCCCCTCTATTTACATGAAATGGTTTGGTCCATTTGCAACGCCAAAGCGAACGGCGAACGGCTAAATCGCCATAGCTCGGTAACTACTTGTCCGATTAATATGAAACCTTGAAAAGGCACATCCTCGGGTCCCCAGCAATATACCTGGCAAGTTTAAAGTATATCGGACCCGTGGTTGTCGAGAAACAGCGGTCACAAACAAACATACACACACACAGAGATTAGTGGAATTATAGATAGATATATATATATATATATATATATATATATATATATATATATATATATATGTGTATATATATATGTGTGTGTGTGTATATACTATATATATATATATATATATATATATATATATATATATATATATATATATATATATATATATATATATATATAACCACCTTTAGAGGCCATTTTTCCCCGCAGGCGGGGGTTGGCCTTTTTCGGGCACAGTGGTTGTTGTTGTTTTTTTGGTCCCCTTTTTGAAGCAATGTTTTACGGCCGGATGCCCTTCCTGCCGCCAACCCTTTTTGTCGCCTTTTTACGACAAACAGGGAATTACCAGTGAACTGGTACTCAATTTGCCGACCTCGGAAGGATGACAGGCTGAGTCAACCCCCCTGGCGTTAATTCAGCGATCAACCGGGATTCGAACCCAGGATCCTAGGATCCTAAGCTGGCACCCTAGCCGCTAGCCCAACACCAGGCTTATATGTGTGTGTGTGTGTGTGTGTGTGTGTGTGTGTGTGTGTGTGTGTGTGTGTGTGTGTGTGTGTGT
This sequence comes from Myxine glutinosa, assembly GCF_964187855.1. NCBI lineage: Eukaryota > Metazoa > Chordata > Myxini > Myxiniformes > Myxinidae > Myxine > Myxine glutinosa. Next base: position 128,307,906 of record NC_136270.1, on the reverse strand, counting down.
GTATGTATATATATATATATACAGTGGTACCTCGGCTTACGAGTGCCCCAACGTACGAGTTTTTCGGGATACGAGCCGTCGCTCGGGCGGTTTGTTGCTTTGGGATACGAGCAGAGATCCGATGTACGAGCTCAAAAAATTTATTTTTTTGAATTTTCCGGTTGTGGCTTCCGGTTCCGGTCACGCGGTTATCTTGCCGTGAAAGCATCTCTGCTTGGATATAAAACACGCAATCGTCGAAATACATGAGCGAGGAATCTCCTTGCTCCAGCCGGTGACGTCATCGGCGGGGATCCCCGCCTCCAGAGTGGCTGGTCACGTGACCGCCAAAGCGTGTCGCGCGTGCGGGTATAATGAGCTACACCTGTGGATCACGTGACCACGGAAGCACGCCTCGCTTGAGAGGCATGGCTTTCGGTTTGCGTTTTGCTTTATAAGGCGCGATAAATGGGCTTTTGAGTGTTAGCGGTTCATGGCGTTGACGGTTCATGACGGTTCATGACGGTTCATGGCGTTGACGGTCAAAAACCCATTACATCAATTTTACCAGGCACTGTACAGTAAGTACAGTGGACACCAAATGCACGGTGGAAGGCTAGAAGTAGAAGATCGTCCAAGACAAGTGAGAATAAGCCATACTTTGGAGGAGATGACGTCATTCGCTGGTCCGATAACCAAAGATGTGGTATAAAAAACCAGGTGAGCTAACAATGCAGCAATGAAGGAATTCGGCCAAGGCACCGGCACACAACGACCTACCTACATCGAAAGACTCAATGCCAATGGTGACAGAAGCCAAGACGGCCGGCTTAAACACCGCCGAAAGACCACGGTGTACCAACTTACGATGCAGAACATCTTGCACTTAATATGATGACAACAGGTGCCATCCTCTGACGTACCATTACAGGTACAGGTACAGTACACGTGAGCACAGAGCAAAAGTTCACTGAAACCGAGATTAAGAAAAAAGAAAAAACACCTCGTGGTCCGTGCTCGATATCCGAGTTTCAATCTTTTCAAACACATGATGCTCTCGGTCACGGTATCTCCTGCGAGCTGCTTCTCCTTCAACCACACAAACAACAACTTCTCCATATCTTCATGGATAGAGGTCCGGAGCTTTGAAATAATCGTAACGCCCTTGGCTGGCGTTATAGCCTTTATGGACTCCTTCTGCTTCAAAATCGTACATATCGTAGAAGGAGTACGATCGTACTGCCTCGCCAAGTCGACAACACGCACACCTCACCTGGCATGCTCTTCTCCTCTGCTTAATAAAACCAGTTTATTTCTTTACATTCTCTTGTATTATGTACAGTATATACGAGGTCGTGCTTGTTTATACATTATTTGTTATTTATAAAGTACATTTTTGTTATTTAAAAGCACCTAACAAAAAAAATTGGTGTTTTTTTTTTGAGGCTGGAATGGATTAATAGCATTTCAATGCATTTGAATGGGAAAATTTGCTTTGACTTACGAGCGATTTGGCTTACGAGCTCCGTCACGGAACGGATTAAACTCGTAAGCCGAGGTACCACTGTATATATATATATATATATATATATATATATATATATATATATATATGTTTTACGATTGCAGAACAAGAGCACTTTTTATGTCCAATATCCCCCATTTCAGGTAAGCAAAAGTACTGTCAACAAATGACTGGCAGATGTTTTTTGTTGCTCAGGTGCTTCTTGATACATTGATTGTTCACACATAAAAGAGCTGTGAATGTCTATGATTGGTTTTAGTGTTTGCTTTTGCCTTTGGAGTCTGCAAGGATAAGCCAACATAAAGACCAGAGAACTGTCTATGAAAGAAAAGCAAGGAATTTGTAAACTGAAAAAACAGAAGAATTCGATTAAACATCACAAAGACTGGGTGGAGCAAATACAACAATTTGGGATATCTTGAAAAAGAAAGAAACCGCGAGTGTACTTAACAATAGACATCGGCCAGATCCGCCAAGGAAAACCACTGCAGTTGAAAGTAGAACCCCTCAAGTCATTTCCTCATTCATATTCAAACTCAATATCTCTATTTCCATTCCCAACAGCATCATTATAAAATAATAATAACCACATTTAGAGGCCATTTTTCCCAGCAAAGCGGGGGTTGGCCTTTTTCGGGGACCGTGGTTGTTGTTGTTTTTTGGTCCCCTTTTTGAAGCAATGTTTTACGGCCGGATGCCCTTCCTGCCGCCAACCCTTTTTGTCGCCTTTTACGACAAGCAGGGAATTACCAGTGAACTGGTACTCAATTAGCCGACCTCGGAAGGATGACAGGCTGAGTCAACCCCCCTGGCGTTCATTCAGCGATCGACCGGGATTCGAACCCAGGATCCTGGGATCCTAAGCTGGCACCCGAGCCGCTAGCCCAACACCAGGGTTTCAATCATATATTTCATCATCATCATCAATCATCATTCCAATCATATATTAATAATATAACAAAACACTGTGTTAAATCACGATTGTATTGAGATATTAACAAACCAGCTCATTGTCGTCATCTGTTCACTTCCGGATTCGGGGAAGCTCGGTATCAAGCCAATTTCAAAAATCACAATTATATATCCTACCTGCGTAACAACATCTGCTGGGATCCCAAAATGTTCAACAGAAGGTTAGGCGGGGCAAGCACCAAAACTGAGAGAGTAGTTTGGAGACGGATGGACAAACACCGTGGTTTATAATATATATACAAATATATGTATATATATATACAGTGAAACCTTGACTTACGAGTGCACCAACTTACGAGTTTTCCGAGATACGAGCCGTCGCTCGGGCGGTTTATTGCTTTGAGATGCGAGCCGAGATCTGAGTTACGAGCTTACGCCACCCGCCACCAGGTGGGTTCCGGTCACGTGGTTATCTTGCCGTGCAAGCATCTCTGCCGTATATCGCTGCTGCTTTGTTTTCGCATTTTGGTTATTTTGTAAAATTTCTTAGTTTTAACCATGGGTCCTAAGAAATTGAGTGTCAAGGGCAGTGCTGAGAAAAAGAAGAGGATGATGTGCTTGGATATAAAACACGCAATCGTCGAAAAACATGAGCGAGGTGTGCGTGTTGTCGACTTGGCAAGGCAGTACGATCGTCGTACTTCTACGATATGTACGATTTTGAAGCAGAAGGAGTCGATAAAGGCTATAACGCCAGCCAAGGGCGTTACGATTATTTCAAAGCTCCGGACCTCTATCCATGAAGAGATGGAGAAGTTGTTGTTTGTGTGGTTGACGGAGAAGCAGCTCGCAGGAGATACCGTGACTGAGAGCATCATGTGTGAGAAGGCCCGAGACATTTACGGGGATTTGGTGCAGCAGACGGCGGGAACATCAACGGACGAGGCATCGAAAGTCATTCAAAGGCAGTCGGGGATGGTTTGATAATTTTAAGAAGAGGACCGGCATTCACTCCGTCGTCAGGCATGGTGAGGCAGCAAGCTCGGATGTGAAGGCAGCTGACGATTTTATTATAACTTTTGCCGAACTGATAGAAGCCGAACGATACATCCCCAGCAAATCTTCAACTGTGACGAGACAGGGCTCTTCTGGAAAAAGATGCCGAGGAGGACGTATATAACGGCAGAGGAGAAGAGCATGCCAGGCCACAACTTGTTCAGAGTGCCGGCGATAGCTCGCCTTCTCTTTGTGGAAGACACGGTGATTTTTTTTTTTTTTTTTTTTTTGTATACAAGATCGAGGCTCGTGAAAGAGCTAACATTAATCACACAAAAAGACAAACCGACACACAAAACACAAAAAACAAGGGGAGCGGCAGACAATATGGGGAGAGAGGGGGAAGGACACAAACACAACATTTGAGAGCAGGAACATCGGGAGGACTTGGGGGGAGGTGGGAGAGGAATAAAACATATTGTTGCGGAGATGAGGACTGTATTTTTTTGATTGTGTGCTGTATTATTATTAATATTGTTAATTCTGCGCCCCCCTACCTCCGGAGCTGTGTAAAGGTGAAAGGGCATCCCATAATTAGTCCACAAGCATACACGTCAGCCAAATAATAGAATACCCCTGTTTGATAGTTATCTCTTATTCTGTGTTTTAGAGTAAGGCTGTGTCTCCCATTAATTGAAGTACTCCATTGCACCAGTGAAAGAGAATAGATCCCCTTTCATTCCCATCCCCAAAATCTCCCTTTCCTTTTACATCCCCTCTCGTGATTGCCAACCCTCGATTGCCAATTACCTCCCCTCCAATAACCGCCATTGACCACGAGGCAGGGTCGGAGAAGAAAGGCGTGTCTCCACCTCGTCATAGAGGGGAAGAGGGGCGTGCCCGCCCGTCGTCATCAAGGGCGGAGCGAGAGGGTCGCGTGACCAACCAGGGCCGAGGTGAGCACACCGATGGGCGTGTCCTGAAGGCCGGCGGCTTGATCACTGGAGGCGCTATAAAAGGCGCGCACGCAAGAAGCAAGAGAGTCAGAGTGAGTCGTGAGTTGGTCGTCAGAGGAGGGTCAGGGGTTGCGTTGGTTGTGGTGGTAAGAAGTTGGTGGTGAGAAGTGGTGGCGTCGAGTGGTCAGTGGTTGCGTTGGTTGACGTTGAGTTGTCGATGGTGAGGAGACACCAGGGCCAAGAGAGAGAAGGTTCCAGGTCAATTACCAGCAGTTGCGCCAGAGACGGCAGACGCGCCCTGAGGTGAGCCAGAGAAGCAGCTTTGGCTCCACAAGCAGCGTTGACTCCACCAGGCAGCTTCAACCCGTTACCCCGCGGGGACCAGATAGCGGTGGCATCGGTGGCCGTCGAGGTCCAGCCGACGTCCCGTGCGGGATCAAGCCCGAACCATCTGCCCCAGCTGAACCTTCCCATTCCTCCTTCCAGCATTCATTCCTTTCCTCCACCCTTCTTGTGTACGTGAGTTTGTTCTGTGTGTCTTGTCCCTGGGTATTAATTAAGCTTGTATAAGTTAATAATTGCACTGTGTCTCTGATTCTTCTGTATATTATTTTATTATCTTTCCTTCTCCTTGGTTACTTTGAGCATGTAAATAGTAGGAATAAATTTAGTAGTATTTCCAACCTTTTTGTCTTCTTCTTCTTCTTCTTCACATCCGTGTCGCCTTTGTCTTTTCCCTATGGAATAGCTGCGGTGCGATCCGGCCAACGTTTGGGTGGAATCGGGTTCTAATCGGGGAATAACTGTTCGGTCGCGGAGCCTTCGCTCGGCAAAGTAACATCTAAACCGCGATCAGTAACAATATGAACACTGCAAGGACTCTGGGGTGAATTACCGGGGGTAGAAAATATCAAGGTTTTCGATGGGTCATTGATGAGGTCATTTCGATGAGGTCATTGATGAAGACCAAAAATAGCACAGGGCCCAGAACACTACCAGAACACTACACAGATCCTCATTTCGATGAGGTCATTGATGAAGACCAGAAATAGCACAGGGCCCAGAACACTACACAGATCCTTAACATCCAACAACTAATGGGACGCAAACGGGGCGCCCAGTTTAGCGGTACACACATTAATGAATCACCCTGCCTGTGAAACACCGACATGACAGGTTATAGCTGGGTCGGGATTCAAACCCAGGCTGGACAGTTTAGAGTCAAGTGTGCGTACCTCCAGTCCAGGCCATCCTGCCAACTTGTATGCTGCATACAGGTGAAATATAAAGCGCGAGATATTTTTATAAATACTGTATATTAAAAAAAAAATTGGTGTGGTTTTTGGCGGGCTGGTACGGATTAATAGCATTTCAATGCATGTTAATGGGGAAATTTAATTTGAGAAACGAGCAAATTGAGTTACGAGCTCGGTCACAGAACGAATTAAACTCGTAAGTCAAGGTTTCACTATATATATATATATATATATATATATATATATATATATATATATATATATATATATATATATATATATATATATATATATACATACATATATATATACATACATATATATATACATACATATATATATATATACATACATATATATATATATACATATATATATATATACATACATATATATATACATACATATATATATACATACATATATATATACATACATATATATATACATACATATATATATACATATATATATATATACATATATATATATATATATATATATATATATATATATATATATATATATATATATATATATATATATATATATACATATATATATATACATATATATATATACATATATATATATACATATATATATATATATATTGTTACGGACCGCGGATAAGATGTTGTTTTGCTGAGCGGATGGCACCGCGGCCCTAACAGTTACCCCGACAAACCCGATTCCCGAACGTTGGCCGAATCGCGCCACAGATATTCAATGGGGAAAAGACTAAAGCGAAGGATGTGAAGAAGAAGAAAGACAAAGGGTAAGGAATACAAATATAATTTATTTACTATTTACAGGACCAAAAAAACCAAGGAGAAGGAAAGATAATAAAATAATTTACAGAAGAACTCAGAGACACAGTGCAATGCTAGCTTACCTACAGTCTTAATTAATACCCTGGGACAGAAGAAACAAAAGACAGACTCACGTGGGGAATGATGACAGGAATGGCAGGAGGTGGATGGCTGGAGGGGGAGGAAGGTCCAGCTGGAACCGCAGCACGGTCGGGTCGGGGATGAGCAGCCGCCGCCCTCTCTCGATCGGCGCGTTTAGCAGCCGCCGTTCCTTCGCGGCCTCGCTCGAAACTGCCGTCAAGGCCCCGAAGCTGCTGGGGCTGAAGCTGCGGTGGCTGAAACTGCTGTGGCTGAAGCTGCGGTGGCTGAAACTGCTGTGGCTGAAGCTGCGGTGGCTGAAGCTGCTCTTTCAGGGATCCCTTACTCAACTCTACTCTCTCAACTCTCTTAGTCCAACAACAACTTCTCCGCTTTTGCGCGCGCGCTTTTATAACGCCTCGGGCGATCAAGCCGCCGGCTTTCAGGACACGCCCATCGGTGAGCTCGCTTCGGCCCCGATTGGTGGGCGCAGGCCCTCTGACTCCACCCTTGATGACGATGGGCGGGCACGCCCTTCTTCCCCGAGCTGACCACGCCGTAATGGCGGCAAATGCAGTTGGCAGTAGAAGTTTTGGGAATGGGAATGAAAGGGGATCTATCTATTTGAATTCGGTGCAATGGAGTATTAAGTTAATGGAAGACAAGGCCTTACCCTAATACACATAATAAGGAAATAACTGTCAACAAGGGGGGAAATCTATGATTGGCTAACGTGTGGTGTTTATGAACTAATTACGGGACGCACTTTGACCTTTATACATAACTGGAGCAAGGAGGGCGATACTTTTACAACAATTTACACAACAACAACAAAAAAAAAACCATTCTCATATCCACAACACTGCACCCTCCTCCTCTTAGGCACGTCCCGGGCCTCTTACCTTAACTTTTAGTGTGGCACGTAGGTGTAGTTCCCTCTGCATTTAACGTGACTCTGAGTGCGACAGTTTTAAAACATAAATAAATATGTCCCGCTGCTCCATTGCACCCTGCCTAACAGAATCACGCCCACAGCTAACCGAATTGCGGAATGGTCTTCAAACTATACATTGATGGTGGGGAGCATTATTTACAATGACGTTACTTTATTTACAAAACGCAACCCAGGACCTGTGATTGTTCTTTCTGGGGGGGGAAACAGTCTGCTCTGCATCAATGCACCATCAAGCACCAATCGGTGCACAGTCATCACTGTTCATGAATAAAAAAACAACAAACAAACCCCAAACCCTGCTGGTGCTCTCTTGCTCTTCGGCTCCCTCTGCTGGCTATTGCTATTTTCCAGTTGTTGTCATCTTCTTTGCTGGCAGCCTATTTGCAATTATAAAATGCACCCAACGTGTCCATTTTTATTTATTTATGGCCCACAGGGCCGACTAGTGTGGTTCACCTGTGGGGCATCGGTGCCCTGTGATCAAGGTCCGCCAGCAAGATTTCGGGCCTTCATGGCCGGTTCCAGCAGAGGAGCCATCCCCCAACCCATGGGGTCCATAAGTGGTGCTTCGATGCAGACAGCTGGTTCCGGGAGTTTCGGGCGCACAATGGCGGACTCACACTCGCTCCCCTCGGCGCCCAGTGGCGCACAGGTCCTCATGTGGGAGACAAAAGGGGGAAAAGACAGATGAGCGAGGGGTAAGGTCTCAAGGGTACAAATCAAACAAGGCAATGCAAGGCGAAGTGCGTAAGGAGAGCGAAGTGAGAAAAGCTCGTCCCTACCGTACGTCACCCCCCCTTGTCACCTACTCTACCCTTGCCCTTACCCCATAATTACAAAATCTACACCTTTACAAATTCGTCGCTACTGTCACGTCTTCCCCATATTTCCCCTACACCAAATTCGTTCCCACAATCCCTCTAACCAAATTTGCCATCACCAAATTCATCATCAATCCTCATAAGGAGGGAGAGATGGAACAACAAGCACAATGTCACACCCACGTCATGATGCGTCTCACAATCCAAACATCTGCATCATAAAAATAACAAAACATGGCATGGTGCGGAGTTACGTCACCTCAGGTGAGTGGATGTATACACAAAGAATTAAGTTAAGCACCCCCCCCGTTTTTTTACAACCTCGCACATTACAAGTTTGTTGTCGTCAAAACAGTGTAATATACCCATGATATTGCTATATTTTCTGGAGAAGTGATATTATGGTCACATAAAAACATAACAATCATGCCGTTTTCAATATTTTATTCTGAATAATTTAAGGTGAAATTTTTTGGGAATTTTAGGCATATTTTCACCTCAATTTAAGTATGGAGCTATAGGTCCATCACGGACAGTGTGGATGACGTTTATGTTTTCTAACGTACAGTCATTGTTCTGAGAAGACCTCTAGCGATCTTTGCGTCAATAACGTGTGTAGGACCCACGTGATCGGATCACTGACTCAACCCTACGTCTCATAGACCCTGTAAGCCGTCGTATGCGTTGCTGTGGCAGGTTGTTCCATTCCCGATGTAATGCACGTTCCAATTCATCCAGATTGGCTATTGGAGGGACCATCTTCGCAATTTGTCGTCCCAACATGTCCCAAACGTGCTCGAGGGGGTTCAGGTCAGGACTGTACGCAGGCCAGGGGATGGTTGTCACAGCACCTTGCTCCATCCGATCACGTGGGTCCTACACACGTTATTGACGCAAAGATCGCTAGAGGTCTTCTCAGAACAATGACTGTACGTTAGAAAACATAAACGTCATCCACACTGTCCGTGATGGACCTATAGCTCCATACTTAAATTGAGGTGAAAATATGCCTAAAATTCCCAAAAAATTTCACCTTAAATTATTCAGAATAAAATATTGAAAACGGCATGATTGTTATGTTTTTATGTGACCATAATATCACTTCTCCAGAAAATATAGCAATATCATGGGTATATTACACTGTTTTGACGACAACAACCTTGTAATGTGCGAGGTTGTAAAAAAACGGGGGGGTGCTTAACTTAATTCTTTGTGTATAGATGGTGCGAGGAGATTCCTAATCCTAACTATCCTCTAAATGACTTTAACACACTTTACACTACCCGGGGTCTTTCCCTGCCAAACCATTGGCCATCTTACTCTATGTGGTTTTAAGAACCAAATTCCCATTGACCAAACTGTGGTGCTTTTCAATTTGGGGTCTCACTCCCCCGATTCATCTCCCTGTGCCCTTGCACAATTTCAGGACTGGGGCGTGTAGCTCTCCCAGCAGGTCTACCCACCTGCACACCTCCACCACTGCAGCTGCCACCCGAGCTTACCTAGCTCCTCACCCTAACCTAACTAACTGGGGAAGGCCCCTCCTGGCTCTGTCACCCCTTGGTGCCCTCTGGCACTGGGCTACCCGGGTCCGTCCTCTGGATCCTCGGGCCCCATCCACAACAACTCTACCGGCTAACAGAGCCCACCTGCGGCCTCACCTGGCCGACATCCTCACAGTGGTGGAGTGCCCAAACCAACTACACACACTAACAGGCTACACGCCCAGCCATTTCCACAACACTAATGCACCCATCCAAGTACCATTCTTTCACCTCGCACCACAGATGCCAATATCCAACCACAATTTACCTGTACCCTCGACCTAACACTTACACTACCCTCCCCGGGTATTCGTGATGGGGTCCACTCTTCCCCCATTCACACCTCCGCACCATCCACTCCACTCCACAGTTTCCATCATACTCACTCCACGACCATCCATTCCAATACTCCATGTATTCCACACTCCATGTATTTCACACAACCATTCTCCATACACCTGTTGTTGCACACCTGTGCAATCACACCTGGTGCCACCTGCACCCTCCTTCCTTCCTGGACCATTTGCTCAACACCACACTCATCACCATCTCTCACTCATACACTGCTCCATACACCTGTTCAGTTGCACACCTGTGCAATCACAATACAACTCACAATCACAATCAGTTACTCATACTCTGCTCAATACACTTTCGATCCTCAAACACTCGGCATCATCTCATCTAACTGTTGCCCTGCTAACTTAGTGCTCCCCGTCTTCCCTTTAAACTAAGCACATACCACGTCATTATCATCCAAACTAACCTACCTGCGTCCCCACTACAGGTATCAGTCACTACCTAAACTTAACGTTACCTAAGGTCATCTTCTCTAGATCCCTATCATTATATCCTAACCCTCCCGGGCTAGTTTTCACTGCCATAAACCCCATAAAACTAGTGCTCCTTTGCCCCCGTGTGAGAGATGGCAGAGTTGCCATCCCACCACATCGGGTATCTTCCACTACCAATTTTGCTCACCAAATTCCAGCCAATCAAAAATTTGCCAATCACTACCAATCATCACTCTGCCAATCCTTTGCCAATCATCAAATTTTGTTTTTCTAATTTCGGGGCCAAAACACTATCCTCATCATCACAGTCTACTCACTTGAGCCTCTCGGTGCGCCAATTCATCTGTAAAGCTCGGCTTCGTAAAGCCGAGCAATGAATGCGGGTTGTTTGGTGCCAGCGGCTGGATGCGTCCGGCACTCGGTGCAGGGAAGGACGCTTACCCGGGCCGAGAGCCCACGCACCACCTCGGCACGGAGCCGTCCAATGGCCCGATTTCGACCTGCCGGAATGCCTCAACCACAAAGGGTTGTCGTGACGACCCTTCCTACAGGGCCGCCCGTTCCGCCTAGTGGAGCACGGACGCGGCCGTTCAAAGCGCGGCCCGGCGTGAATCCCGCACGGCGGTTCTTTCGAAACCGCCGAGGATCCCCGCGGCACGCAAAGCTGCCCGGTTCGCACCGAAGACCCGATTCGGCTATACGTCGCTCTAACCGCTAACCCGGTTACCGTTGATGCTCCATTCGCATGCTTACACCCCGCAGCCCGTTCCTTGCTCATACATCCAGCCATCTCCATGCTCTTTGTCATTGCACCTTTCCCGACACACCCAGGTACACTCATTCCGCTTACAGATTTTGTCACACACCTGACCACCGCACACCTTTGCACACACTCTTCGTTTGCACACCTCACCAACACACCTCTTCGCGCCCCCTCCTCGGTCACCTCCTCTGTGACAACCACAGGTGTGTTCTCACTTGCACAGCCAATCACGTGCCTCACTACCAATTCCAGCGTGCATTCCCATACGCGCTCTACCATTCCAGGTGTGCTTCCTTCCATTCCAGGTGTACATCCTCTCTCACCTGCCACAACCAACTCACGCTCCGTGTCACTCTCACTACTCTCACCTCCAAACTCGGTCGCGCACTCACCCTTACTTTTGACAGCGCACTCTTTCCTCATGCACCCGTCCGTTACACACCTTTCTCGCGCATCCTCTTGCGCACACTCTCCCGTTACACCCTCCGTAACACTCGCCACAGGTGTGCATTCTCCCTTACTCTTGACAGCGCACTCTTTCCTCATGCACCCGTCCGTTACACACCTTTCTCGCGCATCCTCTTGCGCACACTCTCCCGTTACACCCTCCGTAATAACACTCACCACAGGCGTGCGCTCTTTCGTTACATCCTCTGTAACACTCCCCACTACGCGCTTCCATGTGCTCCCTCGCACACGCGCTACGACCAACTCACTCTCGACAGCACACTCACTCCTCGGCGCGCACTTTTTCCTCACACACCCCAGTCGGACATTCTCGCACACCTCCTCTTTCGCACACCGTACCTGTCGCACACTTCACCAACGGCCTCTCACGAACACCCGGGTCCACAACAACCCCCAAGCCGACTGAAGCTCCCCTCACATCATATACATTTCCACGTATAGCGCCACTCACCTTGGCACCTCGTCTCCGCACCTCCTTCGCCACCTGCAAACTCTTTATTTGGTTAGCAAGCACACCATCATGATTCGAGCACAGACCTTGTACCAATTCCATTACTTCCTCCTTTATCTCTTTCTTAGTTTCCCTCCGTCTCTTCTTAATTTCAATCACCCCTTCTTCCACCTCCTTTAACTTTTGCTTCACCTCTTTTATTTCCCGGTGTGTCTCCTCTATTTCGTCCTCTAACGCCACCTTGACCGTTTCTATGTGCGTCGTCACCTGCCGGTCCTTTGTCTCCATTACCTCCGTCACCTCGTCCAACCTCGTTGTCAGTCCCTCCCGTACCATCTGACATTCCCTCTGTGTCGCTATTAATTCGTTTTTGATTTCTTTTTGTGTCGCTTTCAACCCTCCTAGTACCGCAGTATTCTTTGCTACTTGATCCACTAGTTCTTTTTGTCCCACTGTTAGCTGTTTCACCTCCTGCGTCAGGTCCTCTATGCCCCCTTGTAACTTTGCCGTCCCATTTCTCACCTCTTTCTCCATACGCTTCTCACCTCGCTTTACCTCCTCGCGTACCCCCGAGACCTCCTCGCTTACACCTCGTCGTATCTCCTCCTTCATCTCCTCCATCTCTTTTGTAGATGCCATCCTCATCTGTCCCAATTCATCCCTCTGAGCATCCAATTTACATTCTAACCCGATTTTCACCTCCTCTATCTGGTTCCCCATCTGTTTGATTTCCCGGGCGGATTGCTCCCCGACTTCCCGCAATTTGTCGTCCATTGTGTTTTCTAACCCCCTTAACCCATTTTTCACCCCCTCTATCTGATTCTCCTGGGCAGCCATTCTATTTTCCACCCCCGTTAACCCATTCTTCACCTCTTTTATCCCGTTGTCTAACCCCTCAAATTTCTTGTCTAACCCCTCAAATTTCTTGTCTAACCCCTCAAATTTACTCTCAAATTTAGCTTCTAGCCCCCCAATTTGATTTCCTAGTCGCTCCCCCATTCTGTTTTCCAAACCTCCAATTTGGTTTCCCATACTCATCTGCACAGCTGCTTGCAGCTGCGCAATGAGGGCTTGCATGTCAATCCCTCCCACTTGTGCAGCGGGCGCGGCCACCGTAGCCATGTGCGAGGCGCCATTTTGCGCGCCCGCAACCTCGTACGCGAGGGCGCCATCTTGCGCGCCTGAAACCTCCTCAACCACCTCATTGCTCTCCTCTATTTCTTCCCTCTGATCCTGGGTTACTCCTAACCCCTCTTCTAGTTCCCCCACCGGTATCCGATCGCCTTGACTAGCCATGGCGCGATTTCAAAATTCAGGTTTTTCTTAAAACAAAACAAATTTCGGCAGCTCGTAATTTTGAGCGCGTTAAGCGCGCTTCGGGTCCGATCCCACTCCTGACACCAATTGTTACGGCCCGCGGATAAGATGTTGTTTTGCCGAGCGGATGGCACTGCGGCCCTAACAGTTACCCCAACTAACCCGATTCCCGAACGTTGGCCGAATCGCGCCACAGATATTCAATGGGGAAAAGACTAAAGCGAAGGATGTGAAGAAGAAGAAAGACAAAGGGTAAGGAATACAAATATAATTTATTTACTATTTACAGGACCAAAAAAACCAAGGAGAAGGAAAGATAATAAAATAATTTACAGAAGAACTCAGAGACACAGTGCAATGCTAGCTTACCTACAGTCTTAATTAATACCCTGGGACAGCACAAACAAAAGACAGACTCACGTGGGGAATGATGACAGGAATGGCAGGAGGTGGATGGCTGGAGGGGGAGGAAGGTCCAGCTGGAACCGCAGCACGGTCGGGTCGGGGATGAGCAGCCGCCGCCCTCTCTCGATCGGCGCGTTTAGCAGCCGCCGTTCCTTCGCGGCCTCGCTCGAAACTGCCGTCAAGGCCCCGAAGCTGCTGGGGCTGAAGCTGCGGTGGCTGCAACTGCTGTGGCTGAAGCTGCGGTGGCTGAAACTGCTGTGGCTGAAGCTGCGGTGGCTGAAGCTGCTCTTTCAGGGATCCCTTACTCAACTCTACTCTCTCAACTCTCTTAGTCCAACAACAACTTCTCCGCTTTTGCGCGCGCGCTTTTATAACGCCTCGGGCGATCAAGCCGCCGGCCTTCAGGACACGCCCATCGGTGAGCTCGCTTCGGCCCCGATTGGTGGGCGCAGGCCCTCTGACTCCACCCTTGATGACGATGGGCGGGCACGCCCTTCTTCCCCGAGCTGACCACGCCGTAATGGCGGCAAATGCAGTTGGCAGTAGAAGTTTTGGGAATGGGAATGAAAGGGGATCTATCTATTTGAATTCGGTGCAATGGAGTATTAAGTTAATGGAAGACAAGGCCTTACCCTAATACACATAATAAGGAAATAACTGTCAACAAGGGGGGAAATCTATGATTGGCTAACGTGTGGTGTTTATGAACTAATTACGGGACGCACTTTGACCTTTATACATAACTGGAGCAAGGAGGGCGATACTTTTACAACAATTTACACAACAACAAAAAAAAAACAACCATTCTCATATCCACAACAATATATATATATATATATATATATATATATATATATATATATATATATATATCTATAATTCCAGTAATCTCTGTGTGTATGTTTGTATGTTTGTATGTTTGTATGTTTGTACGTTTGTATGTCTGTATGTCTGTGACCGCTGTTTCTCGACAACCACGGGTCCGATATACTTTAAACTTGCCAGGTATATTGCTGGGGACCCGAGGATGTGCCTTTTCAAGGTTTCATATTAATCGGAGAAGTAGTTACCGAGCTATGTCCAAAAAACGATTCAACCAATCAGAGAGCAGCGAGCTATCACGTGTGCCGAACGTGGCGAACAGACTCTGCCTCGGACGGCACATTTGAGAGCGTATTCATTTATTTCACGTTGGAAAACTATGTTGCCGTTAAACTATGTTTTAAAACTAATTAAAACTAATTTGCGATTCATCGTAACTGCGATTTGCGACCTTCCGGACAGTGAAGACTGCACTTCCGGCAGCCAATCACAGAACGCGTTGTTGCGTAGGCGTGGCCGATGTGAGAGCGAGCCGAGCCGAGCGCGTGCGCCATTACGGTTCGTAATTCGATTTCTTCCGGAGAAAATAATAATTTCTCGATTTCTTATGCGCATTATTTCTCCCAATTCAGTCAGAGCGAAGGGCGGAAGCGAAGAGCGTTGTTTTTTTTGTTTACGGGCGTACGGGCGTACGGGCGGGGTAGAGCGTACGGGTAGCGTTTTTTTTTTTTTTTGGCAAGGAACGGGCACCCACGTACGGGCATGCCCTAGTATATATAAATACACACACACACACACACACAGTCATGGCCAAAAATATTTGCACCCTTGCACTTTTTTCAAATAATGCACCAATTCTTCCAGGAAATTGTTGAAATTTAAAAATATTTTGGTATCCACATTTGTATTTCTTTGGTTTGCAGTGGAACAAAAACAAAAAAAGCTGAACGATTGCTAAATCTTTGCTTTTTGCACACACAAATCCTAAAAAGCCCTGGATATTATTATTGGCACCTTTTAGAAGTTGTTCGAAATAATTAGATTTCAAGCAGGTGATTTTCTTTTACTTTGGAAATGAACTCACCGATAGTGAGATAGATGCAGGTGCCTGCAATATAAAAATCACTCATTCAACCAGTTTCAAGAGAGAAAAGAAGCCTTTCTGCTGTTTTGTGTCATTGTGCAATGAGAATGGAGAAAAGAAAGAAAACAAAATAATTGTCTGAGGAGGTCAGACACAAGGTTGTTGACAAGCATGGACAATCTCAAGACTACAAGTGCATCTCCAGAGACCTTGATGTTCCTATGTCCACCGTATGCAATGTCATCAGGAAGTTTAAGGCCCATGGCACTGTAGCCAACCTCCCTGGATGTGGCCGCAAGACCAAACTTGTTTGAAGATTGTAGCGAAGGATTGTTCGAATGGTGGAGAAAGCACCTCGACCAACTGCCAAACAGATTCAAGCGGATGTTCAGACACAAGGTACGACAGTTTCAACTCGCACCATCCGTTGCCAACTCAAATAAAGGGGGTTATATGGTAGGGGACCCAGGAGGACCCCACTGCTGAGAAAGCCCGACTGGAGTTTTCCAAAATACACCTGGACAAGCCAACATCCTTCTGGGAGAATGTCCTGTGGACAGATGAGACCAAATTAGAGCTTTTCGGTGAAGCACACCATCTCTATGTTTGGACAAAACAAAATGAAGCCTTCAAATAAAAGAACATCTTCCCTACAGTCAAACATAGAGGGGGTTCAGTGATGTTTTGGGGTTGCTCTGCTGCTTCTGGCACTGGGTACCTTGAATGTGTGCATGGCACCATGAAATCGGGAGATTACCAGGGCATTTTGGAGCACAATGTTTAACCCAGTGTCAGAAAGCTGGGTGTCCGTCAAAGGTCATGGGTCTTGCAGCAGGACAATGACCCCAAACACACTTCAAAGAGCACCCAGGAATGGTTCAAGACCAAACACTGGACTGTTCTGAAGTGGCCCGCAATGAGTCCAAATCTAAATCCCATTGAACACCTGTGGGGAGATCTGAAAACAGCAGTTGGGAGAAGGCACCCGTCAAATATGGGAGAACTGGAGTTGTTTGCACAAGAAGAGTGGGCCAAACTGCCATTAGAGAGGTATAGGAAGCTCATTCATGGCTATAGGAAGTGCTTGACGCAGGAAGCGCAGTTATTTTGTCCAAAGTCCGTGCTACCAAATATTAAGACTCGGGTGTGAATAATTTTGTCAATGCCATTTCTTTTTATTTTCCAATTTAAAAGAATATCTATCTATAATTCCATTAATCTCTGTGTGTATGTGTGTGTGTATGTGTGTGTGTGTGTATGCGACAACGATTTCTCGACAACTACCGGTCCGATATACTTGAAACTTGCCAGGTATATTGGTGGGGACCCGAGGATGTGCCTTTTCAAGGTTTGAAATTAATCGGACAAGTACTTACCGAGCTATGGCGATTTAGCCGTTCGCCGTTCGCTTTGGCGTTGCGAATGGACCAAACCATTGCATGTAAATAGAGGGGGGGGTTCTGTGGTCGTTGCGAATGGACCAAACCATTCATGTAAATAGAGGGGGGGGGGGGGGGTTCTGTGGTCGTTACTGCCACGTGGTTTCAAAGTTTTTTTTTGTTGTTGTTGTTTGCACGCATGTTTTTTTGCACCCACGTACGGGCACGCCCTAGGATGTTTACACACACACACCCCTACACAAATTTTTTTTTTTTTTTTTTTTTGGCAAGGAACGGGCACCCACGTACGGGCACGTCCTAGCTTATATATAGTACGGGCATGCCCTAGTATTTCCAATTTAAAAAAGAAGTTCTGAACCAAAAACAAAGGTTCTGTAATATTAACAATGAAATAAAGAAATGTGGAGACCAAATACTTTTGTCAATTTCAACTTATTTTTGAGAACATTGTGAGTTGTTTGAAAAAAGTGCAAGGGTGCAAATATTTTTTGCCACGACTATGTATGTATGTATATACTTACTTTTTCCACATGCGAAATTTGCATTTATGTTTATTTAAATTATACAATGGACTACAAAATGTAAATGTTTCATGATATATATATATATATAAAACACAGTTTGTGTGTGTGTGTGTGTGTGTGTAATGTTACCGATAGACTCCGAAACGGAGAGGCTTACGTGCTTGATATTTGGCATAGACATGGCCATTGAGCCTGGGACGAACATGGCCGAACTCAAAATATTTGACGATCCATATTTTTTATTCATATTTACCTCAGCGCATTTCAGCACACGGAATCAATGGAATCAGAGCAGGTGGGCGCTGATTCGCTCAGAGCGATCACGTGATGACGCTATGACGCTATGAACGCTATGACGCTATGAACGCTATGAAAAAAAAAAAAAACGCTATGACGCTATGACGCTATGAAACGCTATGACAAAAAAATCGCTATGACGCTATGAACGCTATGACGCTATGAAAAAAAAAATCGCTATGACGCTATGAACGCTATGACAAAAAAAATCGCTCGCTTTACCAAGGGGCTCGCTCTCCCCCCGTTCCCCTCCCCTCCCCTTCCCACTCCCCCTCCCCTCCCCCACCCGGCAATGCCGGGTACTTCTGCTAGTTTGTTATATTATATCACCTTTATCCATCAATATTGTTGAAATGAAGATCAAATAGCTGTATGTTGGAATATGTTGAAAAAGTCAAAACTTTACATGGGGTGTACTTACTTTTTCACGAGAGGGTGGGAGTGGGTGGGGGGTAGGGGATGGGGGAGGGGGTTCTCATGAAATGCAATTCATGTTTATTCACATCTGAGTGTTGAATTGTATATTGAATGGATACAGGCACCTCAGCTTCCATCCCAAACCACAATATTTGTTTTTTAAACTCCATCTTCCGATGTCTAGCATGCCTTATAGTTGGGTCGGGATTAGAAGGCAGTCTAAATAGTTTAAATGGGAGTGTACATACCTCCAGGCTATCGAGCCAGCATTAGGAATCAGTACAAGTATTCACAAGCCAATCACGGCAGATCCCATGATCAGGTGATCGTATACAATGCTTTCAGAATGATAGGTCTTTGGATAAGCAGACATGTGCTTGTAATGTGATCCGATTGAATAAAATGCCTTCCTCCCAAAACTGGCAAAAGCAAGAGATAATCCGGTAAAAAAAAAAAAAAATCAATAAAGATACATCATACCATGTACTTAGGCAGTTAAGACCGAAACATAGGGTGTATCGTTCATTTTTTCAGGAAAGCACCAAATTTGGCACAGATGTAGTTTGGACCTATACAATTGTTTTCCTGAGGGGCGCCCAAAAATTCAGAACCCCTGGTGGTCGCCATATTGAATTTCAACATGACCGCCCTCTGTGACCTATTTCGCTCAATAACTTCTATACTATGAGCGATAACACCACAGTTCCAGTGTCTTACCCCATGTTTTCATGGTCTCTGAATCCAATGGGATCAATTGCATAAAGATTGGCATCCATCATCTTTAATTTCAAAATGGCCGCCATGGTGTTTCCATTTTCCTTGAATCTCTCATAGTATTTTCGGTAAAATTTCAATTCCAAGTGATACACAATGTTTTATTGGTCTCTGATAACAATGGAATGGTATTAATTAATCAAAGTTACACACAGTTGCAGTTTTAACTTAAAATATTGTGGGCACTTGAAAGGTGGAGGCTCTCGCACAGACGCGTAGTACTACAAGCACTGTCCATCGCAGTCACACAGTGATGTGCAGGGCAGATTTGCCCTGGAGCATTTACAGTTGCCTTTACAGGCCGACTTACAACGGCAGCTTGTAAGCTCTGAACATGCCTCCTGTATCAGTGGTATTGTGGTCCAAATTGGTGTCCAAGAAGTCCCTGTTTTCATCCAGCCCCAATCAGCTGGTGATGGAAGTTCTGGGTAGGGCACAAGTGCCTGACTCCATACGTGTCCAGCCTGAAAACATGCACGTTTTAGGTGTTGTTCGAAGGCGTCTGCTGTTGGGGGAATGTGATCAATTGTTCTTGCCTTCTTCGTGAACAAGTGTCGGCGCATGTCATTCACTGTCTTTATCTCGGTAGTCCGGTCATAGAGGATGGCAACATATCTTTCTATGCTCTGCAGTTCCATAGTAATAGCGTCCACAGATGGCCTATAAGCGAGAGCATGAAAGGTCTGCGTGATGCTGGGGTATGCCTCCCAAGCCTTCCAGGCTGTCTTTTTCCCAATTTGGGCAAAAAATGGCACTGTCGCAGCCAGTGAAGGCATGAAATAATGGCAAAGACTCGGAATTCCTGCGGCCAAGGCTGGTGGCAATTTTATGGATGGCAAGGTAGCGGTAGCTTTTACCAGTGCCAATGGCAATCCAGAGTTCCTCCACACCGTGTGACTGGTAGGTAAAGTAGTGTGCTATTGCCAAGACCACAATATCAGAATCTACAGTTCGAATCAATACCCGTTTTCTCCCCTTTTTCATGGCATCCAGGACATTTTTTTGGATTTTTTGAATTTTCTGAATTTTTGGGCACCCCTCAGGAAAACAATTGTATAGGTCCATTCTACATCTGTGCCAAATTTGGTGCTTTCCTGAAAAAATGAACGATGCTTCCTCTTAACTGCCTACTAATGTAGAACAAAGACATTAGGAGATGTCAATGTACCTCTACATGGAAGTACAAGAAAATTACAGTGTTGAGATACAGAACATGGGATTTGAACCAGTCATCCCATCATCATGAACCAGGTCGTAGGATTGGAATGCCAAACAGGCCTAAGCAAGACAAATGGTGCCACAAGTGATATATCGGAAATGGTCAGACAAAGCAATATTAAAATATGAGAGATACAGAAATCAATTTCCCCAAATTAACATTGTGAATGGATGTCGAGGTTCAAGTAGGTCAACATTAACTCATCAACTTTGGACCATATTGTTGAACCATATGAAACTGTTCCACATGAGTCACCACATTGGGCTGTACCACGAAGGACCAAAGTTTCAACAACCTTTTCAACCCGGAAATATTTCACAGCAACCGTAATCCTCGTTACATTGGAACGGCACGCATGGAATAGCAAATTAGGAGAAACTTAAACAGCCAATGAGGACAGGTTAGCAACACAAAGTGCTCGGGGTTTGAGTACATTATTTGCCCATAAATGTGATACCATTACACATTATAACCTCATAGGTGATGACCGCAGATAACTGGAAAATAGGAAGAGGTGAAAAACACTAGGAGAAAAGTCAGTAAAAGTTTATAATCGAAAAAACTGGACTTGCAGGTCGGGAGGGCCGATGTTTCAGCGATAATCCACTCGCCTTGTTCACGGCAGATGTTGAAGTGAAGAAGAAGATTGAAAATCGCCACGTGACCTCAACCATTGTTGGAGTGAATCGGTCTGTTGACCAATCCGGGTGCCCCGTGACGATTGCAGACGACGGGGGAGAGCTGTAATAGAGTTGCCTCACGTACTTGACAGATTAAGTCGCAAACTTCCCCTTTTGTTGAGAGATGGTGAGTCAACCCTTTCCCAAATGGATTCCTGTACACCACGAGCAAAGCACTTGTTTTTCTCTGTCCAAGATGTCCACTTGACTGTTATCAAAGCTGTGACCTTGCAGGTTCAAGTTCGTATATTCACCACCTCTCAACAAAAGGGGCGGTTAGCAATTTAATCTGTCACGGACTTGGGACAAGGCTATTACATCTCTCCCATGTCGTCTGCTCCAATTCACCCTCCCAACGGTTGAGATCACTTAGTGATTTTCAGGCTTCTTCTTCTTCGCTCCGACATCTGCCGTGAACAATGCGAGCGGATTCTCGCCGAAACGCCGGCTCTAGCGATTTGCAAGTCCATCTTTTTCGATTATAAACTCGTACCGACTTCATTTGACTGGATGAATCAGAACAAGCTGCATCGATTTACTCGGAGAAAAATGTCGAACAGCATTTATATCCGGCCTACTTCACAAATACCTCCGCGCATTTCGGCTTTGTCTGTGAGAAAGACTCTTTACTTCCTTGCACACTAAACATCTTTCAAATCAACAACTACAGCCGGTCTGCTCCTTCAGAACGTGACGATAAAAACACATTTTGACTTGAGGTTGTCTTTAGCACGATTTACTGGCTGGCACTCTCTGGGCCTAACATCTTGCATGGCAAGAAATGGCCTCCAGGTGGGGTCCTCAATCTACGTGAGCTGGGAAAAGTGGGCAAGTGCTCATTCGTAACTTCATAAAATCCATCGCAAACAAATTACACCATTACTACGGCGCCTACCTGCTAAGGTATATCACGGTACTTGTTTAAAATGCTCGATTTGTTCAACCGGTAACGAGAGGGATTTGCGAGCACCTGGTGCAACACACGTCTCGGACAAACCTGCGATGAAGTGTGCTTGTTGTTGTTGTTGGAGTTGACATGGTTTGAGATCAGGCAGTCGAGTAGCGCTCTCTACAGGTGCAACACCGGGGTGGGGGAGAGGGGTAGATTGGGGAAGCGCATGAGGATGGACCCAAGTGGATGGCATGGTGAGATGGGGCTGGTGAGATAGTGAGGATCGCTCTGCCCTGAAACAGCATGCTTCCAAACAGACACAAAACGAAGGCACCTTGATGTGAAAAAGCAACATTGAGAGAATTGGGAGAGCAACCATTTAAACATTGATGTTGGACAGGACAGGAGAAAGTGGAAAGGTTCAAAACATTACCAGGAGGGATGTAGGGTTAGGAGGGCGGAGGGGGAAGGCCTTACAAAAAAACTCATACAATGTCTTATGGGATCCGATAAGATTCTCATCAGGTTTGCAAACCCCATTGGAGCTCATGGGCATCCCTTTACAGGTGGATCGCAACACTAGCAGCGAACATATGTATAACTTATGACCTTTGTGACGTGCAAATAGCCTGAGAAGATGAGGAATGACATTGTATGATGTTCTGGGATGCCAGACCTCCAGATTGTAATTCCCAAGATCCCCTGGGTTATCGACTTGAAAAAACAATGGCATGAAGGGTGGGAAAAAGTTTCTACAAAGAGAGGGCAAACCACATGCCGCCTCATTTAACTCCGTTTAACCAATTACTGGTTAATGTGTGCCATCTAATGTCCCGTATGTGGCTTCACATAGCTAAAGTTATTTGATCCCAAAGAAAGACTCTGAGATGAATATAACTGGGTTATAAGAGCATTTAAGGATTTTTAATTTAGTAAATAAACACCGATAACTTCCCTGTGTCTTACCGAAAGAGCAAGGAAAATGCCCTTTTCACAGCTGACCTTTAGAAGGTACCAACGATGACCAGTGCACGGAAACTCAAATACTATACATGACTCCCATGGTGCCCTGACCAAAGCCATGTTGTTAGAGCTCACAAAGCCCTCGGCCAGTGTGTCTGGCCAGGGATTCGATAACCAAATAATCTTTTGGCAGCAGCGCATAATGGCCGAGTGGATGGGGGATCTTCAAGAGAAATGCATTGAGGACTCTGTGTCTGGTGCCTTTCTTTGCAAGACTCGTTTACCTCCTCATCGTCGTCATCGTTGTCGTCGTCGTCGCCCCGTTCGCAGCGATAATGCGCATATTGCTGCTCAAAGAACTCCCGTTGACGCCGTTCTTGCTCCAGAGTCTGGCTTATGAGCCGCGAAACCTCGCTCTCTTGTCCGGGCTTTTCGCGTCCGATGAGGAACCTGCCAATAATTCGCCAAAACGACAAAGAACATGGGAGAGCAACCGTGAGTGGTGCCGTGGATTACTCCTGGCCACACAAAGTATCAAATGTAGCCTGGTGTTGGCTTAGCGGTTAGGGTGCAGGCTTGGGGTCCTAGGATCCTGGGTTCGAATCCTGGTCGATCGCTGAATTATTGCCAGAGGGGTTGACTCAGCCTGTCATCCTTCCGAGGTCGGCAAATTGAGTACCGGTACACTGGTAATTCCTTGTCTGTCGCAAGGGGCGACTAACAGGGTTGGCGGCAGGAAGGGCATCCGGCCATAAAACATTGCTTCAAAAAGGGGACCACGGTGCCTGAAAAGGGCCCGAAAAAACCCCCTGCTCTGCGGGGAAAAAATGGCCTCTAAAGGTGGTTCACACAAAGTATCAAATGTGCCGTCTATTGTCCACACCCAAAACAGCACATCAGCGATGCCTGTGGATAAAAATGTATCGTTACAAATAGCATTGAGCCAACCCAGTCAAGACAATGTCTCCATAATGGGATGAACCTGTGCAAATCAAGGGAACCCTCACAGCACAAAAATCACAGCACGCAAGTCCTCCAAACAATCACTGACATCACGGTCAAAATTAATGGGAAATGCCATTACACTGCGGATACCTAAAGTAATAAGATCGTTAGCACTTATAATAAGCGAGATTATCACCACTGCCGGGCCATGTCCTTCGAGACAAAGCTGAGCATCCGAGCTTTTAACACCAAGTGCTAAATTGTTCATTAATATTCCCAATCGCAATCATCCTGTCATGCACGTCTGCCCCCATGCGCATCCCACCTTTACGTCCCTCTGTCGAATGTCCTCGCCTGTAATTAATTTTAGTACATCCCAGGGTTTAAGGAACAATATAGCAATAATAGTTTAAGGAAAAATATAGTTTAAGTTTAAGGAAATAATATAATAATAATAATAAGTTTAAGAAAATATCGTTTAAGGAAAAACAATATAGCCTATTTTACTCCAGGCGGTCCCAGGAATACCCAACCAAAATATCGTTGCGATCAGTTGAGCCGTTTTTGCGGTACCTTCGAACGGACTGACGGACATTTGGTGAATTATAGTAAGATTTCCAATTTTCCAGTTTTTCCAAACATGATGGAATAATATTTACTGATATGAACAGTGATGTGGCTTTTATTGAAATTCTACAAATACTGTTTAGATTTTGATGATTTGCATGTGATACGATTTAACGGATGTTTATATAAATCGTTTAAAATGAAAAAAGCCTTCAATTTCTGATATTTTGCCTTTTCATTTGGGCCTCCCAATTGAAGCCCCGCCCGTAGGGAGGCTACCGTTGCTAGTTCTGCAGATAACAACTCTGCTAATGCCATTATAATTCATGCACAAGTATATCAATATCCCAAGATGTCCTTGTACTGCATGGAATTTTGGGCGAAGCGCCTACATGAGCCTTCGCCAGTGTAGACAAGTGAATGATTAAAAAACTAGAGAGGTTCCAGGGAACCTGAACTCAACTGGTCTATATCAATATGGTTATAATATGCATAATATACTCAAAGGCAAAAGTTATTGTGACACACAAACAACAAACAGAATCAGTGTTAAATTTTTACTGCCACGGATGAAATGTTATTACATGGAAAGACAAATGTTTCAAGGTATGGGAACGATCAACAGTCCATAAGAACAGTGCACCTGGCATATGCAAATGAGCCACAACACAAGAGGGGGTTCACAAGCAAGTTCACACAGTCAGTAGCGAGTGTGTCCACCTTGTGCATTGATGCAGGCCTGGCACCTCCGCCTCATTGAGGCCACTAAACGTCGATGAAAGTCCTTGGGAAGATCATTCCATATCCGAGGAAGGATTTGGCGGAGTTCCTGCAGCGTTTTTGGAGGATTCGGATGATGTCGTAAACGTCGCTCCATTTCATCCCAGACGTGTTCAATGGGTGACAAATCAGGGGATCTTGCAGGCCAGGGTAACACATTAACATTGTTCTGATTAAGATACTGCTGTACAACTCGAGCAACGTGTGGTCTGGCGTTATTGTGTTGAAACGTCACTCTAGGGCCGTTCTGTTGCAAAAACGGTAAAGCGGCCATTTGCAAAATCTCGTCTCGGTACCTCACAGCATTCAAGTTCCCCTCAATCACAATCATTGGCGTTCTTGCTGCAGCTGTTATCCCACCCCAGATCATAACGCCCCCACCTCCAAAACGATCCCCTTCCAGAACACATGGCCTGATGTAACTTTCATCTGTGCACCTGTAGACACGTGTCCTACCGTCAGCTCGGTGAAGCTGTGCCAAATGGTGTTTCTATGGACGTTGAATCGACGAGCAACATCACGCTGCGAGGTACCAGACTGAAGCACACCTATAGCTCTCCATCTGTCATTTTCCCCAAGGCGTGGCATGTCGAACTTGTTCCAGAACGATGAATAGAGGTGTTTTTCTCACTTCTGCACTTCTTAAGACTGCATTGAGTGGAAATGATAAGCGTCTGGTTGTCTGGCCTTTTAAAGTGAACATTGCTGATTTGCTGGCCATTTTTCTCGAATATGTCATGCTTCTTGCAAATTTCGTGCAATTCGAACAACAACTGCTTGGTTGCGTTTCTTCGACCATTTTAACACACTCTTTCTCTGGTTCAAATCCAAAAATTCATTCACAAGATTACCAATGAAAAAATTCCATGTCACAATAACTTTTGCCTCTGAGTATAGAACCACAAACTATATAGTTTATATGTGCTAAAAATATATGACAAAAATTGATTTTTCAATATGGCCGCCCTGCCGCGCCCATTTTTGGGCGTGCAACGCCCAAATGCAATCCCAAACAAGCGTTACGCCTCGGTCCCCCATCGGTGAAGTGATGTGAGTTGACAAAGTGGAAGACGCAAAAAACATGGAAGAGTCGATAATATTTGCGAGTGGGTTGGAGACACACCCACACACCAGATTAGAAGTTAGTAGTTCGTTTATTTTTCAAGATATTCCGCTCACAAGGTTCAGACATATATGGTGGCGTCCATCTTGGATTTTGACGTGGTGACCCAATTTTCAATAGCGTTCTTCCTTATGCCTAGATACAGTCGCGCACCAGATTAGACGTGAGTAGTTGGTTTATTTTTCAAGATATTCCGCTCACAAGGTTCAGACATATATGGTGGTGGCCATCTTGGATTTTGATGTGGCGACCCAATTTTCAATAGCGTTCTTCCTGATGCCTAGATACAGTCGCGCACCAGATTAGACGTGAGTAGTTGTTTATTTTTCAAGATATTCCGCTCAAGGTTCAGACATATATGGTGGCGGCCATCTTGGATTTTGACGTGTCGACCCAATTTTCAATAGCGTTCTTCCTTATGCCGAGATACACCCACACACCGGATTAGAAGTTGGTACTTCGATTATTTTTCAAGATATTCCGCTCACAAGGTTCAGACATATATGGTGGCGGCCATCTTGGATTTTGACGTGGTGACCCAATTTTCAATAGCGTTCTTCCTTATGCCTAGATACAGTCGCGCACCAGATTAGACGTGAGTAGTTGGTTTATTTTTCAAGATATTCCGCTCACAAGGTTCAGACATATATGGTGGTGGCCATCTTGTATTTTGATGTGGCGACCCAATTTTCAATAGCGTTCTTCCTGATGCCTAGATACAGTCGCGCACCAGATTAGACGTGAGTAGTTGGTTTATTTTTCAAGATATTTTGCTCAAGGTTCAGACATACATGGCGGCGGCCATCTTGGATTTTGACGTGGCGACCCAATTTTAATAGGGTTCTTGCTTATGCCTAGATACACCGACACACCAGATTAGAAGTTGGTACTTCGCTTATTGTTCAAGATATTCCGCTCACAAGGTTCAGACATACATGGCGGCGGCCATCTTGGATTTTGACGTGGCGACCCAATTTTCAATAGCGTTCTCCCGTATGCGTCGATACACCCACACATCAGATTAGAAGGTAGTAGTTCGTTTATTTTTCAAGATATTTCGCTCACAAGGTTCAGACATATATGGTGGCGGCCATCTTGGATTTTGACGTGGCGACCCAATTTTCAATAGGGTTCTTCCTTATGCCCAGATACACCCACACACCGGATTAGAAGTTAGTAGTTCATTTATTTTTCAAGATATTCTACTCACAAGGTTCAGACGTTTACTTTTCAAGATATCGCGCTCACAAGGTTTAGATATGGTGACAGCCATCTTGGATTTTGACGTGGCGACCTAATTTTCAATAGGGTTTTTCCATATGCCTAGTTGCAGCCACACAACAAATTAGAATTCGGTCCTTCGCTTACGCACGCACGCACGGACGGACGGACAGACGGACGGAGGGTAAAACCATAGAACCCCTTTCGCTCCGCGGTGCGACGGGGGACAACTAGTTTATGTCTTAAAGATGCTGCATAACAAGTTTCATCAAATTTAATCAATATTTGTGACTTTTAGAGTGTAGACGTCGAATTGTTTACAGACGACAGACAGACAGACAGGCAGACAGACGACAGACGGACGACGGACGACGGACACTGAGTGTCGACAAAAACTCAGCTGGACATAGTCCAGTTGAATTTAAAATGTGACCAACGCAGAGAAATGGCATCCTGAGCAGAACATAAGAATGCCAGATACAAACATGGCAATGACCTTCAACCATGTAAATATATCTATTTTTTAAATCGATAGTCGACCTGCTAAACAAGGAACGTAAAGTGACGACAAGCTCTGGCAAGACCCCAAAATACTTTCTCAAAAGGAGGTGGCAATTCCAATTTGCCGTACACTGTATGCACCTCGCGGGCATTTGGTCAGAGTTTGAAAAGATTAATTAAATCGCATAAAAAAGGCCCTCCCGGTACCCAGACCGGTGGCCATGTTTAACAAGTAGCTGATGACTGCATTGCTGAAGATAACTCAAATCAAAAGTCTCAAACAATAGGTGACTTTCTCTTTTTAGTAAATGTACACATGATACTAATGATGATGCTAATGAGCTAATGACGATGAGTTAATGATGATGAATATCATATGTACTGCACAGAGTCAAAATAATAAAGAACAGGGCAAAGAGTACTTGCTCAAGATAAGAAAATCCCACTATTTGTGCAATCACATCCAACACTTAGGGGCAGGAACCCCAAACCACTCCTAAATAACCAATCACTGATCTTGGCACTGCACACTCAGGGGCTAGGCTAGGTGAGCAATGGGTTCTCAGGGGCTGGGTTAGACTCGGGGACAGTGCACTCTTGGAGGTTAGGCTAGGTGAGCACTGCACACTCAGGGGCTAGGCTAGGTGAGCACTGCACACTCAGGGGCTAGGATAGGTGAGCACTGGGTTCTCAGGGGCTGGGTTAGACGAGGGGATAGTGCACTCTTGGGGGCTAGGCTAGGTGAGCACTGCACACTCAGGGGTTAGGCTAGGTGAGCACTGCACACTCAGGGGTTAGGCTAGGTGAGCACTGCACACTCAGGGGCTGAATTAGACTAGGGTATAGTGCACACTCAGGGGGTGGGCTAGGTGAGCACTGGGTTCTCAGGGGCTGAATTAGACTAGGGTATAGTGCACACTCAGGGGGTGGGCTAGGTGAGCACTGGGTTCTCAGGGGCTGAATTAGACTAGGGTATAGTGCACACTCAGGGGGTGGGCTAGGTTGACAGTGCACTCTCGGGGGCTAATCTAGGGCTTAATGGACTCTCCGGGTCTAGGATGGCGGTCACTGCACTCTCAGCATCAAGGCTAGGGGTCACTGCATTCTCAGAATCTAGGATTGGGGGGGGGGGGGGGGGGGACAATGCACTCTTGGTGTCTAGGCTAGGTGGGTACTGTACTATCGGGGGGAGGGGGGAAGGTGGCTTGGGGGTACTGCACTCTCGGAGGCTAGGGTAGGGGTTAGTGGGATCTCGGGGTTTATGCTATAGGGTCGCTGTACTCTCAGGAGCTAGGTTAGACTATTGGCGCAATCTCAAGGGCTAGGCTATGGGTCAGTGGACTCTCGGAGGCTTGGCTATGGGTTAGTGCACTCTTGGGGGCTAGGCTAGGTGGTTCTGAAGGTGGGGGGAGGGGGGGAGTTGCTCATGTCCTGAACTGAACATCTTTTTGACTTTTTTCCCCGAAAATACTGTCGAAACATTGCAGGGCTCGCACCAGTGGAGCTTCACCCACTTTCCCACTGAACCACTCAGTTGACCTCAAACAGCATCTATCTGAAATGAACTCAGACTATTAAAGGAGGCCAAAGAATAAGCTAACAAAAGGTTATCACTGGCAATAATGGACGACAAACAGCCTCACCTGACAAAGCCTCGAGTTTTCTTCAGAACGGTCGCAGCAAAATTCTGTGTCACGCCGACAAGGCTAACCCCATCGACCTCCACAATCTGATCATTCACGCAAATCCTACAAGGACAAAAGCAACAGTTACCACCAAATGGAAGGAGCTTTGTGTTTGTAGATGTTCCAACAGGTGTTTTAGTGATATTTGAATTGTGCTCCACATGGTGCATGTATAGCAGGTACAGCAATACCTCGATCAGTGCTCAGGACGTGGTGTTCCTGGAAGAGAGTGTGGTGGTATAATGTTGCCTTTGATATTGTAATATGCAAGTATGCTTGAGGTCTGGTGGATCGAGAGATTTCCGCTACCGGTGGGTCCGGAAGAGTAACGAGCAGGTTGGTCGGTCGTGGTTTTTAATAAAGGTATTGACTCGGATTCCGGATGTTTCAGACGTCTTTTCCTTCCATGGTAAAAGAGCGCTAATCGAAAATGCGCTAAAAGGGGTCATTATAACATTTTATAGGAGATGTGTTTCCGACTGTGGTATTTCTTACTCATGATCAGGATATGAAGGCTTCATTGGGGTAGCTATAATAGGGCTAATGATAATAATACAGATGGTAAACATATTATTTTATAAGACTGGAGTTGGCTTGACGGTTCAGGTGGCTCGCTTAAGATCTTGGGGGTCTTCAGTTTGAGCCCCTGTCGTGCTGTTGACTCAGCCTGTCATCCTTCCGGGGTCAGTAAAATGAGTACCAGCTTACTGGGAAAAGGGGGCACTGCATCAGCGGCACAACCATGCTCCCAGCAATGATGCAACCGTCAGGCACAGGCTGCATATGAAAGAATAATAAAATGTTTATAAACAAAAAGAATAACTGCCGTCGCTTCTCTAACATGGCAGCGACGGGAGACAATGTGGGAGGAGACTCATCCAACATGGCAGCGACGGGAGACAAGGTGGGAGGAGACTTATCCAACATGGCAGCGACGGGAGACAAGGTGGGAGGAGACTCATCCAACATGGCAGCGACGGGAGACAAGGTGGGAGGAGACTCATCAAACATGGCAGCGACGGGAGACAAGGTGGGAGGAGACTCATCCAACTTGGCAGCGATGGGAGACAAGGTGGGAGGAGACTCATCCAACATGGCAGCGACAGGAGACAAGCTGGGAGGAGACATCCAACATGGCAGCGATGGGAGACAAGGTGGGAGGAGAATCATCCAACATGGCAGCGACGGGAGACAAGGTGGGAGGAGACTCATCCAACATGGCAGCGACGGGAGACAAGGTGGGAGGAGACTCATCCAACATGGCAGCGACGGGAGACAAGGTGGGAGGAGACTCATCCAACATGGCAGCGACGGGAGACAAGGTGGGAGGAGACTCATCCAACATGGCAGCGACGGGAGACAAGGTGGGAGGAGACTTATCCAACATGGCAGCGATGGGAGACAAGGTGGGAGGAGACTCATCCAACATGGCAGCGGCGGGAGACAAGGTAGGAGGAGACTCATCAAACATGGCAGCGACGGGAGACAAGGTGGGAGGAGACTCATCCAACATGGCAGCGATGGGAGACAAGGTAGGAGGAGACTCATCCAACATGGCAGCGACAGGAGACAAGCTGGGAGGAGACATCCAACATGGCAGCGATGGGAGACAAGGTGGGAGGAGAATCATCCAACATGGCAGCGACGGGAGACAAGGTGGGAGGAGACTCATCCAACATGGCAGCGACGGGAGACAAGGTGGGAGGAGACTCATCCAACATGGCAGCGACGGGAGACAAGGTGGGAGGAGACTCATCCAACATGGCAGTGACGGGAGACAAGGTGGGAGGAGACTCATCCAACATGGCAGCGACGGGAGACAAGGTGGGAGGAGACTCATCCAACATGGCAGCGATGGGAGACAAGGTGGGAGGAGACTCATCCAACATGGCAGCGGCGGGAGACAAGGTAGGAGGAGACTCATCAAACATGGCAGCGACGGGAGACAAGGTGGGAGGAGACTCATCCAACATGGCAGCGATGGGAGACAAGGTAGGAGGAGACTCATCCAACATATTGAGTACCATGCAAAAAAAAAAAATAATGCGTTGATATCCCTCCCATGATGTTTTCCATTCTCAAGACACTTCAGGACAACTATTTCTACACATGAACGAAGGGGATGGGAGTTGGAACGAGAAAGTGGGGTCAGGGAGTCCGGGTGCAATGACAAGATGGTAAAGAAGAGTTGAGCTGGAGTAAGACAAAGAGACTATATAACAATGAAGGTGTGGAGTGGGCGGAGCCTGGGGAGTGAGGGGAGCGTTTTGGTCAAAATCTCTACCATGTTCACATACTTAGATACATTGTAAGTAGATGGTCTCCAAAATTGGTGTTGGTTGGTCTGTCCAACCAATATGTTTGTTCACGATCATGAAAGCCTCCATTACACTTAGTTTGTGGATCATGACATCACAACTCCTATATGAGGATTGGTGTACATATATAGAAAAACCACCACCACCACCACCACCACCACCCAAATGCATTTCCACATTAATCTATATATATAAAACACAGTTTGTGTGTGTGTGTGTGTGTGTGTGTGTGTGTAATGTTACCGATAGACTCCTAAACGGAGAGGCTCACGTGCTTGATATTTGGCATAGACATGGCCATTGAGCCTGGGAAGAACATGGCCTACCTAAAAATATTTGACGATCCATATTTTTTATTCATATTTACCTCAGCGCACGGAATCAACGGAATCAGAGCAGGTGGGCGCTGATTCGCTCAGAGCGATCACGTGATGACGCTATGACCGCTATGAAAAAAAAAACCGCTATGACGCTCAGAGCGATCACGTGATGACGCTATGACGCTATGAACGCTATGAACGCTATGAACGCTATGACAAAAAAAAATCGCTATGACGCTATGAACGCTATGACGTTTGAACGATATGACGCTATGAGTATGACGCTATGAAAAAAAAAATCGCTATGACGCTATGAACGCTATGACGTTTGAACGATATGACGCTATGAGTATGACGCTATGAAAAAAAAAATCGCTATGACGCTATGAAACGCTATGAACACTATGCTGCTATGAAAAAAAAAATCGCTCGCTTTGCCAAGGGGCTCG
The DNA here is from genome assembly GCF_964187855.1 of Myxine glutinosa. Lineage (NCBI taxonomy): Eukaryota > Metazoa > Chordata > Myxini > Myxiniformes > Myxinidae > Myxine > Myxine glutinosa. The sequence continues at coordinate 128,274,893 of NC_136270.1, read as the reverse complement.
CTCCCCCCCCCCCCCCCCGTTCCCCTCCCCTCCCCCGCCCGGCAATGCCGGGTACTTCTGCTTCTGCTAGTATAAAATATATATAGGTATATAAATGTACTACCGGACAGTAATCATTGGGCATGGAAAGTAATAGAACTTCGACAGCATAACATGGAACGAAAGTGCAGAAAATACGATGATGGAAATTGTCGCGCATCTACATACGTGTTGGGTTATATTACCGGAGGGGAGGGGGAAGATATATTTATTGAACTAAGCTAAGAGTATATTGGCTGGGATCGAATTATGCACTCGGTCTACTGGACAGACAGTGGCAGGTGGTGAGGCCGTTGATGCACCCGCTGCCCCATCCTCCGTCCATTTGGGGAGCCCAATGAAGAGGACGGCTGGAGTACCGAAACACAAAAGTGTACACTTTGTTAAAAGCACCATGTGATCATTGTTGTCCACAAAAGAGTGTTATTAGATGGGACAGTCGGACTGACGTCCCCACTGGAGGCGATGATGCACACAGTGATGCAATCAACACCTTGTCTGCAAAGCACCAGGCTGACGATTACATCAACACCTTGTCTGCAAAGCACCAGGCTGACGATTACATCAACACCTTGTCTGCAAAGCACCAGGCTGACGATTACATCAACACCTTGTCTGCAAAGCACCAGGCTGACGATTACATCAACACCTTGTCTGCAAAGCACCAGGCTGACGATTACATCAACACCTTGTCTGCAAAGCACCAGGCTGACGATTACATCAACACCTTGTCTGCAAAGCACCAGGCTGACGATTACATCAACACCTTGTCTGCAAAGCACCAGGCTGACGATTACATCAACACCTTGTCTGCAAAGCACCAGGCTGACACTTACATCAACACCTTGTCTGCAAAGCACCAGGCTGACGATTACATCAACACCTTGTCTGCAAAGCACCAGGCTGACGATTACATCAACACCTTGTCTGCAAAGCACCAGGCTGACGATTACATCAACACCTTGTCTGCAAAGCACCAGGCTGACGATTACATCAACACCTTGTCTGCAAAGCACCAGGCTGACGATTACATCAACACCTTGTCTGCAAAGCACCAGGCTGACGATTACATCAACACCTTGTCTGCAAAGCACCAGGCTGACGATTACATCAACACCTTGTCTGCAAAGCACCAGGCTGACGATTACATCAACACCTTGTCTGCAAAGCACCAGGCTGACGATTACATCAACACCTTGTCTGCAAAGCACCAGGCTGACGATTACATCAACACCTTGTCTGCAGAGCACCAGGCTGACGATTACCAAGGCAAGCCTGTGGCCTGATAACTCCTGCATTTCACAGGGAATGAGAAAACACCAAAACACGCGTCCTGCTCGGATGGGAATAAGATGCACATTTCTGGAATATACCTGGATCTCTACTGTCATGCCTTTTGGAGAATCCATTCATGTCACTTCATTTAAATAGATTACAAAAGTCAAGTATGTTCGGATGACAATTATAGAGAAAGGGGATCGATGATAAAAATTTGCACAATATTGCATGTTAGCAGACACCCAGGTGTGTCTACCTGGACTTATCATTGATCTCCTTTGATTACATCACCTTGGCACTCGGGAGTAGGCCACATCAAATTCCTGGAAGGGCTTGTTATTCAGGATCACTTCGGAAGAGCCAAAAACTGCATTTTCCAACGTGATTCTGCTCCATGCCACAAGACCAAACTGGAGGGCACTCGGTAGAGCGCACACCTCTGCCAGGTGAACAGTTTACGTTCTGTATCCAACTGATAGGTCGGATCTGGATTCGGACCTGAACCAAAATCTAATCGGATTGTTCTCGTGAGCAAACCAACTCATCCACTAAGTTTAGTCCATAACTTTTACAAACATGACGTTATTTATCGCTTTTCATCCGATCTCTCAATGGTGAAGAATCACTTTAAAAAAAAAAAATTCTCATATCCGAATCCATATTCAGATCTTCACCAAAATCGAATCCGTTTGTCCTCGTCACACACCCAACCTGTCCACCAAGTTTCGTCCAAATCCGTCCACAACCTTTTGAGATATCTTGCTATGTATCGTTTTTGGCCCAATCTCTCAATGGTGAAGAATCACTTTTAAAAAAAAAAATTCTCATATCCGAATCCATATTCAGATCTTCACCAAAATCGAATCCGTTTGTCCTCGTCACACACCCAACCTGTCCACCAAGTTTCGTCCAAATCCGTCCACAACCTTTTGAGATATCTTGCTATGTATCGTTTTTGGCCCAATCTCCCAATGGTGAAGAATCACTTTAAAAAAAAACAAATTCTCATATCCGAATCCATATTCAGATCTTCACCAAAATCGAATCCGTTTGTCCTCGTCACACATCCAACCTGTCCACCAAGTTTCGTCCAAATCCGTCCACAACCTTTTGAGATATCTTGCTATGTATCGTTTTTGGCCCAATCTCCCAATGGTGAAGAATCACTTTAAAAAAATAAAAATTCTCATATCCGAATCCATATTCAGATCTTCACCAAAATCGAATCCGTTTGTCCTCGTCACACACCCAACCTGTCCACCAAGTTTCGTCCAAATCCGTCCACAACCTTTTGAGATATCTTGCTATGTATCGTTTTTGGCCCAATCTCCCAATGGTGAAGAATCACTCTAAAAAAATAAAAATTCTCATATCCGAATCCATATTCAGATCTTCACCAAAATCGAATCCGTTTGTCCTCGTCACACACCCAACCTGTCCACCAAGTTTCGTCCAAATCCGTCCACAACCTTTTGAGATATCTTGCTATGTATCGTTTTTGGCCCAATCTCCCAATGGTGAAGAATCACTTAAAAAAAAAAAAATTCTCATATCCGAATCCATATTCAGATCTTCACCAAAATCGAATCCGTTTGTCCTCGTCACACACCCAACCTGTCCACCAAGTTTCGTCCAAATCCGTCCACAACCTTTTGAGATATCTTGCTATGTATCGTTTTTGGCCCAATCTCCCAATGGTGAAGAATCACTTTAAAAAAAAAAAAATTCTCATATCCGAATCCATATTCAGATCTTCACCAAAATCGAATCCGTTTGTCCTCGTCACACACCCAACCTGTCCACCAAGTTTCGTCCAAATCCGTCCACAACCTTTTGAGATATCTTGCTATGTATCGTTTTTGGCCCAATCTCCCAATGGTGAAGAATCACTGAAAGAAAAAAAAAATTCTCATATCCGAATCCATATTCAGATCTTCACCAAAATCGAATCCGTTTGTCCTCGTCACACACCCAACCTGTCCACCAAGTTTCGTCCAAATCCGTCCACAACCTTTTGAGATATCTTGCTATGTATCGTTTTTGGCCCAATCTCCCAATGGTGAAGAATCACTCTAAAAAAATAAAAATTCTCATATCCGAATCCATATTCAGATCTTCACCAAAATCGAATCCGTTTGTCCTCGTCACACACCCAACCTGTCCACCAAGTTTCGTCCAAATCCGTCCACAACCTTTTGAGATATCTTGCTATGTATCGTTTTTGGCCCAATCTCCCAATGGTGAAGAATCACTTAAAAAAAAAAAAAAATTCTCATATCCGAATCCATATTCAGATCTTCACCAAAATCGAATCCGTTTGTCCTCGTCACACACCCAACCTGTCCACCAAGTTTCGTCCAAATCCGTCCACAACCTTTTGAGATATCTTGCTATGTATCGTTTTTGGCCCAATCTCCCAATGGTGAAGAATCACTTTAAAAAAAAAAAAATTCTCATATCCGAATCCATATTCAGATCTTCACCAAAATCGAATCCGTTTGTCCTCGTCACACACCCAACCTGTCCACCAAGTTTCGTCCAAATCCGTCCACAACCTTTTGAGATATCTTGCTATGTATCGTTTTTGGCCCAATCTCCCAATGGTGAAGAATCACTTTAAAAAAAAAAATTCTCATGTCCGAATCCATATTCAGATCTTCACCAAAATCGAATCCGTTTGTCCTCGTCACACACCCAACCTGTCCACCAAGTTTCGTCCAAATCCGTCCACAACCTTTTGAGATATCTTGCTATGTATCGTTTTTGGCCCAATCTCCCAATGGTGAAGAATCACTTAAAAAAAAAAATTCTCATATCCGAATCCATATTCAGATCTTCACCAAAATCGAATCCGTTTGTCCTCGTCACACATCCAACCTGTCCACCAAGTTTCGTCCAAATCCGTCCACAACCTTTTGAGATATCTTGCTATGTATCGTTTTTGGCCCAATCTCCCAATGGTGAAGAATCACTTTAAAAGAAAAAAGATTCTCATATCGAATCCATATTCAGATCTTCACCAAAATCGAATCCGTTTGTCCTCGTCACACACCCAACCTGTCCACCAAGTTTCGTCCAAATCCGTCCACAACCTTTTGAGATATCTTGCTATGTATCGTTTTTGGCCCAATCTCCCAATGGTGAAGAATCACTAAAAAAAAAAAATTCTCATGTCCGAATCCATATTCAGATCTTCACCAAAATCGAATCCGTTTGTCCTCGTCACACACCCAACCGGTCCACCAAGTTTCGTCCAAATCCGTCCACAACCTTTTGAGATATCTTGCTATGTATCGTTTTTGGCCCAATCTCCCAATGGTGAAGAATCACTAAAAAAAAAAAATTCTCATGTCCGAATCCATATTCAGATCTTCACCAAAATCGAATCCGTTTGTCCTCGTCACACCCAACCTGTCCACCAAGTTTCGTCCAAATCCGTCCACAACCTTTTGAGATATCCTGCTATGTATCGTTTTTGGCCCAATCTCCCAATGGTGAAGAATCACTTTAAAAAATTCTACTAGCCGGATCCGAATCCGGATCTTCACCAAAATCTAATCATTTCGTCCTCGTCACATACGCTACATCTCTGCCAAATTTCGTCCGAATCCGTCCACAACGTTGAGATGTTTTGTTCACAAACAAACAGACAGACAAATAGACAGACAGACAAATAGACAGCCAGACAAACAGACAGGGGTGAAAACATAATCTCCATCCACCTTTGGTGGCAGAGGTAAATAGTGAAAACTATGAAGATAATTTCACTGAGATGAAGTTCTATTTTCTACCAACATGAATGAACTTTACTAAATCTCCATCATTTTAATCAACTATTGATGGACACTCTTCCAAGGCGAAGGAATACCTCCAAATGTGGACAACTCCACCTGTATTGGCCTGGAAAAAGCCCCGACCTCAGGTAGAAATGAGAAATGCTGCAACTTCTACAGAATGGACTGAGCTTCAGGACCCTTAGATGCGATTACGTACGTGGATTGAGGAAATTACAGTCCAACACATCACTAATCTAATCATACATCACATCACCAATCATCACCGGAGTCCCCTCAGCCGGCATTCATTGGTCGACGTTAAAGATCCCACGGTTTCCTTCATGAAGAGTACGCGAGCTATCGCCGGCACCATGAACAAATTACAAATTTCTGCCTAAACCAGCAGAGGGCACTGCATCAGCGGCACAGCCGCACCCTCAGCCAAAGATGCTCTCACAGAGCATGGGTTGCAAACGAACACAGAAAAATATGATGCTCCAACTCGAGTTAACTCTGCAAAATGATTTCCAAAAAAAAAACCATGACCTTTGACCTGCTGCACCCCAAAATCGAATCAGTTCGTTTTTGTATTAAAGTTCGCATGTGCCAAGTTTGGTCGAAATCTCTTCAGGAGTTCACAAGGTATCGCAGTAGCAATGATTTTCAATTGCTAGGCACATGACCTTCGACCTTTGACCTATTGCGCACAAAATTGAATCAGTTCATGTTTCGATTGCAGTCCACACTTGTGCCAAGTTTGGATGAAATCCCAATAGTGCTTCACAAGTTATCATGATAAAAATACGATGACACCGGCACGGACGGACGGACAGGACAGCCTAAAAACATAATGCCTGTGGCCTTCGGCTACGTTGGCATAAAAATGTTATGCAATTTCATTAATAGTACAGTCGTGGCCAAAAATATTGGCACCCTTGCACTTTTTTTAAATAACTCACAATTTTCTCTAAAAATAAGTTGAAATTGACAAAAAGTATTTGGTCTCCTCAATTTTCTATTCCACTGTTAATATTACAGAACCTTTCTTTTTGATTCAGAACTTAATAAATCCTTTTAAATCGAAAATAAAAATAAATGGCGTTGACAAAATTAATGACACCCTCGACTTAATATTTGGTATCACAGCCTTTGGACAAAATAACTGCAGTCAAGCACTTCCTATAGCCATGAATGAGCTTCCTACACCTCTCTACTGACAGTTTGTCCCACTCTTCATGTGCAAACTGCTCCAGTTCTCCCAGATTTGAAGGGTGCCTTCTCCCAACTGCTGTTTTCAGATCTCCCCACAGGTGTTCAATGGGATTTAGATCTGGACTCATTGCTGGCCACTTCAGAACAGTCCAGTGTTTTGTCTTGAACCATTCCTGGGTGCTTTTTAAAGTGTGTTTGGGGTCATTGTCCTGCTGGTCACTTCAGAACAGTCCAGTGTTTTGTCTTGAACCATTCCTGGGTGCTTTTTAAAGTGTGTTTGGGGTCATTGTCCTGCTGCAAGACCCTGACCTTCGACGGAGACCCAACTTTCTGACATTGGGTTGAACATTGATTGCGCTCCAAAATACCTTGGTAATCTCCCAATTTTATGATGTCATGCACACATTCAAGGTACCCAGTGCCAGAGGCAGCACTGCAACCCCAAAACATCACTGAACCCCCTATATGTTTGACTGTAGGGAAGGTGTTCTTTTCTTTGAAGGCTTCGTTTTGTTTTCTATAAACATAGAGATGATGTGCTTTGCCAAAAAAGCTCTAATTTGGTCTCATCTGTCCAGAGGACATTCTCACAGAAGGATTTTGGCTTGTTCACATGTGTTTTGGAAAACATGCCAATTCTTACACCAATTCTTATGTCTCTCTCTCAGCAGTGGGGTCCTCCTGGGTCTCTTCCCATAGAACCCCCTTTCATTGAGTTGGCGACTGATGTTGAAACTGTCGTACCTTGTGTCTGAAGGTCAGCTTGAATCTGTTTGGCAGTTGATCGAGGTGCTTTCTCCACCATTCGAACAATCCTTCGCTGCAATCTGCGATCAAGTTTTCTCTTGTGGCCACGTCCAGGGAGGTTTGCTACAGTGCCATGGGCCTTAAACTTCCTGATAACATTGCGTACGATGGACACAGGAACATCAAGGTCTCTGGAGATGGACTGGTAGCCTTGAGTTTGTCCATGCTTGGCTACAATCTTCTGCCTGACCTCCTCAGACAATTCTCTGGTTTTCTTTCTTTTCTCCATGCTCATTGTGGTACACACAGTGACACATAACATCAGAACGACTCCTTTTCTCTATTCAAACTGGTTTAATGAGTGATATTTACATTGCAGGCACCTGCAACTCACCACAGGTGAGTTCAATTCCAAAGTAAAGGTGAATCACCTGCTTGAAATCCAATTATTTCTAACAACTTCTAAAAGGTGCAAATAATATTGTCCAGGCCATTTTAGGATTTCTGTGTGGAATGAGCTCAGATTTAGTAATTTTTTCAGCTTTTTTTGTTTTGTTCCACTGCAAACCAAAGAAACACAAATGTGGATACCAAAATATTGTTGCGGTTTTGAGAATAAAGGATGACTCCCCCTCATAGGTAGACACACCACAACATGAAGTCTCGCGATAGTTCAGTTATTTCTTCGTAAATGTAAGGTAGTCTTTTGTTGTGTTAGTTTTGCGTTGAGCAGGCCCGTGAGTAGGGCGGTCTTTTGGGCTGGAAATGCCACGTGGTAGGCCTTCAACAAGTCTGGCAAGGCCGAAAGGACGAGCTGCAGGGGTAGTGGCCGGTAAGCAACGAGCCGCCAATCAGGGCTCGAGGGGAGTGGCTTACCACGGCGGCAGGAGGCGGGGCTTGGAATATTCGGGTAAGATCGGGGAGGTGCCATATATGGCCCTGCCCCGAGCCGATTAGGCAGAGTTCGTGGAGAGAGTTCGTGGAGAGAGTTCGTGGAGAGAGTTCGTGGAGAGAGTTCGTGGAGAGAGTTCGTGGAGAGAGTTCGTGGAGAGAGTTCGTGGAGAGAGTTCGTGGAGAGAGTTCGTGGAGAGAGTTCGTGGAGAGAGTTCGTGGAGAGAGTTCGTGGAGAGAGTTCGTGGAGAGAGTTCGTGGAGAGAGTTCGTGGAGAGAGTTCGTGGAGAGAGTTCGTGGAGAGAGTTCGTGGAGAGAGTTCGTGGAGAGAGTTCGTGGAGAGAGTTCGTGGAGAGAGTTCATGGAGAGAGTTCGTGGAGAGAGTTCGTGGAGAGAGTTCGTGGAGAGAGTTCGTGGAGAGAGTTCGTGGAGAGAGTTCGTGGAGCAGAGTTCGAGAGAGAACGCGACAGAACGGGTGAGAGCAAGAACGAGAGATGAGGAGTGAAAGTCGCCCAGCCCTGAACAAGTCGAAGTGCTTGAATTGACTGTTGTAATAGCTGCGCGGTACACGAACTTGCCCCGTGCCCCGTACCCTGCGCTCTGCCGCTGTATTAATCGCGTGCTCGAGAAGACGATCCGTGCCAGGCCACAGACGCACGATCTCCTCCTGCCTGCCTTCTCCTGATACGTGCCGTGACCGCCAGAGGGCTACACCACGAGCGAGCTGTCCCGGAGCGACCGGCAGCAAAACGCGTTTGGCACGCGAACATTCTTCCTCTTCTTCCCGTGTGCGTGAGTGGGCCCTGTGTCTGGGGAAAGTTAAATTGGTTAAGCTTCTGCTCTGTGTCCCCTTTCCTTCATCCTGATCATTGTAAATAATAATAAATTGTGTTATTCCTTTGATTTGACCGTTCTCGTCCCTTCCATCCATTGGCTTCGCATGGAACGAATAGAACCGCTCAATCGGGTTCAATAAAAGGTAACGGCACAAGTCACGTGATACGCATACTGCTCGGGCGTACTCGATTAAGCGTGGCTTGTGCGAGGCTCGGTCCCCGCTTTCGTGGCAGCGTGGGTTAAAGGTACGTGCGACGTTGACCCGATACCCTTTTTCACGCTTGCTCCGGAAGTGGCGATTCGGCCTTGTGGACACGAAGACCCAGGGGGAAAAAAGGGGTTTAATCCCCCCATCTGTAACAGGAACGGGCTTTGGGAGATCCGCAACAATATTTTCAAATTTCAACGATTTTCTGGAAGAAATGGTGCATTATTTGAAAAAAGTGTGCAAGGGTGCAAATATTTTGGCCATGACTGTAGTTTAGGCTCGTAGTTTAACAGTACTGTATGAGAGGCATGTGCATCCACATATTATAATCATACCTGGAGAGATGTCACACATTATAATAATCATCATCATCATCATCAACGTACGGGATAGGAGAATGATATGCTGTAGTGAATCCTGGTCCTCACTTCCGTATTGGTTGATTTGCGTTGGTTGGCGCATGGTAGTTTTATACCATGAAGGGACGCATGCTGGCAGTCAGTGCAGAGTGAGAATCTCACTTTTCCAAGATTTCTCCAGGTTATTTTGAAAGGTTGTTGCAGATATTCCACCAGGGAAGTTGGGAGGCTGTTCACTCTTTGGGAGGTTGGGAGGAAGTTGGGAGGCTCCAATCCTCAATCACTCTTTTACTGAAGAAACTGCTTCTGAGAAGTAGCCTACACCTGGCCTTAAACACTTGAATGGGATGATTTCTGGTATGGTAATTGCAGAAGTGAATAAATGGTGGGGGTTGATGTGGTCTAATCCTTTTATGATCCGGAAAACCTGTGTCATGTCACTTCGACTGCGTCTGTTATTTAGAGAGTAGGCTACATGTACAGGTGTGGTAGGGACTAATTTGTTCACCCTTCTCTGTACCATCTCCAATTTGTTGCTGTCTGCTGCATACCTGGGACACCATACCAAGTTGCCATAACGCTAAGATAAGGCAGACCAGAGCCTTGAACAGCAGTGGTAATGTAACTTCATCCAATGTAACTTATTTCACTCCATCTCTCTGTTCTCTTCACCCTCTCTTTTGCTCAAGGTCATCTGCCATCATCTTGGAAATCAGCAAACATTACCGCTTTACACAAAAAGATGCAAAAACAGATCCTTGCAACTACAGACCAATCAGCCTTCTCCCAATTATCAGGAAAGTTATGGAATCCATCATTGCTTTAGATATCAAAACTTTCCTCTTCTCCAATGGCTTGATTTCTGACAATCAATTTGGTTTCAGACCAGGTCACGCTACTCTGGACATGCTGCTTCTGCTGTCTCACCAATGGATGGAGGTCCTCAACGCCAAACAGGAAATTAGAGCCGTCTCCCTTGACATATCACGTTCCTTCGATACAGTCTGGCACCCCGCTCTGCTCACCAAACTCTCCTCCTATGGTATCCATGGAAATCTCCACGCATGCCTTGCGGACTTCCTCTCTGGTCGTAGTCAACGTGTGACCCTGAATTGATTTCTCTCATCTCCCCTTCCTGTTCAGGCTGGAGTTCCCCAAGGCAGTGTTCTGGACCCTGTGCTTTTTCTGGTCTTCATCAATGATCTCTCTGACTCTCTTGAAAATCCTCTCTACCTCTTTGCTGATGACTCCACTCTCTGCCATTCCATTCCTCATACCTCAGATCGGCAGTCTGCAGCCTCCTCACTCAAGGCAGACCTAGACAAAATCACAGACTGGTCAAACAAGTGGAATATGTCTTTCAATCTTGACAAATCTCACACTCTTACTATGTCTCTCCGAAAAGACCGACTGGACAACCCTCCCATCTACTTTCTGAACAATCCTCTCCAAGAAGTTCTGTCACTCAAGCTGTTGGGTCTCACTATCTGCCATGATCTTTCCTGCGAAAACCACATTTCCAATCTGGCCTCCAAAGCCAGTCGCCGACTGGACACCCTCCGTCGTGCGAAGTCCTTTCTTGGCACACCTGAGCTCCTCACCACATACAAGGCTTTCATCCGTAGCTCAATGGAATACTGTTCTCCGCTCTCGGGCGGTGCTCTTGCCTCACACCTAGCTTGGCTTCACGCTGTTGAAACTAAAGCTTTCAGAATCATTGGAATCTCCCACGATGAAGCTAACTCCGAGGGCCTTTCACTTACTCACCGTAGGCAGGTTGGTGGTCTTTCTGTCTTCTACCGACTCCTCTCCGGCCTTGCTCCCCCAGCTCTCTCTGGGCTCTGTCCCCAAAATATTGCTACAGGTCGCACAAGATCTGCCAGCAACCCTCTTATGGTTAAACTGCCAAAATCAAGATGCCTCTCTGCTCACCTTCACTCCTTCATTCCTCTTTTCTCCCGCCTCTGGAACAAACTCCCTCACTCTCTTCAATCCCACTCCTCCCTCCACGTCTTTAAAACAGCTGTTCACCACCATCTCTTATCTTCCCCCATCCAAAACCTTGATCTTTTCTACCCCCGCTAATTTCACCCCAGATCCACTTTTTTGAAATACCAACTTCTTTCCTGGAAGTCCTTGTGTTTTATACTTCTCCCACCCCCTCCCCCATCCCCCCTTCCCACCCTTCCTCCCCCCAAGCCCTCTTCCTCTCACAGATCACCTGATGTCTCTGCTCTCAAATGTTGTGTTTGTGCTTCCCCTTCTCTCCCCATCTTGTCTACCGCTCCCCATATTATATGTTTTGCGTCTGTTTGATTTTTTTCTGTGATAATTGTTAGCTCTTTCACGAGCCTCGATCCTGTATACAAAAATAATAATAATAATAAAACAAGGGAGAGAAGGTACGTTTTAATATCCTAAGTGTCTGGTTCGTCACTGTGACTGTAATCGAGACATGATGGTGGAATGGTAGGTCCTTGTTGATTGTGATACAGTGATCTCAGTGATGGCAAATTCCTTTCAACACAGATAATAATTGAAGGGATGGGTCTTGCATTCTTGCATACAGTCACGTGAAAAAGTAAGTACACCCCATGTAAAGTTTTGACTTTTTCAACATATTTCAACATACAGCTATTTGATCTTCATTTCAACAATATTGATAGATAAAGGTGATATAATATAACAAATATCATGAAACATTTCCATTTTGTAGTCCATTGTATAATTTAAATAAACATAAATGCAAATTTCGCATGTGGAAAAAGTAAGTACACCCTTGGCTCCAAATGGTATTGCCCCCTTTGGCCAAAACAACCTCAAGTAGGCGTTTCTTATAACTGTCTACCAGTCTCTGACATCGACTGCGAGAAAATTTTGCCCACTCCTCCATGCAGAATTCTTTCAGCTGTGCGATGTTTGAGGGGTTTCTTGCATGCACAGCTCGTTTCAAATCCCCCCACAACATCTCGATGGGATTTAGATCCGGGCTTTGACTTGGCCATTCCAGAACCCTCCATTTCTTTCTTTTCAGCCATTCCTTGGTGGATTTACTGGTATGTTTAGGGTCATTGTCATGTTGCAAGTTCCATCTTCGGTTGCTACCTTTGACTCATCTGTCCAGAGCACATTGTTCCAGAAGTGCTGGTCTTTGCCTCGGTGTTCATTGGCAAACTTTAGTCTTGCCCTGATGTTCTTTCTGGACAGCAAAGGTTTCCTCCTGGCACACCTCCCATGTAGATCAAATTTGTGCAGCCTCTTTCTAATGGTAGACTCGTGCACTTTGACATCAACAGTGGCAAGAGCTACCTGTAGGTCCCGTGATGACATTCTGGGGTTCTTCGAGACTTCTTTCAGCATCTTGCGGTCTGTCTCGGGCTGAACTTGCTGGGGCGGCCTGGCCTGAACAAGTTGGCAGTTGTTTGGAATCTTCTCCACGTGTGGATGATCTTCCGGACAGTCAAATGATTGATTTCAAATTGTTTGGAGATCTTTTAAAATCCCTTCCCAGACTCGTCGGCATCTATAACCTTCTTTCTGAAGGCCTCAGAGAGCTCTTTTGATCTCGGCATGGTGACGCCGCACACTTCAACAACAAAGAGCAACCCAAACTAAATGTCTGAGGTTTAAATAAGACAGGTTCCTCCAACATCCTCTCTAACGATGTTCTAATCATTTGCACCTGAGCTGGTGCACCTGATTCTAATTTTAGGTATTTGAAGTAGTGATAAATGTAGGGGTGTACTCACTTTTTCCACATGCGAAATTTGCATTTATGTTTATTTAAATTATACAATGGACTACAAAATGTAAATGTTTCATGATATTTGTCATGCTATGTCACCTTTATCTATCAATATTGTTGAAATGAAGATAAAATAGCTGCATGTTGAAATATGTTGAAAAAGTCAAAACTTTACATGGGGTGTACTTACTTTTTCACGTGACTGTATGTGTTGAAAGAAGTACCATCGCTGAGACCACTCCACTACCTGGTCCAGGTCATCCTGAATGGACGAACATGATCCAGGTCATCCTGAATGCACGTCGTTCCGGTCGTTTGCTGGGCCGTAGATTTTAGTACCTTCGGCGTAGATATGTACTTTGTTAGTGATTCTTGTGAGTAGATTACACTGGGCAACAACAAATAAAACTTTTCGTCTGCTACCAAGGGAAATGCAGGTGTTCTTGGCTAAATCTGGGCCGCTGATTTCAAATCTGGAGTCAGAATTTAGCCAGCACGTCAGGTTTTCGAAATATGTATGTGTATTAATGATAACCAGCATGCTCTATTAGATACTTTACTATTTCAGGTCCCCACATTGTACATCTAATGTCAGTGCTTAGTAATTACTTTCACGTCATATTTAGATAACAATGATTGATCTCCGTGTATAATGTGTAGAAAACAAACCAAGAACATAAACAAGTTGCAGAAAAAGAAGTTAATAAAACATTAGAACATGGTAATCTTAGGAAGGGTGTAAACTTGATCGGAAAATCTGCCGCCCCATTGTGAGTGATTCAGAAACAACACTTCAGGTTTACCCTCTTCCTTGTAATATAGTCAGCATAGGCCCCACTGTTCAGACGTGTTCAGAAGTATGTGGGACACTTGCTCTTGCGCTTGTGTGTGGAATTGATGTCCCGTTGTAGGAACCAGCAGTAATCACCCGTCATGATTGGGTTGAACCGGCCTCGATACCTAGTTTCCATGACCGAAATGTCTTGGTGGAACCTTTCGCCATGCTCATCGCTTACCTCACCCAGATTAGGTGGGAAGAAATCAAGATGAGAATGCAAGAAGTGCATTTTAAGAGACATCCTGCAGCCCATTCGCTGAAAGGCCTTTAACATGTTGTCCACTAATTCAGCATACTGTTCAGCTCTATGGTTCCCAAGAAAGTTCTGCACAACCAACACAAATGCTTCCCATGCTGCAAACTCAAGTGGGTTCAGTTTATTTTTGAACTCGGGATCACACATCAGTCCTCGGATCTGGGGTCCAACGAAAATGCCTGCTTTGAGTTTAGCATCAGTTTTCTCTGCGCCAACCTTCTCTCTGAGATATTGGAAGCCATTACCGTCATGATCCGATGCCTTTACAACGTTTTTCATAAGGCCAAGTTTGAGGTGAAGCGGTGGAAGGTAGACTTTTAGTGGGTCTACCAATGGCTTATGATGCACAGTGTACCTGCCAACTATGTGTTCATGCCTTGCAGGTCAGTCTTTTACAACATAATGATTGTTGTCATCGTGGCTGTTCCATAGGCACAGGAAGCACCTGTATTTTGGGTACCCCAGATGCAGTCCTAGGAGGAGAGAAATCACTTTTAGATCACCACAAATGTTCCACTTATGATCTGAGTAATTCATCACTTTTAGAAGGATTTCCATGGACTCATACATCTCCTTCCTGCCGACAGCGTGAGCTACAAGAACAGAGGTTTTTTGATCCCATTGTGCAACAAAACAGCTTTGAGGCTCACTTTGCTGGAGTCTATGAAGAGTCTCCATTCATCAGGCACATGTTTGTTTCCTAGCTGATGCATTAGGCCATCAACATAAGCACAGAAACAAACATAATTTTCTATCTTAAAAAAAGCAGCTAAGTTTGTGGGAAATTTTGGTTCCTTCCTCTCGGAGATTCCATTGCTGTAGTCTGGAGCCCAACACTTCAGCCTTCTCCTTTGACAATGACAGATCTCTCACCAGATCGCTTAATTCTTCTTGATTTAGCAAGTGTGGCTTCTTTTCTTCAGACTCAGGTTCGTACAGTTCATCCATATCACCCATAGCATCGTCAGAGGTGTCATCGCTTTCATCTGCAGCAGCTTCTGGCGGAACTGGCACAGGAGAATCTAAGTCATGGGAGACCGGCTTCAGAGCAGACTTGCAATCTGGATATACAATTTTTGAATTGTTTTTCGTTGAGAAACCAGCGAGTTACACACGGTGCAGCAAACATGAGGTGCCCAGCTCTTGTCTTGGTCTCCAACTTTACATTCAAAATAATACTTGAAAGCAGCTTTCACCCTCTTGGTAAGGTTATTGCGCTGGCTACGTGGAGTGTATTTCCCACAGATACAACAAAAGTTATCAGGGTGATTCGCACAGCCTCGCCCATTCATGATACCTGTAGTAACACATGCCTAACCTGAAAATATGCAAAAAAATATATTACGTTATAACCTGAAAATATATAGATATTATTAGCATGATATGCATTCCAAACTTGATGCATTCTTAAAATATATGCATGGCATTTAAACATTTTAGTTTCAAGTTATTAACTCCTCTCAGTACGGAAGCGGCACGCAAAATTGTAATGCCGCGTCGAAAATCTTACTTAAAAATTCATAGCTTGGTCAGTTTTCATCCATTTTTAATAATTCAAAGTGCATTCTAAAGCTCTTTTATGAGAAATAATATTCTACAATAGTTGCACTGCTATAATTGAAACAAACAAACAAGCAAAAAATTTAAGATCACTCAAAATCACCCACCAGGGCAAGCTACTGTAATTGGACCATATGTATAACTCAAAATCCTGACGTGTCGAGAAAATTCTGACTTCAGATTCAGAATCAGCATACTCGATTTAGTCTAGAAGATATGTTTCTACCCCAGTAGCAAAATCTTTGTTGTCCAGTGTTATTGATAAACAACAGTAAAAGAGTAGGCCCGAGCATGCTACCTTGCAGGATTCCACTTCATACCTTGTCCAGTCTGATTTTGAGTTGTTTACGACTACACGCTGCACTCTATCCAATAAGAAACCTTTAATCAATTTCATGAGAGGGTCTCTGATTCCTAGGACCTAGGACATACAATTTCTTCACAAGCCTTTGGTGAGGGACCCACTCAAAGACCTTGCAGATTCAAGAAAGAGGACATCAACTGCCTTGCCTTCTTCCTTCATTTCTGTCCATTCTTTCAGCTCCCAGCTTCGTATAAGCGACTTTTACAGCAATTGCAGGTTCGAGGTTTTTGGGGTATGTCTGTATCAGCATTGTTGTTGTTGTTGCATCAGCTTTCAACATCTGGATTTTGGGGAGCTTCTCCAATTATTCCTTGTAGATTTCCTCAAACTCTGTTAAGTTGGATGGGGAGTGTCGGTGAACAGCAATCAACAAGTCTTTCCACAGATTTACAATGGGATTCAAGTCTGGGTTTTGGCTGGGCCACTAACGGGCTTTCACGTTCTTGTTCTGAAGATATTCCAGTGTTCCTTTGGCTGTATCCTTGGGGGTCATTGTCCTGTTGGAACGTAAAGCTTTGCCGCAATCTGAGGTCTTTTGCACTCTGAAGCAGGTTCTCCTGAAGGATTTGCCTGTATTTGGCTCCATTCATTGTTCCCTCTACCCTTACAAGTTTCCCAGTCCCTGCTGCTGAAAAACATCCCCATAGCATGATGCTGCCCCCACCATGCTTCATAGCAGGGATAGTGTTAGACGGGTGATGAGCTGTGCTCGGTTTCCACCAGATGTAGTACTTTGCATTCGTCCAAAAAGTTCAATTTTCATCTCATCAGACCTTAATTTTTTGCTTCGTAGGCTCTCAGAGTATTTCACGTGCCTTTTTGTAACTCCAGGTGTGCTGTCATGTGCCTTTTTCTCTGGTTGGCTACTGCCTGGATACTCTCCCATAAAGCCTAGATTTGTGAAGTGCTGCAGAGATTGTTGTCCTTCTGGCAGGTTCTTCCATCTCAGCCAAGGAACTCTGTAGTTTTATCAGAGTGATCAATGGGTTCTTGTTCACCTCCCTGACTAAGGTTCTTCTTGCCAGTTGTTCAGTTTGGCCTTGTATAGAAAAGTTTCTTTCTAAATCATGTCCAATCAATTGAATTGGCCACAGGTAGACTTCAAGGATCATCAAAGGAAATTGGATGCACCTGAGCTCAATTTGGAGTGCCATAGCAAATGGGTTAAATACTTATTGACTCAAGACATTTCAGCTTTTAATTTTAATTATTTAGTAAAAAGTTATTTTTAAAAACTCCACTTTGACATTATGGGGTATAATGTGTACCTCAGGGACAGCACATCTCAATTTAATCCTTTTGAAATTGAGGCTGTAACACAACAAAATGTGAAAAAGTCAAGCTGTGTGAATAGTTTCCAAAGGTATTGTAAAATTATTTTTGCAGCGCAGAGTTGAGTACAATAATGAATGTCCTTACACCCTTTTAAATATACAATGGATCATACCTGCCATCACAATGGGCTGCCCCTCCATCCATGATGCTCTTCACGAAGATCCCAAGCTTCTCTAGGCCGGCATCAGCTCCAACGCCCATCCCTATGATACTGAGGCCTAATCCATTATCCCCTGGAGTAAAAAAACAACAACAACATGCATCATAAGTACTTCAGCATTTCATAAAGTTAGAAGTTTTACTTAAAAATAAAGTACAAATACTAAAGTGAATCAAATTCAACCAATGGCAGTTAATAATATGTTATTGGGACATGTAGAAAGCAATACATGCATACTTAATCTCTTTGTTTGTACGGAGTGATCTCCCATCGAGTTACTGCCGATCAAATATGATGGAACGTGGACCATAAACCATATTATGGAGACATAAGTTAATGTATCCTGAGTGAAACCTTGTCTAAGGCTAAGTCTGCTCCTTCCTGTTTGTGTTAATATTGGTAGAGTTGGGATAACTACGACATGTAGGTTCATTGTACCTACTGCAGAGGAAAAAGGATTATTCTCAGCTTAGAACAGGGTGCGCAGGTGGTGAGAAAGCCTTACCAACCTCAAACACTTGTAAAGAAGAAGATCGTGTACGAAGACCTGAACAGCTTTGCCAATCATACCTTTTTGCCTCTACGGCCCGTTATGGAGGTGTAAAATCGAGAGTACCCTACAAGATCCTGCCCTACAGGCAAATGTGCAATTTGTAAACGAAAAGCATTTTTCAAATTATATTTTCATGCAGAGGCACCTATTTAAATATTTATTCAAACTGCTACACAAGGAATTGCAGTACGAGTAAAGCTCGACCCAGTAGAAGATCACTTGTCCATCATGCCTGTGCCACATCTACACCATCGACTTCCCAATCCCAACCCAATAAACAAGCACAACACCATTCACAACACCAACAGCACCCACACCACAATCCCCATCCCGTCCGACAAACACTCGATGGGAAAACGGGGAACAGCAAAGGGGGCCTGAGTGCAGGCAAATCTCAAACAGGACATGAACAATCACAACATAATACGGAGATTGTGTTTGTTTCGATTGGAGGGGCAACAGCACTAACACAGACGATAAGACGATGCTCACAAACACCCACGACTCAGACAATCGATACCTCAGGACACCTCGACAGCGCACCATGCACACAACGCCCACAGATCGAGTCAGGTTACATACTGTATGTAATTTCGTTCACATTTTGTGTAGATTTGTAACCATTTACATTTTTCTTTAAATCTCGAGAGTCTCTAACTCAGAAAATCAATGTTCCCATTTCGTATGAAAAATTTTTGATTTGTAATTTGATTTGATTTGCAAAAAAAAATTCAAATCAAATGGAAACATTGGTTTTCTGATTCAGAACCTCTCAAACTTTTCAAAAATGTAAATGGTTACAATTCTCGACAAAATCGAACGAACCTTAAAATCCGGACATATGGAACGTGACTAACCACCAAATTCAATTCTGGCCTGGATAATACATTCGACTACGTCCCTGTGCCACTTCCTCCCCATTGCTTCAAGGTAGCAACATTCTATTTAAAACCACACACTGTCTCAACATGTATCACCTTCCCAGAAAGACCATTCCATACCTTAATGACCCTAAAAGACAGGTTATATCGTGTGTCTACGTGTATATTATATGCTATGATAATATCCCACCTAAACATGACTTCCAAAAAAACACCAAAAGAAAACATGGCATCCCATTAGCTCTACCACGAACATCACCTTTTTCAATCTCCACCTCAAAGAGATCCATTCGTTCAACACGTTTTTCCAGCTCGTATTCCGCTGAAGCGCCAACCGGGTCCACTTCATCATTGCGACGGTCATACTCTTCATTCGAGAAGGTGCTGTACATCTGGACGTTTGGGAAGGTGATGAATGAAACAGCAATTAATGGATTCATTATCCTTCCCTCTTCTCTTTATTTTTTCTCTATCATATCCTCCTCCATGCACCACTCCTCCTTTTCCAAGCTTTTTCCTTTGTATATTGTCGGACAGTGATCGGGGGCCATGACTACACGCAGGTCATGTTCGGACAACCAAGTCAAAAAAGATGGCAATCGCACCCCCAAGCCAGTTACGGAATAGATGCCGAATGGTTAGAGCAAACAAGCCCTTTAACTGAATACCAGACAAACAGGCTTCGTGCCACAGCCTTGGCAATAGGAGCCAAATTATTTACTTACAATTCACACCCTTAACTCAAATTACAAAGATTACCTTAAACCTATCCTAAACAGAACGAATACAGAACCAGCATCTTCAATAATACACTTGTTCTTCCATTGTCTGTGTGAAACACTCCTTTCCACCCATTGGTTGGCTAACTGGCCTGACTCCACCCACAATTGTAACCTGAAATATCATACCGATACGATGCTGCTGCTAAGCGAAGCCAAAGACATATTCGGAGCTGTAATATTCACAATCGCCATGCCCTCCATATAAGTTTTCCCTTCAGTGTAAAACGATCGAAGAGACTGTTGAAAGCATCATCATGTATGAAAAGGTAGGGGCCGATAGGTATCATGGGCCCTGTGAAGGCCACAGTAGGTTTAGGCTTCAGTCCTGAGGCTACAGTCCTCTGGTATCAGCCTATGGGCCAAGGCAGTAGGAATCTATCCGAGCTATATAACCACAATGTATTATAAATGCACATCGGCAGTGAACATGCTTTTGCTTCAATTCCAAGTTTTTTGTTTTCTTTCAAGAGCAATCAAGTTAGCAGTTTGTTGGCCATAAACTGCCCAAATAATGATGTGGCATTCTCTCGAGCAAGGGCTTTTACCACAAAGGTTCCGTAGGTAGTTACAAATAGTAAGTGATTATATGATAAAAACAGTAATTAAATTGACATGTGGGGAAATTACACGCCCAGATCAGGAATCGAACCCAGGTCCTCTGGTGAGCCGTACCAGTGCTCTGACATCTGAGCTATCTGGGCGACTCCGACCAAGCATGCAAATTTCCCACACATATGATTGCCACTCTCTTTCCTTCTATTTCTATTTTTAAAATTCCACTTGACATTATGGGGTATTATGTGCAGATAGTCCCTGGTGTTGGGCTAGCGGCTAGGGTGCCAGCTTAGGATCCTAGGATCCTGGGTTTAAATCCCGGTCGATCGCTGAATTAACGCCAGGGGGGTTGACTCAGCCTGTCATCCTTCCGAGGTCGGCTAATTGAGTACCAGTTCACTGGTAATTCCCTGCTTGTCGTAAAAGGCGACAAAAAGGGTTGGCGGCAGGAAGGGCATCCGGCCGTAAAACATTGCTTCAAAAAGGGGACCAAAAAACAACAACAACCACGGTCCCCGAAAAAGGCCAACCCCCGCTTGCAGGGAAAAATGGCCTCTAAAGGTGGTTTTTTTTTTTTATGTGCAGATAAGTGACAAAAAAAATGTCGATTTAATCCATTTTAAATTGAGGCTGAAACAACAAATTGTGAAAAAAGTCCAAGGGGTGTGAATACTTTCTGAAGACACTGTGTATAAGTGCAAGTTCCACAATAGTGTCCGAATGGGGTAAATGGTGTAACCACAGCTTGTATAATGCCTGGATACCACCTAATTTATGAGCTCTTCGGTCCGGACCGTGCATGCCGAGGTCTAAAAATATCAATATTCACACAATTTCGAGTAATTTGATTCATTCTGGTTCATTCTGCACGTTCATTCTGGTTCCCATTTAGAATTCCGTTCAAGTACCAAAGAACAAGAATCGATATCAGATTCACACATGTGGTTCTGAAACGCCACCAATATCTAATTCTTCACGCAAACATTTTGATCACAACTTAAAGGATTAATTAATGCAGTGCACATAATTCAATTTGGCCCTGGATGTAGGATAGGCTGGTTTGGATCAACTGGTGACACGATGCATCTCACGCCTGCAGATCGTCGATGTCAAAGAATGTCAATATCAACGTTTCAGAATTAATACAGGTATCTGGAATCTCTCCCCTTTAATAGCAAAGATTACATTTGTTTTTACTGGCAACGATACCCGCCCCACGGGCGGGGCTTCAATTGGGAGGCCCAAATGAAAAGGCAAAATATCAGAAATTGAAGGCTTTTTTTATTTTAAAGGATTCATATAAACATCCGTTGAATCATATCACACGCAAATCATCAAAATCTAAACAGTACATAGCACCCATTTTGAAAAAACGATTGAATTCTGCAAAATGGAAGCGGCCGCTACACACCTTTCTCAGTCGCACGTTTATGTGAAGAGTGCGTGCCGAATCTGTAAAACGGAAGCGGCCGCTACACCTGTTTCTCAGTCGCTTTGCACACGCTGCCGTGTTACTTCGGAGCCGCACGTTTATAGAGGAAGAGTTCGTCAGGAGTCGATCTACTCTCTCCTGGGACGTAGAATAAACAGTATTTGTAAAATTTCAACAAAAGCCACATTACTGTTCATATCGGTAAATATTATTCCATCGTGTTTGGAAAAATAATATAGCCTATTTTACTCCCAGGGGTCCCAGGAATACCCACCCAAAATATCGTTGCAATCGGTTGAGCCGTTTTTACGGTACCTTCGAACAGACGGACGGACATTTGGTGAATTATAGTAAGATTAAGTTGGCAATGAGAGAGTGTCATCCATCGACTTAAAGGGACACTGTGGAAATCCCACAGCCCCAATAAATGTACGACACTAAACCTCCTTGTGCTGATATGCGTGTTGTTTGGTTGGAAATCTATTGATTTGTAGCCTAAACAGGGGGTATTGATGAAACTAATACACTTCCAACTTACCAGGGTCTAACAGCAGAGGGAGCATCGATTAGCATTTCACGACACAAGCGACATCACGGATACCACAGTGAACCTTCTTCCTGCATGTGCTATATGGCGTCTAGCGTCAGTGCATACTATCTCTATTTTACTATTTTTGTGGGAGTAACAAACATTCCACAGATCATGGTAGCTGGATATATCAAAAACACTGGTGTGGACAATGTGAGGATTGGTAATCAGCCCGAGGTTGCATAAAATAACTTTGGGGGAAGTAGTGGATTGATGCTCAAGGACATGACCAATGACCAGGTTGTTTCTGTCCATCAACATGCGTTAAAGTGACTTTGTATGGACAAAATGGCATAGCTGATGAGGTAAGTAGTCATGGATGGAAAAACAAGAGGAAAGAGCAATCGGAGATTGCAGACCCTCGCCAGGGCATGTTTTTACTGGTTTTTAAGACTTTTGTGTTGAAACAAATATGGTGGCTGAACCACGTGACCGATGACATCATTTTTTTTTCCTCTACCAATTTATATATGGATGACGCTCAATAAATTTCATCTTCATTGGACAAGATGGGGAGAGAGAGGGAAGCACACAAGTAAAACAGCAGAGAACATGGACACCGGGAGATCTGTGGGAGGGAGAGGACTTGGGGGTAAGAGGCATGGGAAGGGGGGTGGGTGGGAGAGGTATAAAACACATGGACACTGCTCTCGGACTTCCATGAAAGAAGTTGGTATTTCAAAAAAGTGGATCTGGGGTGAAATACCGGGGGTAGAAAAGATCAAGGTTTTGGATGGGGGAAGATAAGAGATGGTGAGGAACAGCTGATTTAAAGACCTGGAGGGAGGAGAGGGATTGAAGAGAGTGAGGGAGTTTGTTCCAGAGGCGGGAGTAAAGAGGAATAAAAGGGTGAAGGTGAGCAGAGAGTCTTGATTTTGGGAATTACCCCAGAAGAGGGTTGCTGGCAGATATTGTGTGACCTGTAGGACTATTTGGGGGGACAGAGCACAGATAGAGCTGGGGTAGCTAGGGCGGATAGGAGTCGGTAGAAGACAGAAAGACCACCAACCTGCCTGTGGTGAGTGAGTGAAAGGCCCTCACAATCAGCTTCATCGTGGGAGATTCCAATGATTCTGAAAGCTTTGGTTTCAACAGCGTGACGCCGAGCGAGGTGTGAGGCAGGAGCACCAGCCCAGAGGGGAGAGCAGTATTCCATTGAGCTGTGGATGAAACCTTGTATGTGGTGATGAGCTCAGGTGTGCCAAGGAAGGACTTCGCACGACGGAGGATGACCAGCAGATAGTGAGACCCAAACGCTTGAGTGACAGAACTTCTTGGAGAGGATTGTTGAGAAAGTAGATGGGAGGGTTGTCCAGTCGGTCTTTTCTGAGAGACAGAGTGTGAGATTTGTCAGGATTGAAAGACATGTTCCACTTGTTTGACCAGTCGGTGATTTTGTCCAGGTCTGCACAGAGTGAGGAGGCTGAAGAATGCCGATCTGGGGAATGAGGAATGAAGGGGCAGAGAGTGGAGTCATCAGCAAAGAGATAGAGAGGATTTTTCAGAGAGTCGGAGAGATCATTGATGAAGACCAGAAAAAGCACAGGGCCCAGCACGCTGCCTTGGGGAACTCCAGCCTGAACAGGAAGGGGAGATGAGAGAAATCAATTCAGGGTCACACGTTGACTACGACCAGAGAGGAAGTCCGCAAGCCATGCATGGAGGTTTCCATGGATACCATAAGAGGAGAGTTTGGTGAGCACAGCAGGGCGTCAGACCATATCGAAGGCACGTGATATGTCAAGGGAGACAGCTCCGATTTCCTGTTTGGCATTGAGGACCTCCATCCATTGTTGAGACAGCAGAAGCAACATGTCCAGAGTAGAGTGACCTGGTTTGAAACCAAATTGATGATGAGAGATCAAGCCATTGGAGAAGAGGAAAGATTTGATATCCGAAGCAATGATGGAGTCCAATACATCACTAATCTAATAATACATCACATCACTAATAATCACTGGCGTCCCAAATTGATGATCGGAGATAAAGCCATTGGAGAAGAGGAAGGATTTGATATCTGAAGCAATGATGGATTCCATGTCTTTGCTGATAATTGGGAGCAGGCTGATTGGTCTGTAGTTGCAAGGATCTGTTTTTGCACCTTTTGATGTAAAGCGGTAATGTTGGCTGATTTCCAAACTGATGGCAGATGACCTTGAGCAAAAGAGAGGGCGAAGAGAATAAAGAGAGGGTGAGATAGAGTGGCAGAGCAGGATTTTAGGACCCGTGGGCTGATGCCATCTGGTCCAGTTCCAGAATCAGAGTCGAGGTTAGACAAAAACTCCTCCACCTTGTCAGGAGAGAAGGCCACAGAGTCCAGGAGCAGCAGGCTTCGACTGGGTAAGGGGGGTACAGAGAGAGATGGGTTTGGGACACAATATTTTGAGGCATTCCACTTTGTCACGTGCGATGTCAACTGTGTAGCCATTTGAGCTAAGGGAGTGGATGGAGGGGGAACAAACACCCGAAACGGATTTGACCAGACGCCACCAGGACTTGGATGAAGGAGACAGGTTTGAGAGTTCATTCTTGAGAGTAGAGAGATATTGTTTCCTGGCTTTGCTGAGGGTAGACACACATTTGTTCCAGCCTTTGTCAAAGGAACTGAGATTGCCTTCCATAGGATTTGCCTTCCAGGAAGCAATGGCAAGTCGTTTCAGGGCAACTGCCTCACCACAAGATTCAGTGTACCATGGATGGGAGGAAGGGTAAGACAACTGAAGACGAGATGGGATAAATCTGTGCATGAGAGAGAGAGCAGTTAACTTTGGAAGAATTCCCAGGAAGAGTTGATGTCAGAGGCAGTAGAGATGGGAAACCAGTCCAGATGATTCATGGCTGCTTGAAGACCACGCCAGTCGGCCTGAGTGAAATGCCAGACTCGTCGATAATCCCCAGAAATTCCGGGGAATATCGCTACAAATTAAAAATCATTCTGGGGAATATCGCTACAAATAAAAAATCATTCCGGGGAATATGACTACAAATTAAAAATTCATTCCAGGGAATATTACTCCAAAATTAAAAATCATTCCAGGGAGTATCACTACAAATTAAAAATAATTCTGGGGAATATCACTACAAATTAAAAAATAACTAGTGAGGTACCCGTGCTACGCATGGGTGGGAGACCAGAAGCAAACACACAATGCATAAACGGGGAATGTTAAAGCATGAAACCAATAAATTCCACATTCCTGTAGCACCTTCAGTCGCACGTCAGACATGGACAGCAAGTTCGTGAAGGACTTACATGAAAAACGTACCCGTTCGCAAACAAACGGGTAAGTTTGTTACATACCCAGTCAATGGCGATTCCAATCATCAATTGATACTTTAACAAATGCTGTTTTACATGACGGTTGTATTGGGATATTATCAAACCAGCTCATTACCGTGATCTGTCCACTTCCACATTTGCAGCAGGTTCATAATTCGCATCAAAATCTAAACAGTATTTGTAGAATTTCAATAAAAGCCACATTACTGTTCATATCAGTAAATATTATTCCATCGTGTTTGGAAAAACTGGAAAATTGGAAAAATAATATCGCCTATTTTATTCCAGGGGGTCCCAGGATTACCCACCCAAAATATCGTTGCGATCGATTGAGCCGTTTTTGCGGTACCTGGGAACGGACAGACGGACATTTGGTGAATTATAGTAAGATTCTGGGGAATATCACTACAAATTAAAAATAATTCCAGAGAATATTACTACAAATTAATAATCATTCCAGGGAATATCATTACAAATTAAAAATCATTCCAGGGAATGTCACAACAAATTAAAAATCATTCTGGGGAATATCACTACAGATTAAAAATCATTCCAGGGAATATTTATACAAATTACAAATAATTCTGGGGAATATCACCACAAATTAAAAATCATTCCAGGGAATATTACTACAAATTAAAAATAATTCTGGGGAATATCACCACAAATTAAAAATCATGCCGGGGAATATCACTACAAATTAAAAATCATGCCTGGGAATATCACTAGAAATAAAAAATCATGCCTGGGAATATCACTAGAAATTAAAATCATGCCTGGGAATATCACTACAAATAAAAAATCATTCTGGGGAATATCACTCCAAATTAAAAATCATTCCAGGGAATATTTATACAAATGAAAAATCATTCTGGGGAATATCACTACAAATTAAAAATCATTCTGGGGAATATCACTACAAATTAAAAATCATTCTGGGGAATATCACTACAAATAAAAAATCATTCCTGGGAATATCACTCCAAATTAAAAATCATTCCAGGGAATATTTATACAAATGAAAAATCATTCCGGGGAATATCACTACAAATTAAAAATCATTCTGGGGAATATCACTACAAATTAAAAATCATTCTGGGGAATATCACTACAAATTACAAATCATTCTGGGGAATATCACTACAAATTAAAAATCATTCTGGGGAATATCACTACAAATAAAAAATCATTCCTGGGAATATCACTCCAAATTAAAAATCATTCCAGGGAATATTTATACAAATGAAAAATCATTCCGGGGAATATCACTACAAATTAAAAATCATTCTGGGGAATATCACCACAAATTAAAAATCATGCCTGGGAATATCACTAGAAATTAAAAATCATTCTGGGGAATATCACTACAAATTAAAAATCATTCCAGGGAATATTACTACAAATTAAAAATAATTCTGGGGAATATCACCACAAATTAAAAATCATGCCTGGGAATATCACTAGAAATTAAAAATCATGCCTGGGAATATCACTAGAAATTAAAAATCATGCCTGGGAATATCACTAGAAATTAAAAATCATGCCTTGGAATATCACTACAAATTAAAAATCATTCCAGGGAATATCACTACAAATTAAAAATAATTCTGGGGAATATCACGACAAATGAAAAATCATGCCTGGGAATATCACTAGAAATTAAAAATCATGCCTTGGAATATCACTACAAATTAAAAATAATTCTGGGGAATATCACTACAAATGAAAAATCATGCCTGGGAATATCACTAGAAATTAAAAATCATTCCAGGGAATATCACTACAAATTAAAAATAATTCTGGGGAATATCACGACAAATGAAAAATCATGCCTGGGAATATCACTAGAAATTAAAAATCATGCCTTGGAATATCACTACAAATTAAAAATAATTCTGGGGAATATCACTACAAATGAAAAATCATGCCTGGGAATATCACTAGAAATTAAAAATCATTCCAGGGAATATCACTACAAATTAAAAATAATTCTGGGGAATATCACGACAAATGAAAAATCATGCCTGGGAATATCACTAGAAATGAAAAATCATGCCTGGGAATATCACTAGAAATTAAAAATCATTCCAGGGAATATCACTACAAATTAAAAATAATTCTGGGGAATATCACCACAAATTAAAAATCATTCCAGGGAATATTACTACAAATTAAAAATAATTCTGGGGAATATCACCACAAATTAAAAATCATGCCGGGGAATATCACTACAAATTAAAAATCATGCCTGGGAATATCACTAGAAATAAAAAATCATGCCTGGGAATATCACTAGAAATTAAAATCATGCCTGGGAATATCACTACAAATAAAAAATCATTCTGGGGAATATCACTCCAAATTAAAAATCATTCCAGGGAATATTTATACAAATGAAAAATCATTCTGGGGAATATCACTACAAATTAAAAATCATTCTGGGGAATATCACTACAAATTACAAATCATTCTGGGGAATATCACTACAAATTAAAAATCATTCTGGGGAATATCACTACAAATAAAAAATCATTCCTGGGAATATCACTCCAAATTAAAAATCATTCCAGGGAATATTTATACAAATGAAAAATCATTCCGGGGAATATCACTACAAATTAAAAATCATTCTGGGGAATATCACTACAAATTACAAATCATTCTGGGGAATATCACTACAAATTAAAAATCATTCTGGGGAATATCACTACAAATAAAAAATCATTCCTGGGAATATCACTCCAAATTAAAAATCATTCCAGGGAATATTTATACAAATGAAAAATCATTCCGGGGAATATCACTACAAATTAAAAATCATTCTGGGGAATATCACTTCAAATTAAAAATCATTCCAGGCAATATTACTACAAATTAAAAATAATTCTGGGGAATATCACCACAAATTAAAAATCATGCCTGGGAATATCACTAGAAATTAAAAATCATTCTGGGGAATATCACTACAAATTAAAAATCATTCCAGGGAATATTACTACAAATTAAAAATAATTCTGGGGAATATCACCACAAATTAAAAATCATGCCTGGGAATATCACTAGAAATTAAAAATCATTTCCTGGGAATATCACTACAAATTAAAAATCATGCCTGGGAATATCACTACAAATTAAAAATCATGCCTGGGAATATCACTAGAAATTAAAAATCATGCCTTGGAATATCACTACAAATTAAAAATCATTCCAGGGAATATCACTACAAATTAAAAATAATTCTGGGGAATATCACGACAAATGAAAAATCATGCCTGGGAATATCACTAGAAATTAAAAATCATGCCTTGGAATATCACTACAAATTAAAAATCATTCCAGGGAATATCACTACAAATTAAAAATAATTCTGGGGAATATCACTACAAATGAAAAATCATGCCTGGGAATATCACTACAAATTAAAAATCATTCCAGGGAATATCACTACAAATTAAAAATAATTCTGGGGAATATCACGACAAATGAAAAATCATGCCTGGGAATATCACTAGAAATGAAAAATCATGCCTGGGAATATCACTAGAAATTAAAAATCATTCCAGGGAATATCACTACAAATTAAAAATAATTCTGGGGAATATCACTACAAATGAAAAATCATGCCTGGGAATATCACTAGAAATTAAAAATCATTCCAGGGAATATCACTACAAATTAAAAATAATTCTGGGGAATATCACGACAAATGAAAAATCATGCCTGGGAATATCACTAGAAATTAAAAATCATTCCAGGGAATATCACTACAAATTAAAAATAATTCTGGGGAATATCACCACAAATTAAAAATCATGCCAGGG
This sequence comes from Myxine glutinosa, assembly GCF_964187855.1. NCBI lineage: Eukaryota > Metazoa > Chordata > Myxini > Myxiniformes > Myxinidae > Myxine > Myxine glutinosa. The sequence continues at coordinate 128,245,395 of NC_136270.1, read as the reverse complement.
AATATCACTAGAAATTAAAAATCATGCCTGGGAATATCACTACAAATAAAAAATCATTCCAGGGAATATCACTACAAATGAAAAATAATTCTGGGGAATATCACTACAAATGAAAAATCATGCCTGGGAATATCACCAGAAATTAAAAATAATTCTGGGGAATATCACCACAAATTAAAAATCATGCCAGGGAATATCACTAGAAATTAAAAATCATGCCTGGGAATATCACTACAAATAAAAAATCATTCCAAGGAATATCACTACAAATTAAAAATCATTCCAAGGAATATCACTACAAATTAAAAATCATTCCAAGGAATATCACTACAAATTAAAAATCATGCCAGGGAATATCACTAGAAATTAAAAATCATGCCTGGGAATATCACTACAAATAAAAAATCATGCCGGGGAATATCACTAGAAATTAAAAATCATGCCGGGGAATATCACTACAAATTAAAAATAATTCCAGGGAATATCACTAGAAATTAAAAATCATGCCGGGGAATATCACTACAAATTAAAAATCATGCCTGGGAATATCACTACAAATTAAAAATCATGCCTGGGAATATCACTAGAAATTAAAAATCATTCCAGGGAATATCACTAGAAATTAAAAATAATTCTGGGGAATATCACGACAAATGAAAAATCATGCCAGGGAATATCACTAGAAATTAAAAATCATTCTGGGGAATATCACGACAAATGAAAAATCATGCCAGGGAATATCACTAGAAATTAAAAATCATTCTGGGGAATATCACGACAAATGAAAAATCATTCTGGGGAATATCACTAGAAATTAAAAATCATTCCAGGGAATATCACTACAAAAAAAATAATTCTGGGGAATATCACCACAAATTAAAAATCATTCCAGGGAATATCACTAGAAATTAAAAATCATTCTGGGGAATATCACGACAAATGAAAAATCATGCCAGGGAATATCACTCGAAATTAAAAATCATTCTGGGGAATATCACGACAAATGAAAAATCATGCCAGGGAATATCACTAGAAATTAAAAATCATTCCAGGGAATATCACTACAAAAAAAATAATTCTGGGGAATATCACCACAAATTAAAAATCATGCCAGGGAATATCACTAGAAATTAAAAATCATGCCTGGGAATATCACTACAAATAAAAAATCATTCCAAGGAATATCACTATAAATTAAAAATCATTCCAAGGAATATCACTACAAATTAAAAATCATTCCAAGGAATATCACTACAAATTAAAAATCATGCCAGGGAATATCACTAGAAATTAAAAATCATGCCTGGGAATATAACTACAAATAAAAATCATTCCAGGGAACATTACTACAAATTAAAAATCATGCCTGGGAATATCACTACAAATTAAAAATCATGCCGGGGAATATCACTACAAATAAAAATCATTCCAGGGAACATTACTACAAATTAAAAATCATGCCTGGGAATATCACTACAAATGAAAAATCATGCCTGGGAATATCACTAGAAATTAAAAATCATGCCTGGGAATATCACTACAAATTAAAAATAATTCCAGGGAATATCACTAGAAATTAAAAATCATGCCGGGGAATATCACTACAAATTAAAAATCATGCCTGGGAATATCACTACAAATTAAAAATCATGCCTGGGAATATCACTAGAAATTAAAAATCATTCCAGGGAATATCACTAGAAATTAAAAATAATTCTGGGGAATATCACGACAAATGAAAAATCATGCCAGGGAATATCACTAGAAATTAAAAATCATTCCAGGGAATATCACTACAAAAAAAATAATTCTGGGGAATATCACCACAAATTAAAAATCATGCCAGGGAATATCACTAGAAATTAAAAATAATTCTAGGGAATATCACTACAAATGAAAAATCATGCCTGGGAATATCACTACAAATGAAAAATCATGCCTGGGAATATCACTACAAATTAAAAATCATGCCTGGGAATATCACTAGAAATTAAAAATCATTCCAGGGAATATCACTAGAAATTAAAAATAATTCTGGGGAATATCACGACAAATGAAAAATCATGCCAGGGAATATCACTAGAAATTAAAAATCATGCCGGGGAATATCACTACAAATTAAAAATCATGCCTGGGAATATCACTACAAATTAAAAATCATGCCTGGGAATATCACTAGAAATTAAAAATCATTCCAGGGAATATCACTAGAAATTAAAAATAATTCTGGGGAATATCACGACAAATGAAAAATCATGCCAGGGAATATCACTAGAAATTAAAAATCATTCCAGGGAATATCACTACAAAAAAAATAATTCTGGGGAATATCACCACAAATTAAAAATCATGCCAGGGAATATCACTAGAAATTAAAAATAATTCTAGGGAATATCACTACAAATGAAAAATCATGCCTGGGAATATCACTACAAATGAAAAATCATGCCTGGGAATATCAATACAAATTAAAAATAATTCTGGGGAATATCACGACAAATGAAAAATCATGCCTGGGAATATCACCATACATTAAAAATCATTCCAGGGAATATCACTACAAATTAAAAATAATTCTGGGGAATATCACGACAAATGAAAAATCATGCCTGGGAATATCACTAGAAATGAAAAATCATGCCTGGGAATATCATTACAAATTAAAAATCATGCCTGGGAATATCACTACAAATTGAAAATCATTTCCTGGGAATATCACTACAAATTAAAAATCATGCCTGGGAATATCACTACAAATTAAAAATCATGCCTGGGAATATCACTAGAAATTAAAAATCATGCCTTGGAATATCACTACAAATTAAAAATCATTCCAGGGAATATCACTACAAATTAAAAATAATTCTGGGGAATATCACGACAAATGAAAAATCATGCCTGGGAATATCACTAGAAATTAAAAATCATGCCTTGGAATATCACTACAAATTAAAAATCATTCCAGGGAATATCACTACAAATTAAAAATAATTCTGGGGAATATCACTACAAATGAAAAATCATGCCTGGGAATATCACTACAAATTAAAAATCATTCCAGGGAATATCACTACAAATTAAAAATAATTCTGGGGAATATCACGACAAATGAAAAATCATGCCTGGGAATATCACTAGAAATGAAAAATCATGCCTGGGAATATCACTAGAAATTAAAAATCATTCCAGGGAATATCACTACAAATTAAAAATAATTCTGGGGAATATCACTACAAATGAAAAATCATGCCTGGGAATATCACTAGAAATTAAAAATCATTCCAGGGAATATCACTACAAATTAAAAATAATTCTGGGGAATATCACGACAAATGAAAAATCATGCCTGGGAATATCACTAGAAATTAAAAATCATTCCAGGGAATATCACTACAAATTAAAAATAATTCTGGGGAATATCACCACAAATTAAAAATCATGCCAGGGAATATCACTAGAAATTAAAAATCATGCCTGGGAATATCACTACAAATAAAAAATCATTCCAGGGAATATCACTACAAATGAAAAATAATTCTGGGGAATATCACTACAAATGAAAAATCATGCCTGGGAATATCACCAGAAATTAAAAATAATTCTGGGGAATATCACCACAAATTAAAAATCATGCCAGGGAATATCACTAGAAATTAAAAATCATGCCTGGGAATATCACTACAAATAAAAAATCATTCCAAGGAATATCACTACAAATTAAAAATCATTCCAAGGAATATCACTACAAATTAAAAATCATTCCAAGGAATATCACTACAAATTAAAAATCATGCCAGGGAATATCACTAGAAATTAAAAATCATGCCTGGGAATATCACTACAAATAAAAAATCATGCCGGGGAATATCACTAGAAATTAAAAATCATGCCGGGGAATATCACTACAAATTAAAAATAATTCCAGGGAATATCACTAGAAATTAAAAATCATGCCGGGGAATATCACTACAAATTAAAAATCATGCCTGGGAATATCACTACAAATTAAAAATCATGCCTGGGAATATCACTAGAAATTAAAAATCATTCCAGGGAATATCACTAGAAATTAAAAATAATTCTGGGGAATATCACGACAAATGAAAAATCATGCCAGGGAATATCACTAGAAATTAAAAATCATTCTGGGGAATATCACGACAAATGAAAAATCATGCCAGGGAATATCACTAGAAATGAAAAATCATGCCTGGGAATATCAATACAAATTAAAAATAATTCTGGGGAATATCACGACAAATGAAAAATCATGCCTGGGAATATCACCATACATTAAAAATCATTCCAGGGAATATCACTACAAATTAAAAATAATTCTGGGGAATATCACGACAAATGAAAAATCATGCCTGGGAATATCACTAGAAATGAAAAATCATGCCTGGGAATATCATTACAAATTAAAAATCATGCCTGGGAATATCACTACAAATTGAAAATCATTCCAGGGAATATCACTGCAAGCGAGCTACAAGTGGAGGCTGTCAGAGGTTCAGTGAAGATTCTAAAAAGAGACCTTGGAACAAAACTAGGAGAATGAAGTTTCACAATGTGTTTCATGAATAATGATTCTTTAACAAAAAAGGAGGTGCAGATTTGGAGTTCTGGAAGAACTTCCTCCCACCTCCTAAAACCCACATATGGAGATAACAACCAACAAGACAAGACCTTGTTATTTAGGGAAAACTAGCCTACCAGGAAGCTGAAGAGCAAGAAATATGGTCATGACCTGATGTTTAATGACGTTCATACAAATATCTGGCCTTCAATCAGGAATAATAGTGGGTTCAGAAATTTCCGTTAAATCACTCAGAGTTGTAACAACACCATTTATAAAATGCATCATCTTCCTCCCGTTTATAACTCATTAGTGGGCCCGTACCTCATTTGCGTTGGGCTTCAACGCCTTGTAGCACTCTGTGGAACAAAACCTAACGGTCTCATAACGGCCTAACAACAACAACCACACAAACGATTATTTTCACAACTTTGTACAGTACTTGCACCTGGCTTAAGATGTTCATTCATAAAAAAAAGTGTTATTGGAAAAGAGGCAAAAACTTATGCACTACATATGAATGAATATCTTTAATTGGAGGAATGAAACTTAGAACCCCTCACATCACCAGAATATTTGACAACTATCGGAGGTGGTCTCTTCAAGGTGGTCGTAAGCCGCCCCCCCCCCCCCCCAACGAAAGTCAGGGGCCAAATCTTCCCCCATTCTTCCCTGCTGCCTGGATTTGTCAGGGCAGCGCGGTCACTGGATCAGAGTGCCGATCGGTCCATATGGACTTGCCCTTTCCCTCTTGTGTCTGTTTCTTTCTTTTTCTCTTTCTCTCTCTCTCTAACTCTAACTCTGTCGTGGCCCTGACTCCGGGAAGACGAGGGTACACCATCGTAGATGTGTGGGGAATCGCTGGGTCGCTCATGAGAGATCGACCAGCTGTGCCACAGGCTTGTTAAAGAAAACTGTTCGTGGCTATGCAACAACAACAACAACAAACCAGAATATTCAAATCAGATTATAAAAACATAGGGGCAATACCCCTGGCGCTCACCTGGTAGAATAAACAGTATACAGCACTGATTAAAGGTATTTTAAACCAATTTCAATGGTTGCTAGAAGACAGGGCAGCATGTAGAATCATACGAACATAATCATCAGACTTTAAATAAACAAACCAAAAAAATACCTATTTTGGGGGGCAAGCCCTCCCCCCCCCCCCCCCCCATAGACCACCTTAGACCCCAATTTTTTCAATGCCAGGAGCAAACTTTGGTACAACACAGGTGGATGAAGGTTGTGGTTAGGTTTCATTGGAATTGCATGTGTAGCTTCTGAGAAGAAAAGAAACACAGACTTTGGGGGGCAACCCCCCGTAAACCTCCACAGGGGCAGATTTTTTTTTAATGCCTTGAACAAACATTGGTACATCATGGGTGATGAAGGTTGTGGTCAAGTTTCATCGAAATTGCATGTGTAGTTTCACAGAAGAAAGGAAATACCTATTTTGGGGGATCAAACCTGGACGCACTTTGACCCCCCGTAGATCCCCCAAAGAAGCAGATTTTCTCAGCGCCGTGAACAAACGTTGGTACATCACGGATGACGAATATTGTGCTAAAGTTTCATCGAAATAGTTTGTGTAGTTTCAAAGGAAAAAGCAAATTCCTATTTTGGGGGGGTCAAACCTGGATCCACTTTGACCCCCGGTAGACCCCCTTAAGCCCCGATTTTTTTTTAATACAATAGGCATTTTAAGGCCATTTTCCCTGCAAGAGCGGGGGTTAGCCTTGCGGTCCCCTTGACAATGTTCTCCATTTTGCCCTATTTTCTGCATCTCTCCTTGTTAACCCCCTTGCCCGCATCTCTTCTTCCACCATCTTTAGCCAAGTCTTTCTCGGTCTTCCCCGTCCTCTACTTCCTTCTACATTCATTTCCATCACTCTTCTCAACTAGTGAACCAGTTTTTTAATGCCGTGAACAAACGTTAGTCACAACACAACAAATATAATTTGTGCCAAATTTGGTCGCAATCAGATCAGCGGTTTCGGATAAGAAGTTTCAAGTGTTTACGGACCGACTGACAGACGGACGGACGGACGGACGCGCCACCGCATAAACTCCCCTGAACTTCGTTCCAGGTGAGGCGAAATAAAGTCAAAACGAGTTAACAAATGCAATGGAAGGTTCCTCTTTTTCTTGTACATAATATGTGGAACTGTGTTCTTGAAACTGTTCAATCGCACTGTTCCTTTCATTGCGTCAAGCAGATGGACATTACCATCTCATGTCATCCCCCCATCCCCACCTGCCATCTTGTCTTCTTCCCCCATTAACACGTATTAACTAAACCCCAGCTTACCCATAGGTTGCTGGGGTTCCTTTCTTCTACCTCTCCATTTTTATCTTCATTCATTCCCCTCACTTGTGTCAACCTGCTGCCGCACGTCACTTTGTTTACCTTTGTATCATCAGTCTCCTCACTTTTACACGAGCCTCGAGCTTGTATAGAAAAAAGTGTTATTTACAAAGGAACATGAAATATTTAAATAAGCTATGTAAGCCATAAAATATTTATAAAGAACGGAGATATAAAGAAAACTCTAATTTGGCAATTTCCATCAAGGTGGCAGCTGGCATCTCAATGAGCCACGAGCTACTCATACCTGAGGCTAGAAAAGGTAAAGCACGCAAGAGACAAACATACCACCCTGCACCCGCATCGCCATCGTTATTCACGAACGCTCACCTTGCAAGACCGAACACGAATGTCGCCAGTGTTTAAGAGCCAACATAATCACGGATTAAAGCCACAGTAAGGTGCGCTGAGTGCAGGACACCGACAATGGGGGAGTAAGGTGTGCAGAGTGCAGGACACCGACAATGGGGGAGTAATGTGCGCAGAGTGTAGGACACTGACAATGGGGGAGTAATGTGCGCAGAGTGTAGGACACTGACAATGGGGGAGTAATGTGTGCTGAGTGCAGGACACCGACAATGGGGGAGTAAGGTGTGCAGAGTGCAGGACACTGACAATGGGGGAGTAATGTGCGCAGAGTGTAGGACACTGACAATGGGGGAGTAAGGTGTGCAGAGTGCAGGACACTGACAATGGGGGAGTAATGTGCGCTGAGTGCAGGACACTGACAATGGGGGAGTAATGTGCGCTGAGTGCAGGACACTGACAATGGGGGAGTAATGTGCGCTGAGTGCAGGACACTGACAATGGGGGAGTAATGTGCGCAGAGTGTAGGACACTGACAATGGGGGAGTAAGATGTGCAGAGTGCAGGACACTGACAACGGGGGAGTAATGTGCGCTGAGTGCAGGACACCGACAATGGGGGAGTAAGGTGTGCAGAGTGCAGGACACTGACAATGGGGGAGTAATGTGCGCAGAGTGTAGGACACTGACAATGGGGGAGTAATGTGCGCAGAGTGTAGGACACTGACAATGGGGGAGTAATGTGTGCTGAGTGCAGGACACCGACAATGGGGGAGTAAGGTGCGCAGAGTGTAGGACACTGACAATGGGGGAGTAAGATGTGCAGAGTGCAGGACACCGACAATGGGGGAGTAAGGTGTGCAGAGTGCAGGACACCGACAATGGGGGAGTAAGGTGTGCAGAATGCAGGACACCGACAATGGGGGAGTAAGATGTGCAGAGTGCAGGACACAGACAATGGGCGAGTAAGGTGTGCAGAGTGCAGGACACCGGCAATGGGGGAGTAAGATGTGCAGAGTGCAGGACACCGACAATGGGGGAGTAAGGTGTGCAGAGTGCAGGACACCGACAATGGGGGAGTAAGGTGTGCAGAATGCAGGACACCGACAATGGGGGAGTAAGGTGTGCAGAGTGGAGGACACCGGCAATGGGGGAGTAATATGCACAGAGTGCAGGGCACCAGCAATGGGGGAGTAAGATGTGCAGAGTGCAGGACACCGACAATGGGGGAGTAATATGTGCAGAGTGCAGGACACCGACAATGGGGGAGTAAGATGTGCAGAGTGCAGGACACCGGCAATGGGGGAGTAAGATGTGCAGAGTGCAGGACACCGACAATGGGGGAGTAAGGTGTGCAGAGTGCAGGACACCGACAATGGGGGAGTAAGGTGTGCAGAGTGCAGGACACCGACAATGGGGGAGTAAGGTGTGCAGAGTGGAGGACACCGGCAATGGGGGACTAAGATGTGCAGAGTGCAGGACACCGACAATGGGGGAGTAAGATGTGCATAATGCAGGACACCGACAATGGGGGAGTAATATGCACAGAGTGCAGGGCACCAGCAATGGGGGAGTAAGATGTGCAGAGTGCAGGACACCGACAATGGGGGAGTAATATGTGCAGAGTGCAGGACACCGACAATGGGGGAGTAAGATGTGCAGAGTGCAGGACACCAATAATGGGGGAGTAAGATGTGCAGAGTGCAGGACACCTGCAATGGGGAGTAAGATGTGCAAAGTGCAGGACACCGGCAATGGGGGAGTAAGATGTGCAGAGTGCAGGACACCGACAATGGGGGAGTAAGATGTGCAGAGTGCAGGACACCGACAATGGGGGACTAAGATGTGCAAAGTGCAGGACACCGACAATGGGGGAGTAAGATGTGCAGAGTGCAGGGCACCAACAATGGGGGACTAAGATGTGCAGAGTGCAGGACACCGACGATGGGGGAGTAAGCTGTTGTGCAGAGTGCAGGACACCAACAATGGGGGAGTAAGATGTGCAGGGTGCAGGACACCGACAATGGGGGAGTAATATGCACAGAGTGCAGGGCACCAGCAATGGGGGAGTAAGATGTGCAGAGTGCAGGACACCGACAATGGGGGAGTAATATGTGCAGAGTGCAGGACACCGACAATGGGGGAGTAAGATGTGCAGAGTGCAGGACACCAACAATGGGGGAGTAAGATGTGCAGAGTGCAGGACACCGGCAATGGGGAGTAAGATATGCAAAGTGCAGGACACCAACAATGGGGGACTAAGATGTGCAGAGTGTAGGACACCGGCAATGGGGGAGTAAGATGTGCAGAGTGTAGGACACCGGCAATGGGGAGTAAGATGTGCAGAGTGCAGGACACCGACAATGGGGGAGTAAGATGTGCAGAGTGCAGGACACCGGCAATGGGGAGTAGGATTCGGTTGCGAGAGGACGGGAGTAAGGGTTCGGTTGCACTTCCGGGTTCGGTTGCGAGAGGACGCTGGCGTTGCATATTCGCCGCTTCTCCGACTGGATGGATGTACAGGGTCTGCTTCTACTTTTCTGACCTGACATCTCGCACCTGTCCTGCCTTTTCACACCCGCACGTGCCGCGTGTTCTCCGGCTGGATAACGGAATCTGCTTTTGATGGTACGGAATACGGAATCGAAAGGCCCGCTCCCGTTGTTTGTGGCCGTGGCCTTGTTTGCCGGTGGCCTTGTGGTCTTGGTGGCCTTGTGGCCTTGTTTGCCGCTGTGGTCTTGATTAGCGGCTGCAGTCGTTTGCCGCTGCATTTGCCGCTGCGTTTGCCGCTTTGCCTCCTCGACCTTGGCCTCGTACTCGTCCCTTCGCTCCTGCCTGGCATGGCTCTGAAGTACTCCGCCGCAAGGCTTCTTCTGCTCAATACCCGCTCCACCCCATCATGCATCTCTGCCATCAAATCAAATGGACTCCTCCGACGACCCAGGTACATTCACCGTGGCTCCGGTCGCAAGTTTGTTTATTTGCAATCAGGTCACTCCATCCCCATCCTCTGGTCGGCTCAGCGCACTCTCACTCTTCGTCCCAGCGCACCTGGTCACAGCAACCCACACGATCGCACCTCTTGCCTACGAACCCTGGCTAAATCACCTGAATTCATCCCTGCTGTTCAAAACAACATCAAGCTCACCCTGTTCAACACCCGGTCCCTCAACAATAAATGCCTCATCCTGAACGAATACATCCTGGATAACAAACTGGACTTTCTCTGTCTCACCGAAACCTGGCAACAACCTCTGGACTACTACACACTCAACCTCACCACACCCAATGGATATTCCTACGTCAATAAACCACGCTCGGAGGGCCGAGGTGGTGGAATTGCCGTTATCCACCGTCAAGACATCAAGACCAACCTCATCTCCATCTCATCTGCTCCATCATTTGAACACCTGGCTTTAAAACTCTCTGGTCACACGCAGTCAGTCATGGCTGTCGTCTACCGCCCTCCCAAACCACACCCATCATTCCTGTCTGACTTCTCCTACTTTCTGACCCAGCTATGTTCCCTCTCCCCCTCAATCCTCCTCCTTGGTGATTTCAATATCCACATGGACTCCACTGACTCCACAATAACCACTGACTTCACTGATTTACTCACCTGCTTTAACCTCACTCAACATGTCGACTTTCCTACCCATATCCGTGGTCACATTTTGGACCTTGTCTGCTCCACTGGATTAAATTTGCACCATCTCTATGGCTCCAACCTCACCCTCTCTGACCACTTAGCCATCACTCTGACCATCAACATCCCCGCCCCAACACCAAGGCATTATCGCACAATCAACTTCCGTAAGCTAAACGCTCTTTCACCTACCTCATTCTCATCCACCCTCTCTGAAAAAATGTCCACTTCTCCCTTCATTGACCTCCACACCCCTTCCGACCTCACTGACTACTACAACCACACTCTCTCCTCCTGCCTTGACCAGCTTGCGCCTGTAAAAACCAAAACAGTTTCTTTCACCCATTCTGCTCCCTGGTTTACCCCTGAACTCCACCTGATGAAAACTCGTGCTCGCCAACTTGAAAGACTCCGCAATAAAACGGGTCTCACAGTTCACTCCCAAGCCTACAAGGACCACATACAACACTACAAAGATGCCCTCTCCCGCGCCCGCTCTGCCTACTACTCTCAAATTATCCACTCTGGCTCCGGAAACCCAAAAGCACTCTTCTCGACAATAAACAAACTCCTCCGCCCCCTGAACACCACCACCCAGTCATTCACAGTAGACAACTGCATCTCCTTCCTCTCTTTCTTCCAACGCAAAATTGACAACATCTACAACAGCTTGACCACCGCCGCACCCGCTCCCCCTCCAACCACCTGCCCCCCCTTGTCCTGCCATCCCCTGTCTCGGTTCTCCCCAATCTCTCCTACTGACCTCTCTGAACTCCTCATAGGAATGAAAACTGCCACCTGCACTCTTGACCCCATCCCCTCCAGCTTTGTCAAAGCCTCCCTCCCTGCTCTCTCTCCACTTATCATTGCAACAATAAACTCCTCCCTGTCTACAGGCATCGTCCCACCTTCCCTCAAAATTGCTGCTGTTACCCCCATTCTAAAAAAACCTGGTCTAAACCCTGACACCCTAAACAACTTCAGACCCATCTCCAACCTACCCTTTCTGTCAAAAGTTTTGGAACGCGCTGTAGCCACTCAACTCAAACATCATCTCTCTGCCAATAACTTGTATGAAACATTCCAATCCGGATTCCGCTCCAACCACAGTACTGAAACTGCTCTCCTCAAAATCACCAACGACCTTCTCCTCTCCTCTGACGCTGGCAACCTCAACATTCTCGTCCTCCTCGACCTCAGCGCTGCCTTTGACACCATCGATCACACTATCCTCCTCACCCGACTTGAATCCACCTTTAACGTCACCGGCACTGCCCTCTCTTGGATTAAATCATACCTCTCTGACAGATGCCAGTTCATCTCCATCAATAACTGCAAATCCCCCACTGCTCCCCTCCCCCAAGGTGTCCCCCAAGGTTCAGTTATTGGCCCCCTCCTCTTCATCCTTTACCTGTCCCCGCTCGGTCACTTAATCCGCCGTCATGGTCTCCAATTCCACTGCTTCGCCGATGACATCCAGCTTTTCATCTCCACCAAGTCCGTCTCCACCGACACCCACTCTATCCTGACAAACTGCATCACTGAAATAAAATCCTGGCTTCAAATCAACTTCCTCAAGCTTAACTGTGATAAATCTGAAATAATCATCATTGGCCCAAAAACGCTCACAAAATCCACCCATAACTTTGCCCTCAACATCGACGGTATCCCAGTATCCACCTCCCCTCACATCCGGAATCTTGGCGTCATCTTTGACCAAACCCTTTCCTTCGACAAATACACTAAACAGATCACAAAGTCAGCCTTCTTTCACCTGAAAAACATTGCCCGTCTCCGCTCATCCCTCTCCTCCACGGCTGCAGAAACCCTCATCCACGCCTTCATCACCTCCCGTCTGGACTACTGCAATAGCCTCCTCTATGGTTCACCCTCAAAAATCACCAATAAACTCCAATACATTCAGAACTCCGCTGCCCGTCTACTCACTCATTCCCGGACCCGTGACCACATCACCCCCGTCCTTTACAAGCTTCACTGGCTCCCCATCCCCCAGAGAATCCAGTACAAAATCCTCCTCCTGACATACAAAGCCCTCCATAACCTGGCCCCATCCTACCTGGCTGACCTCCTCTCCAGACACACTCCCACCCGCAACCTCCGCTCTGCTGGTACCAACCTCCTGACCCCCTCCATCCGGACCAAATTCAGATCCTGGGGGGACAGGGCCTTCTCCATCGCTGCTCCCACCCTCTGGAACTCACTACCTCACACCATCAGAGACTCCTCCTCACTCACCACATTCAAAACATCACTAAAGACCCACCTGTTCAACGCTGCATTCAACATTCAACCCACAGCATTTAACCCCTGACTATCTCTTCTCCTTCTCCCTCCTTTTGCTTTAAATATTTCCCTATTGATTCTTGTCTTGTCTTTTTGATTCTTGTCTTATATATATGCCGTATATCGCTGCTGTTTGTTTTCTTGATTCTTGTCTTTTTGCAATTGTTGTTTTCATGTATTGTTATGCATTATGTTTTCCACTCTGTCAAAGCGCCTTTGGGCTTCTGGAAAAGCGCTATACAAAATAAATGAATTATTATTATTATTATTATAGGATGCACAGAGTGCAGGACACCGACAATGGGGGAGTAAGATGTGCAGAGTGCAGGACACCGACAATGGGGGACTAAGATGTGCAAAGTGCAGGACACCGACAATGGGGGAGTAAGATGTGCAGAGTGCAGGGCACCAACAATGGGGGACTAAGATGTGCAGAGTGCAGGACACCGACGATGGGGGAGTAAGCTGTTGTGCAGAGTGCAGGACACCAACAATGGGGGAGTAAGATGTGCAGGGTGCAGGACACTGACAATGGGGGAGTAAGGTGTGCAGAGTGCAGGACACCGACAATGGCATACGGCATTCCTATTACCGTCCAGGTCCTACAACCGAGCAGGAAAATCTCCAAGAACAAGAAATAAAAGAAACAATAAAAAAATGAAATCAATGAGCATGTTCATTGTAAATATCTAGATTTGCACTGATCACACTGTGATACAAATAGCGGACCAAGTAAGAAACAGACAATATCAGGCTCCATTTGCAATGTTTAAAGGAAGTTCCGCTTCCTTAAAAGGCAAGCTATTACCTAAATCCCTAAATCAGTCTCACATAAACAAAGGAACCAGGATGATGAATCCCAAGAGAACGTGACATTTCTCAGACACCTGATGCCCACAGCTACAAAGAAGGACGTCAGCATGTAAACCAAGATGAAAGCATGAAACATGATGGAGGCAATTAAATAATAAAAAATTTACACACACCTGGTACACTTCAGCATTCGCGATAACACACGGATCTCAGGTTATTCTCAACACCGAAACACCGAAAATACATTTAAAATTGGATTTCCAATAATCTCATATATAAAGAAGAAAGTTGTGTGTGTGTGTGTGTGTGTGTGTGTGTGTGTGTGTGTGTGTGTGTGTGTGTGTGTGTATGTGCATGTTTGTGTGTGTGTGTGTGCATGTTATGTGTGTGTGTGTGTGTGTGTGTGTGTGTGTGTGTGTGTGTGTGTGTGTGTGTGTGTGCATGTTTTGTGTGTGTGTGCGCACGCACATGTTTGTGCATGTGTGTGTATGTGTGCATGTTTGTGTGTGTGTGTGTGTGTGTGCATGTTTTTGTGTGTGTGTGTGTGTGTGTGTGTGTGTGTGTGTGTGTGTGTGTGTGTGTGTGTGTGTGTGTGTGTACACATTCGGAACCCTGCAGGAACCAGTGCAACCAAACTTTGCATGGCCAACTCTTTCACCTAGAGGAAGGCCGAGGGCTGTGCCTGGATAAAAAAAAGGTTCGAAAAAAAAAACAAAAAAAACAGAGATTTGGCCTCAGGCCTCGATCAAAGCCTGGTGTTGGTGTAACGGCTTTCGGTCTTGAGTTCAAGCCCCGGTCACGCCATTAAATTAACACCAGGTGGGTCAACTCAGCCCATCATCCATCCGAGCTTGGCAGAATAAGTACCATCATCCTGCTGCATCAACGGCAAAGCTGCACCCCCAGAAAATGATGCAGCTAACCAGCCACAGGCTGCAAGCAAATAAATAAACGAACAAACAAAAAAGCCTCGAACAGGTATTGTGCTTATACACTGCCTACATTTTTTCCCAGGAGCAATCGAGTAATATGTTTTGTGAAGATCGTATGTTGAGGTTGTGTATAGTGATTTGTTGTCAACAAAACAAATGTAATCATTATAGTGATACACTTGCGCCTGTTATTAAAGAGATTGCTTTGTACAGGTTTATTATAACACCTCCGTGTTGAGCGCTCGAGTGAGTATGTTACTGCCACTGCCTGGATTTTGCTGGGAGGGATCGAGTAATGTGTATTGTGAAGATCGTATATTGAGGTCGTATGTATGCAAGCTAATGATGGAAACTGTGTATTCCCTTGGTAAGTTTCTCTACCTCTAATCTTCGCCATCCCAATACGATTCGGCTGTCGCTTTTTTAACTTTAATCTACCGTGTCACGAAAATCGGCAGAAAGATCCCCAACGGAGCACTTCCGGTGGGTTCACTCGTGCTAATAGAGATAGCTTTGGAAAGGACAATGTATGGTACATTGCGCCTCTGGATTTTGGATTGCGGCACATTGCGCCTCTGGACAGAATCCTCTGGATTGCGCCTCATGCTCCCCCACATGTAATCCTCCTCGTCTGTTGCGCGGAAATTAAACGGGATTAACTACTGATGTAAATTACTCAATATTTATTTATTTATTTTGCATTCCCATGTCATGAAAACGAAGTTTGGGTGAAAGTGCTCTGCCTCTGTGCTCCCAAGATATTTTCGATTCAGACTTCGAGTCAACTTTCAAGGGAAAACTTATAATAATTAATAATAATAATTCATTTATTTTGTATAGCGCTTTTCCAGAAGCCCAAAGGCGCTTTGACAGAGTGGAAAACATAATGCATAACAATACATGAAAACAACAATTGCAAAAAGACAAGAATCAAGAAAACAAACAGCAGCGATATACGGCATATAAATAAGACAAGAATCAAAAAGACAAGACAAGAATCAATAGGGAAATATTTAAAGCAAAAGGAGGGAGAAGGAGAAGAGATAGTCAGGGGTTAAATGCTGTGGGTTGAATGTTGAATGCAGCGTTGAACAGGTGGGTCTTTAGTGATGTTTTGAATGTGGTGAGTGAGGAGGAGTCTCTGATGGTGTGAGGTAGTGAGTTCCAGAGGGTGGGAGCAGCGATGGAGAAGGCCCTGTCCCCCCAGGATCTGAATTTGGTCCGGATGGAGGGGGTCAGGAGGTTGGTACCAGCAGAGCGGAGGTTGCGGGTGGGAGTGTGTCTGGAGAGGAGGTCAGCCAGGTAGGATGGGGCCAGGTTATGGAGGGCTTTGTATGTCAAGAGGAGGATTTTGTACTGGATTCTCTGGGGGATGGGGAGCCAGTGAAGCTTGTAAAGGACGGGGGTGATGTGGTCACGGGTCCGGGAATGAGTGAGTAGACGGGCAGCGGAGTTCTGAATGTATTGGAGTTTATTGGTGATTTTTGAGGGTGAACCATAGAGGAGGCTATTGCAGTAGTCCAGACGGGAGGTGATGAAGGCGTGGATGAGGGTTTCTGCAGCCGTGGAGGAGAGGGATGAGCGGAGACGGGCAATGTTTTTCAGGTGAAAGAAGGCTGACTTTGTGATCTGTTTAGTGTATTTGTCGAAGGAAAGGGTTTGGTCAAAGATGACGCCAAGATTCCGGATGTGAGGGGAGGTGGATACTGGGATACCGTCGATGTTGAGGGCAAAGTTATGGGTGGATTTTGTGAGCGTTTTTGGGCCAATGATGATTATTTCAGATTTATCACAGTTAAGCTTGAGGAAGTTGATTTGAAGCCAGGATTTTATTTCAGTGATGCAGTTTGTCAGGATAGAGTGGGTGTCGGTGGAGACGGACTTGGTGGAGATGAAAAGCTGGATGTCATCGGCGAAGCAGTGGAATTGGAGACCATGACGGCGGATTAAGTGACCGAGCGGGGACAGGTAAAGGATGAAGAGGAGGGGGCCAAGAACTGAACCTTGGGGGACACCTTGGGGGAGGGGAGCAGTGGGGGATTTGCAGTTATTGATGGAGATGAACTGGCATCTGTCAGAGAGGTATGATTTAATCCAAGAGAGGGCAGTGCCGGTGACGTTAAAGGTGGATTCAAGTCGGGTGAGGAGGATAGTGTGATCGATGGTGTCAAAGGCAGCGCTGAGGTCGAGGAGGACGAGAATGTTGAGGTTGCCAGCGTCAGAGGAGAGGAGAAGGTTGTTGGTGATTTTGAGGAGAGCAGTTTCAGTACTGTGGTTGGAGCGGAATCCGGATTGGAATGTTTCATACAAGTTATTGGCAGAGAGATGATGTTTGAGTTGAGTGGCTACAGCGCGTTCCAAAACTTTTGACAGAAAGGGTAGGTTGGAGATGGGTCTGAAGTTGTTTAGGGTGTCAGGGTTTAGACCAGGTTTTTTTAGAATGGGGGTAACAGCAGCAATTTTGAGGGAAGGTGGGACGATGCCTGTAGACAGGGAGGAGTTTATTGTTGCAATGATAAGTGGAGAGAGAGCAGGGAGGGAGGCTTTGACAAAGCTGGAGGGGATGGGGTCAAGAGTGCAGGTGGCAGTTTTCATTCCTATGAGGAGTTCAGAGAGGTCAGTAGGAGAGATTGGGGAGAACCGAGACAGGGGATGGCAGGACAAGGGGGGGCAGGTGGTTGGAGGGGGAGCGGGTGCGGCGGTGGTCAAGCTGTTGTAGATGTTGTCAATTTTGCGTTGGAAGAAAGAGAGGAAGGAGATGCAGTTGTCTACTGTGAATGACTGGGTGGTGGTGTTCAGGGGGCGGAGGAGTTTGTTTATTGTCGAGAAGAGTGCTTTTGGGTTTCCGGAGCCAGAGTGGATAATTTGAGAGTAGTAGGCAGAGCGGGCGCGGGAGAGGGCATCTTTGTAGTGTTGTATGTGGTCCTTGTAGGCTTGGGAGTGAACTGTGAGACCCGTTTTATTGCGGAGTCTTTCAAGTTGGCGAGCACGAGTTTTCATCAGGTGGAGTTCAGGGGTAAACCAGGGAGCAGAATGGGTGAAAGAAACTGTTTTGGTTTTTACAGGCGCAAGCTGGTCAAGGCAGGAGGAGAGAGTGTGGTTGTAGTAGTCAGTGAGGTCGGAAGGGGTGTGGAGGTCAATGAAGGGAGAAGTGGACATTTTTTCAGAGAGGGTGGATGAGAATGAGGTAGGTGAAAGAGCGTTTAGCTTACGGAAGTTGATTGTGCGATAATGCCTTGGTGTTGGGGCGGGGATGTTGATGGTCAGAGTGATGGCTAAGTGGTCAGAGAGGGTGAGGTCGGAGCCATAGAGATGGTGCAAATTTAATCCAGTGGAGCAGACAAGGTCCAAAATGTGACCACGGATATGGGTAGGAAAGTCGACATGTTGAGTGAGGTTAAAGCAGGTGAGTAAATCAGTGAAGTCAGTGGTTATTGTGGAGTCAGTGGAGTCCATGTGGATATTGAAATCACCAAGGAGGAGGATTGAGGGGGAGAGGGAACATAGCTGGGTCAGAAAGTAGGAGAAGTCAGACAGGAATGATGGGTGTGGTTTGGGAGGGCGGTAGACGACAGCCATGACTGACTGCGTGTGACCAGAGAGTTTTAAAGCCAGGTGTTCAAATGATGGAGCAGATGAGATGGAGATGAGGTTGGTCTTGATGTCTTGACGGTGGATAACGGCAATTCCACCACCTCGGCCCTCCGAGCGTGGTTTATTGACGTAGGAATATCCATTGGGTGTGGTGAGGTTGAGTGTGTAGTAGTCCAGAGGTTGTTGCCAGGTTTCGGTGAGACAGAGAAAGTCCAGTTTGTTATCCTGGATGTATTCGTTCAGGATGAGGCATTTATTGTTGAGGGACCGGGTGTTGAACAGGGTGAGCTTGATGTTGTTTTGAACAGCAGGGATGAATTCAGGTGATTTAGCCAGGGTTCGTAGGCAAGAGGTGCGATCGTGTGGGTTGCTGTGACCAGGTGCGCTGGGACGAAGAGTGAGAGTGCGCTGAGCCGACCAGAGGACGGGGATGGAGTGACCTGATTGCAAATAAACAAACTTGCGACCGGAGCCACGGTGAATGTACCTGGGTCGTCGGAGGAGTCCATTTGATTTGATGGCAGAGATGCATGATGGGGTGGAGCGGGTATTGAGCAGAAGAAGCCTTGCGGCGGAGTACTTCAGAGCCATGCCAGGCAGGAGCGAAGGGACGAGTACGAGGCCAAGGTCGAGGAGGCAAAGCGGCAAACGCAGCGGCAAACGCAGCGGCAAACGCAGCGGCAAACGACTGCAGCCGCTAATCAAGACCACAGCGGCAAACAAGGCCACAAGGCCACCAAGACCACAAGGCCACCGGCAAACAAGGCCACGGCCACAAACAACGGGAGCGGGCCTTTCGATTCCGTATTCCGTACCATCAAAAGCAGATTCCGTTATCCAGCCGGAGAACACGCGGCACGTGCGGGTGTGAAAAGGCAGGACAGGTGTGAGATGTCAGGTCAGAAAAGTAGAAGCAGACCCTGTACATCCATCCAGTCGGAGAAGCGGCGAATATGCAACGCCAGCGTCCTCTCGCAACCGAACCCGGAAGAATAACTTCTCTTAATAAATGTTTTAACCTACCTTACTTGCATTATAAATACTGCCACATGCCCACAAAATACAGATCCCCTGATGGGCAGAAACAAATCAGATGCAAAGAGAATGGCAGTCTACAGATCACTTTAGACTCAAGAGCTGACACAGGAAATGTGGAAATGCGTTCTCTTGAGTGATGAATCACGCTTCACCATCTGGCAGTCCGACGGACGAATCTGGGTTTGGTGGATGCAAGGAGAACGCCACCTGCCCAAATGCATAGTGCCAACTGTAAAGTATGTTAGAGGAGGAATAATGGTCTGGAGCTGTTTTTCATGGTTCGGGCTGGGCCCCTTCGTTCCAGTGAAGGGAAATATTAACGCTACAGCATACAATGACATTCCAGATGATTGTGTGCTTCCAACTTTGTGGCAAAAGTTTGGGGAAGACCCTTTCCTGTTTCAGCATGACAATGCCCCCGTGCACAAAGCGAGGTCCATACAGAAATGGTTTGTCGAGATCGGTGTGGAAGAACTTGACTGGCCTGCACAGAGCCCTGACCTCAACCCCATCGAACATCTTTTGGATGAATTGGAACGCCCACTGCGAGCCGGCCTAATCGCCCAACATCAGTGCCCGACCTCACTACTGCTCTTGTGGCTGAATGGAAGCAAATCCCCGTAGCAATGTTCCAACATCTAGTGGAAAGCCTTCCCAGAAGAGTGGAGGCTGTTATAGCAGCAAAGGGGGGACCAACTCCATATTAATGGCCATGATTTTGGAATGAGATGTTGGACGAGCACATACGGGTGATGTTTGGGTGTCCACATACTTTTGGCCATGTAGTGTATGAACCTTGTGGCCTAGATTCATCAAAATTGTGTGTTTGGTTCAAGCGATAATGATTGAAGTGTTTATGGACTCACTCACTCACTGACCTAAGGACACTGCTCGATCGCATAAGCTCACTGGACTAAAGTTCAGGTGAGATTTAAAAAATATAAAGGGGAGTTCGAAAAATGAAGTTTGTTTGGTTAATTGACTGACGATATTGACAGCTGACAACGTGGAAAAACTGATATGATGGACCCACGGTCGAGGTTGTGGACCCACATTTGGAGAGGTTCTGGGATGTATGTTCCTTTGACAAACCGTAAACATTTCAATTGTCAATAAAACAACAGCAAATCAACCAATTTGGCTCATTTGGAATTCCCAACTGGGCAATTGGCTCAGGATGCTGGTGTCATCCTCGGTATTATCCATCTTCTCCTGATGTTCCTGCAATTCCAGAAAAATATTTATCTGTTGTCTCCTTGTGTTTTTGCAATTGATGGAAAAATACAATTTGCAAATCATTCATGTCTCCTGGCATTCTTGTTACATCCCTCACGGAAGGGATATGGAAGTTATGTTTTCACTCCTGTTTCTCTGTCTGTCTGTCTCTTTTGTCTGTCTGTGAGCAGGCTATCTCAAAAAGTTGTGGAGGATTGCGATAAAACATGGTGGATGAGTTTGGTAGGTGATGAGAAAAAGCTGATTAGATTTTAGGTCAAGTCCAGATCGAGATCCAGCCTATCAGCGGGATACAAAACGTAAACTGTTCAGCCAGGCAGAGGTATGCGCTCTACCGAGTGTCGTTCTAGCTCGGGTATGCTAAACCTTTTGAACAGCAACGTTTTCGAGCCTCAATCTGCATGTGATTGAGGTACGAGTTCCTCCACAAATCTTAGATTACTGCAAAAACAAATTATGAAATAAATAAATTAATAAATAATGCTTTCTGGGTTTCATTCACAGCATTTGCAGGCAGCGATGAAGGAATAAAGAGAATGCAGCCGCCCTAACACCCTGCATGTGTTCACCTGGAAATGGCTCAAAACCGGGCGTCTCAAGCCTCATGGCGTCCTCAAAGGAGGAGTACTGGGGGAAAGAAAGGAACGGCCTATCTTGCCCGTATAGCTCGAGGCATTATGAGGACATATCATCTTTCCGCAGACACATCAACTTGTACCATAAACATGAGATACCTCAAACCATGATATGCATGAGGCTTGTTTTCTGCCTGCAGCATTTCTGCTTTCTGCCTGCATCTGCCTGCGTCATCAAATAAATGACTTTTGTACACAGACAAATGTTAAGGTTTTATCAGACACTTGCACATTTGTGAGATTAGATGTGTCCACAGTCTGGATGCCAAGGTGGGTGCATATGTGTCTACAGTCTGGAAGCCAAGGTGGGTGCATATGTGTCTACAGTCTGGAAGCCATGGTGGGTACATAAGTGTCCACAGTCTGGAAGCCAAGGTGGGTGCATATGTGTCTACAGTCTGGAAGCCAAGGTGGGTGCATATGTGTCTACAGTCTGGAAGCCATGGTGGGTGCATATGTGTCTACAGTCTGGAAGCCAAGGTGGGTACATATGTGTCTACAGTCTGGAAGCCAAGGTGGGTGCATATGTGTCTGCAGTCTGGAAGCCATGGTGGGTGCATATGTGTCTACAGTCTGGAAGCCAAGGTGGGTACATAAGTGTCCACAGTCTGGAAGCCAAGGTGGGTGCACATGTATCTACAGTCTGGAAGCCATGGTGGGTGCATATGTGTCCACAGTCTGGATGCCAAGGTGGGTGCATATGTATCTACAGTCTGGAAGCCAAGGTGGGTACATAAGTGTCCACAGTCTGGAAGCCAAGGTGGGTGCATATGTATCTACAGTCCGGAAGCCAAGGTGGGTACATAATAGTCCACAGTCTGGATGCCAAGGTGGGTGCATATGTGTCTACAGTCTGGAAGCCAAGGTGGGTACATATGTGTCTACAGTCTGGAAGCCATGGTGGGTGCATATGTGTCGACAGTCTGGAAGCCATGGTGGGTGCATATGTGTCTACAGTCTGGAAGCCAAGGTGGGTGCATATGTATCTACAGTCTGGAAGCCAAGGTGGGTACATAAGTGTCCACAGTCTGGAAGCCAAGGTGAGTGCATATGTGTCTACAGTCTGGAAGCCAAGGTGGGTGCATATGTGTCTACAGTCTGGAAGCCAAGGTGGGTGCATATGTGTCTACAGTCTGGAAGCCAATGTGGGTACATATGTGTCCACAGTCTGGAAGCCAATGTGGGTACATATGTGTCTACAGTCAGGAAGCCATGGTGGGTGCATATGTGTCTACAGTCTGGAAGCCATAGTGGGTGCATATGTGTCTACAGTCTGGAAGCCAATGTGGGTACATATGTGTCTACAGTCAGGAAGCCAAGGTGGGTACATATGTGTCTACAGTCAGGAAGCCATGGTGGGTGCATATGTGTCTACAGTCAGGAAGCCATGGTGGGTGCATATGTGTCTACAGTCTGGAAGCCATAGTGGGTGCATATGTGTCTGCAGTCTGGAAGCCATGGTGGGTGCATATGTGTCTACAGTCTGGAAGCCAAGGTGGGTACATATGTGTCTACAGTCTGGAAGCCAAGGTGGGTGCATATGTGTCCACAGTCTGGAAGCCAAGGTGGGTGAATGTGTCCACAGTCTGGAAGCCATGGTGGGTGCATGTGTGTCTACAGTCTGGAAGCCATGGTGGGTGCATATGTGTCTGCAGTCTGGAAGCCATGGTGGGTGCATGTGTGTCTACAGTCTGGAAGCCATGGTGGGTGCATATGTGTCCACAGTCTGGAAGCCAAGGTGGGTGAATATGTGTCCACAGTCTGGAAGCCAAGGTGGGTGCATATGTGTCCACAGTCTGGAAGCCATGGTGGGTGCATGTGTGTCTACAGTCTGGAAACCATGGTGGGTGCATATGTGTCCACAGTCTGGAAGCCAAGGTGGGTGAATATGTGTCCACAGTCTGGAAGCCAAGGTGGGTGCATATGTGTCCACAGTCTGGAAGCCAAGGTGGGTGCATATGTGTCCACAGTCTGGAAGCCAAGGTGGGTACATAAGTGTCTACAGTCTGGAAGCCAAGGTGGGTGCATATGTGTCTACAATCTGGAAGCCAAGGTGGGTGCATATGTGTCTACAGTCTGGAAGCCAAGGTGGGTGCATATGTGTCTACAGTCTGGAAGCCAAGGTGGGTGCATATGTGTCTACAGTCTGGAAGCCAAGGTGGGTGCATATGTATCTACAGTCTGGAAGCCAAGGTGGGTGCATATGTGTCTACAGTCTGGAAGCCAAGGTGGGTGCATATGTGTCTACAGTCTGGAAGCCAAGGTGGGTACATAAGTGTCTACAGTCTGGAAGCCATAGTGGGTGCATATGTGTCTGCAGTCAGGAAGCCATGGTGGGTGCATATGTGTCTACAGTCTGGAAGCCATAGTGGGTGC
Source organism: Myxine glutinosa (assembly GCF_964187855.1). Classification (NCBI taxonomy): domain Eukaryota; kingdom Metazoa; phylum Chordata; class Myxini; order Myxiniformes; family Myxinidae; genus Myxine; species Myxine glutinosa. The sequence goes on along the minus strand of NC_136270.1, from coordinate 128,221,569 downwards.
ATATGTGTCTGCAGTGTGGAAGCCATGGTGGGTGCATATGTGTCTACAGTCTGGAAGCCAAGGTGGGTACATAAGTGTCTACAGTCTGGAAGCCATGGTGGGTGCATATGTATCTACAGTCTGGAAGCCATGGTGGGTGCATATGTGTCTACAGTCTGGAAGCCAAGGTGGGTACATATGTGTCTACAGTCTGGAAGCCAAGGTGGGTGCATATGTGTCTACAGTCTGGAAGCCAAGGTGGGTGCATATGTGTCTACAGTCTGGAAGCCAAGGTGGGTACATAAGTGTCTACAGTCTGGAAGCCATAGTGGGTGCATATGTGTCTGCAGTCAGGAAGCCATGGTGGGTGCATATGTGTCTACAGTCTGGAAGCCAAGGTGGGTGCATATGTGTCTACAGTCTGGAAGCCATGGTGGGTGCATATGTGTCTACAGTCTGGAAGCCAAGGTGGGTACATAAGTGTCTACAGTCTGGAAGCCATGGTGGGTGCATATGTATCTACAGTCTGGAAGCCATGGTGGGTGCATATGTGTCTACAGTCTGGAAGCCAAGGTGGGTACATATGTGTCTACAGTCTGGAAGCCAAGGTGGGTGCATATGTGTCTACAGTCTGGAAGCCATGGTGGGTGCATATGTGTCCACAGTCTGGATGCCAAGGTGGGTGCATATGTGTCTACAGTCTGGAAGCAAAGGTGGGTACATAAGTGTCCACAGTCTGGAAGCCAAGGTGGGTGCATATGTATCTACAGTCTGGAAGCCAAGGTGGGTACATAAGTGTCCAGTCTGGAAGCCAAGGTGGGTGCATATGTATCTACAGTCTGGAAGCCATGGTGGGTGCATATGTGTCCACAGTCTGGATGCCAAGGTGGGTGCATATGTATCTACAGTCTGGAAGCCAAGGTGGGTACATAAGTGTCCACAGTCTGGAAGCCAAGGTGGGTGCATATGTATCTACAGTCTGGAAGCCAAGGTGGGTACATAAGTGTCCACAGTCTGGATGCCAAGGTGGGTGCATATGTGTCTACAGTCTGGAAGCCAAGGTGGGTACATATGTGTCTACAGTCTGGAAGCCATGGTGGGTGCATATGTGTCTACAGTCTGGAAGCCAAGGTGGGTGCATATGTATCTACAGTCTGGAAGCCAAGGTGGGTACATAAGTGTCCACAGTCTGGAAGCCAAGGTGAGTGCATATGTGTCTACAGTCTGGAAGCCAAGGTGGGTGCATATGTGTCTACAGTCTGGAAGCCAAGGTGGGTGCATATGTGTCTACAGTCTGGAAGCCAATGTGGGTACATATGTGTCTACAGTCTGGAAGCCAATGTGGGTACATATGTATCTACAGTCTGGAAGCCATGGTGGGTGCATATGTGTCTACAGTTTGGAAGCCAAGGTGGGTGCATATGTGTCTACAGTCTGGAAGCCAATGTGGGTACATATGTGTCTACAGTTTGGAAGCCAAGGTGGGTGCATATGTGTCTACAGTCTGGAAGCCAATGTGGGTACATATGTGTCTACAGTTTGGAAGCCAAGGTGGGTACATATGTATCTACAGTCTGGAAGCCATGGTGGGTACATATGTATCTACAGTCTGGAAGCCAAGGTGGGTGCATATGTGTCTACAGTTTGGAAGCCAAGGTGGGTGCATATGTGTCTACAGTCTGGAAGCCAATGTGGGTACATATGTGTCGACAGTCAGGAAGCCATGGTGGGTGCATATGTGTCCACAGTCTGGAAGCCAAGGTGGGTGCATATGTGTCTACAGTCTGGAAGCCAAGGTGGGTGCATATGTGTCTACAGTCTGGAAGCCAAGGTGGGTGCATATGTGTCCACAGTCTGGAAGCCAAGGTGGGTGCATATGTGTCTACAGTCTGGAAGCCATGGTGGGTGCATATGTGTCTACAGTCTGGAAGCCAAGGTGGGTGCATATGTGTCCACAGTCTGGAAGCCAAGGTGGGTGCATATGTGTCTACAGTCTGGAAGCCAAGGTGGGTGCATATGTGTCTACAGTCTGGAAGCCAAGGTGGGTGCATATGTGTCCACAGTCTGGAAGCCAAGGTGGGTGCATATGTGTCTACAGTCTGGAAGCCAAGGTGGGTGCATATGTGTCCACAGTCTGGAAGCCAAGGTGGGTGCATATGTGTCTACAGTCTGGAAGCCAAGGTGGGTGCATATGTGTCCACAGTCTGGAAGCCAAGGTGGGTGCATATGTGTCCACAGTCTGGAAGCCAAGGTGGGTGCATATGTGTCTACAGTCTGGAAGCCATGGTGGGTGCATATGTGTCTACAGTCTGGAAGCCAAGGTGGGTGAATTAAAGGTTAGTTTGCTTTGAGAAAGCAATATGCCATTCACAGGTAATGAAATACATTCGCTCATTATTCAAACTACAATCAGGCTCACAATAACGCAACTATCGTTTAAATCACATTGTTGGGATTGCCCAACTTGTCCCTTATTTATGAACACCAGCATTTCATTTTGAGGATCGTGACATGTACATCGTCGGAATGCTGTCGAGACACAGAATGTGATTTTTTAATGGCCGCTCAAGCTCAGCGTGACCCTTTTCTCAGCTATACTAATTAAGAAAGAGCCTCTAAAACAACAAACGTGACTGAAGTTGGAGGGAAACAAAAGGAAGGAAGAATTCAAACGGAATTGCAAAGCATCTGTCTGGTACAAAGGAGTCTTGACGGTCTTGTTTTTTGTCTCGGTGGACCCAGATATTAGGCGAGCTTCTGGATCTCGCAGAACAACAGGGAGATCTCAAAAGGAATACGCTGCTGGTAAAGCAGGAACGTCCATCCGTGGACTCATTTTGATGACATTTTAGAGGTTTCAAACTGGCCGGTCGCGACCCTTCAAAACCCTTACAAGCCGTAAAGCCGTTGGGAAGGCTCAAGGCCAATGAGCACCCGCATGAGGCTTTGATGGCTTTCGCCGTCACGCATGGATGCTTGGAAGCAGTCTCGGAAGCAGTCTCGTGAGCAGGCCTCGGCCAACCTGTGGTCTGGCTAGTGCATGCAACATCAGTCACAACTAAGCAGACACAATAAAATAGCAAGAAATAAATAAATAGGCAATTGGTTACAGGGAGTAGATGAAACAACAACAACAACAGGCATTGAAACATCAACAGAAACAGAGGAGAAGATGAAAATTGAAACAAAAATACCAAACAAAAAAAAAATCAATAAATAAATAAACAACCCACAAAGATCCCAATCAACGGAGGAGCAGATCGAACGAAAGAAAAAGTTTGTGAGCAACAGGATTGACTCCATTTTGTGATAGGCCGGGGAACAGTGGACGTGCTTGCGGTGTATAAACTGGGGAGACAATGCCGATGCATCTGCCGATAATCAGAGATAAGGTTATAGTTTTATACATTTGTATAAAATAAGTTCTTCTTAACGTACATGTATGAAGTATTGTCATCGCATCCATGAAGTCAGTTCTTCAGGTGGGTTGAGCCACTAGGTAGATAAAAAAAAACCCGCACCACGCCATCCAGGCCAGGTGTATCATCTCACCGGGCCTGGTTCTGCTCAGCCAATTGGTGTGTTAAAACATCCGTTTAGCTGTTGAAAATCGACACTATCTCCAGGTAATTTGCCATTCCTTGCCAGGTGGAATGACAGACAACTAGCCCCCAAGGAACATGTGAACACTTCACTGTAATCTCTAAAAGTCTTTATTGACAAAACCACCAGGAAGTCGAACATTGACAACTCGATGCACAAGAATGAGGCAGTTTTAAATCCCAATATATTCACATAGGACACCACTCTGCATAGCAGGACCACGGCAAAGTGGGACATCAATCTCCATGAATGACACCGTGGGCTGACAGGGAAGCTAAGAGGTAGTGTATCTGCTTATGAGCTTCCGAGCGTGGGATTGATACCTGACCCGACAACACACAGTCGTCCCGGTACCATCCCTGCAGGCAGGGCGTTGCGACAACCAATGCAACTGGTCCTTGGGAGGGATGTTAAGACTGCTGTCCCATCTACTAGAACAAGCATGCCTCAGTAAACGTTAAAGATCATACTGTGCCTTTCAAAAAGAGGATGCCAAGACCCTGTTCTTACCAGAGCCACGGTCATTGGGGGGATAGATGTAAGAATAAACACCCAGGAGTTGTGATGGGCATACATACTACCACCCAGGAGTTGTGATGGGCATACGTACTACCACCCAGGAGTTGTGATGGGCATACGTACTACCACCCAGGAGTTGTGATGGGCATACATACTACCACCCAGGAGTTGTGATGGGCATACATACTACCACCCAGGAGTTGTGATGGGCATACATACTACCACCCAGGAGTTGTGATGGGCATACGTACTACCACCCAGGAGTTGTGATGGGCATACGTACTACCACCCAGGAGTTGTGATGGGCATACATACTACCACCCAGGAGTTGTGATGGGCATACATACTACCACCCAGGAGTTGTGATGGGCATACATACTACCACCCAGGAGTTGTGATGGGCATACATACTACCACCCAGGAGTTGTGATGGGCATACATCCTACCACTCAGGAGTTGTGATGGGCATACATACTGCCACCCAGGAGTTGTGATGGGCATACATTCTACCACCCAGGAGTTGTGATGGGCATACGTACTACCACCCAGGAGTTGTGATGGGCATACGTACTACCACCCAGGAGTTGTGATGGGCATACATACTACCACCCAGGAGTTGTGATGGGCATACGTACTACCACCCAGGAGTTGTGATGGGCATACGTACTACCACCCAGGAGTTGTGATGGGCATACATACTACCACCCAGGAGTTGTGATGGGCATACCTACTACCACCCAGGAGTTGTGATGGGCATACATACTACCACCCAGGAGTTGTGATGGGCATACATCCTACCACCCAGGAGTTGTGATGGGCATACATCCTACCACCCAGGAGTTGTGATGGGCATACATACTACCATGATACTTGCACGCTACAACCATAAGGATTGCTTCCATAACATATTCACATGTTTTAATTCCCACATTTATGGCGACATGATGACTTTTCTTTAGCTCACCTGGAACGTAGTTCCGGGGTGCTTATGCGATGGCGCGTCGTCCGTCTGTCCGTCCGTAAACACTTGCAACTTCTTCTCCGAAACCGCTGATGGGATTGCGACCAAATTTGGCACAAATTATATTTGATATGTTGTGACTAAAGTTTGTACACGACATAAAAAAAAAAAAAAAAAAAAAAAAAAAAAACATCGGGGTCTACCCCGATGGTACCCAGAGTACTATCGGGGTAGACCTCGATACTAAAAGTGGATCCAGATTTGATCTCCCTCCCGCCCCCCCCCCCCCCCCCCCACCCATAAAATAGGAATTTTCTTTTTCCTCTGAAACTACACACATTATTTCGCTGAAACATTTCCACGACCTTCATCACATCACCCATGATGCACCGAAGTTTGTTCATGGCATTAAAGAACATCCGGGTCTAAGGTGGTTAATGGGGGGGAGGGGAGGTGCCCCCCAAAATAGGTTTTTGCTTTATTCTCAGAAACTACACATACAATTTCAATGAAACTTAACTATAACCTTCATCACCCATGATGCATCAACGTTTGTTGGCGGCATAAAAAAAACAATTAAAAAAACAGAATTTAAGGGGATGTGTGGGGGAGCTTGCCCCCCTAAAATAGGTATTTGCTCTCTTTTCCAAAACTACACACAAATAGTTGATGAAACTTGATCACAACCTTCATCACCCATGGTATAGCAATATTTGTTCATGACATTAGAAGAGTTGGGGTCTAAGGGGATCTCTGGGGGGTGGGGATGGGGGAGGGTAGGAGGGCGGGTTGCCCCCCAAAATAGGTATTTTTTTGTTTGTTTGTTTAAAGTCTTATGATTACGTTAGTTCTACATGCTGCCCTGTCTCCTAGCAACCATTGAAATTGGCTTCAAATACCGTGATACTGTTTTAAATACCTTTAGTCGGTTCAGTATACCTGCTTTATTCTACCGGGTGAGCGCCCACAGGTATTGCCCCTATTTTTTCACTTTCCTTCACTCCTTCACTTTTTTCCCTCGGAGACTCCTTCACTTTCCTTTCACCCAACCCTTTTAGTCCTTCCCAAACAAGACCTTGACGGAAGCATCCAGCAAAAAACGTCTCTCGGCTCATTTGGCAAAGCCAAGGCCTACTCACAATAAGCTCTTTGAATCGGAGCAGAGAAGCGAGTCACGGCCCAACGTGTGTATTCCGCAATGAGAAAATAACTGACATTTTTCCTGTACTGTACGTGTACTGTACATGCTGCTCCAGTGCAGAGACACCCGCATGCGGCTGATGACATTATACATTTGTGCAATAACCGTGAGTATGTTCAAAAACATGTTACATGCACATGATAAGTCGCTCATATAAATAATAAATCATCATTTTGGTTTCATTGACAAACAAACATTGACAAAGTCCAAAGACTAAACATATTTGGTTAACAAGGGATAACTATATATATATATATATACATCTAGTATAGATCAACATCAAACATATAAACTATGCTGTTCAAAAGGTTTAGCATGACTGAGCTAGAACGGTACCCGATAGAGTGCGTACCTCCGCCAGGCTATCCCACTGATAGGCCGGATCGATCTGCATCCGGTTTTTCACCAAAATCGAATCAATTCGTCCTTGTCAGACACTCAACCTGTCCACCAAGTTTCGTCCAAATCCGTCCACAACTGTTTGAGATATTCCTGCTCACAGACGAGACAAACAGGGGTGAAAACGTAACCCTCTGGTGGTGGAGGTCACAAGCAAAAACGTAACCCTCTGGTGGTGGAGGTCACAAGCACGATACACATTAAAAACAGAGGATGACGAAGTGATTTAAACACAAAAACGTTAAAAATTTAAATTGTTCAGATATTAATGTTCAACAAATGGACAAGGAAAGGAATGGGGAAATATTTGTGAGGTTGTTTTTATGTATTTATTACAATATCCAAGGGTTATAGCGGAGCTGCCACACACATGGACATACAGACAAATACACGAGAGACAACAGAGGACTGTTAGACGAGACAAATACAGACCCTGTGCTTGGGGAAATTTTGTCACTTACTGTGGCACTCTGGGTACCAGTGACGTCACAACAATGGCGCTGATTTTCTCACCTCCCAAGAAGTAGTTTTCTCCTTCCCATGGATGCTAACCTATTGGGCATTGTCCATGTTCTTTCCCTTTTAAATGCTGAACATCACGCAAGGAAGCAGCACGCACCATTTAAAAAGTCTTTGGTATGATTTGACAAGGGGTTTGCACCCCAACCGAGTTGTTAGGGTTATGGTTAGGATTGTTAGGGTTAGGGTTAGGGTTGTTAGGGTTATGGTTAGGATTGTTAGGGTTAGGGTTGTTAGGATTATGGTTAGGATTGTTAGGGTTAGGGTTAGGGTTAGGATTGTTAGGGTTAGGGTTAGGATTGTTAGGGTTAGGATTGTTAGGGTTAGGATTGTTAGGGTTAGGATTGTTAGGGTTAGGATTGTTAGGGTTAGGATTGTTAGGGTTAGGATTGTTAGGGTTAGGGTTAGGGTTGTTAGGGTTATGGTTAGGATTGTTAGGGTTAGGGTTGTTAGGATTATGGTTAGGATTGTTAGGGTTAGGGTTAGGGTTAGGATTGTTAGGGTTATGGTTAGGATTGTTAGGGTTAGGGTTGTTAGGGTTATGGTTAGGATTGTTAGGGTTAGGGTTAGGGTTGTTAGGGTTAGGGTTAGGGTTAGGATTGTTAGGGTTAGGGTTAGGATTGTTAGGGTTAGGATTGTTAGGGTTAGGATTGTTAGGGTTAGGATTGTTAGGGTTAGGATTGTTAGGGTTAGGATTGTTAGGGTTAGGATTGTTAGGGTTATGGTTAGGGTTGTTAGGGTTATGGTTAGGGTTAGGGTTGTTAGGGTTGTTAGGGTTAGGATTGTTAGAGTTAGGGTTAGGGTTGTTAGGGTTATGGTTAGGGTTATGGTTAGGGTTGTTATGGTTAGGGTTAGGGTTAGGGTTGTTAGGGTTAGGGTTCGGATCGTTTGGGTTTGGATTAGGGTTGTTAGGGTTATGGTTAGGATTGTTAGGGTTAGGGTTAGGATTGTTCGGGTTAGGGTTGTTAGGGTTATGGTTAGGGTTAGGGTTAGGATTAGGGTTAGGATTAGGATTAGGATTGTTAGGGTTAGGGTTAGGGTTGTTAGGGTTATGGTTAGGGTTGTTAGGGTTAGGGTTAGGGTTGTTAGGGTTGTTTGGGTTAACCCTAACCATTAACTGAACTGAACCAAAACCCATTACTACTCCGAATCTTATGGTATATGAATATATTTTGAGTTCCTTCGGCTACGTGTAGATAGATACCAACTGTCAGGTTTGAGGCAAAAGGTGGCGCAGACGAATAGAAACGAGTACACACTGAGCAAAGTGAGCGACGAGTATTTCCAAATTGTTGAGGATCAATGCCATCTGTAATATCCTCCATCACCGAGTCAGATGAATAGCTCATGGAAGAGCAACTAAAAGGATCGTGTCATTGGCCTCATGGAAGAGCAAAGTTTCATCTAACAGTGAAAACCTGAAATTCAAAAGCTCTCCTGGAGAGATATTGCTTGGTGTCTCTCGGCCGCAAAGTCCTCGCACCGTTTGTGACGCGTTTGAAAGGTCACACGAAGCCCATGTTTGCATTCGTGAGAGCATAAAGCAAACAGAGCATACAGTGCATGACAAAGGAAGGTGCCCAAGTATTTTGGCAATTTCCACTGGATGCAAAACAGCAGGTATGATGGAAGCATCGGCTGTGTCCGACACGGCTCCTGTCCGGTACAAACATAACCACCTGCGTCACATTCCCAGCCCTTGGAACGCGCGTGTATTTTCATGGGACATTACACAGAATGTCCGAAATGGAGGGCCCGACTGTGCTGCGAAAGCGCAATTAGCACCAATCCTAATCCCTGCGATCAAATGCTTCCTCAAGAAGGCAGCTGCCATCGGCATTTCGGCCCAGACAGGGAAAAAGCTGGGAATTGGGGCTTTGGGGTCGGAGAGGGCACAATCAGGAACCTTGTGAAAAGTGCTGATTTCATTCCAAGACACAATCTATTTTGATGATATGAACGATAAGAGAAGAAAACACCAAATTCCTGCCTTCCTCTGGTGTCATCTCGTAACATGAACATCAACACTGTTGCGCAATAACGTTCATGGAATCGGCGCATGGCAAGATGTTGATGGAATCGACAATCTACAGGTGGTCTTGTGCACCTATCAAGGTGAATACATACACCGATCTCGAAAAAGTTGCAATTCTAATTAAACACAACAAGTTGCCTAGGCCACAGTCTCCGCACTTTGGTCGCATGGAGGAGAAGGTAGAGCGCATACCTCTACCAGGCCGAACAGTTTACGTTTTCTATCCCACTGATAGGCTGGATCTGGATCCGTACTTGAACCAAAATTGAATCGGCTTCTTCTTTGTCACCTTACCAACCTGTCCACCAAGTTCCGTCCGAATCCATCAATAGGTTTTGAGATATCGTGCTTTCCGGAACAAACATAACCACCTGCGTCACATTTTCAACCTTGCTGTATGGGAGCAATGGAGGAGGGGTAGCGGTGGGAGTGAAGGGCAGGGAGAGGAAGGAGAAGGTAGGGGGAGGATGATCCTTTCGAATCTCACTCCTGCAATGTTGCTGCAAGGAAGCTACTGGGTAACGAACCATTATCTTAAGAACCGATATGTTCCTCACTCAGCACATACTGATTCTGTTATCATTCCCTGATTGGTCCTTATCACTGAACCCTATTTCTCTCCCAGCCCATGCTACATAATAACCCTCCATAACTAAACAAAATCCGAAGGCTTCACACACCCCACTGCCTTATATTAATCACCACTTTGTTTTGTGTGCTCTGCATCACTTTCCACGTGACAATGACCCTACATGCAATGCACTCACTGCAAAAGTCATTGGTTTTAACAGCTCACTCCACCCGACACTCACACCTGCACTCTCATTCTCACTCCACGCTATCACTCGACCCCGCACTCTCATTGTCTAACTCCACCTCACACTCTCACTCCAACTCCACCTCGCACTCTCACTACGACCCGTGCTCTCACTCGCACTCCACCCCGCACTCCCACTCACGACCCCACAATCTCACTCAAACTCCACCTCGCACCCCACTTCACGCTCTCACTCCACCCCCACTCTCACTCGCACTCCGGGCCGCACTATCACTCACACTCCAGCCCCTACCCTCACTCGCATTCCAGCCTGCGCCCTCACTCGCACTACGACCCACGCTCACTTACACTCCGCTCTGCGCTCACTCGCACTCTGCCCCACGCTCTCACTCGCACTCTCCCCACTGCTCTCTAACTCGCACTCGCCCCATGCTCTCACTCGCATTCTGCCCCACACTCACGCACACTCATTCCGCCCCACACTCACTCGCACTGTCATTCCGGAAGCAGGAGGGTGAGAGGGCCTCGTCTGGTGGGAAGCAGGAATGGTGAGAGGGCCTTATCCAGCTGGAAGCAGAATGTGTGAAGAGGGCCATATCTAGCTGGAAGCAGGAATCGTGAGAGGGCCTTATCTGGCTGAAAGCAGGAATCGTGAGAGGGCCTTATCTGGCTAAAAGCAGGAATCGTGAGAGGGCCTTATCTGGCTGAAAGCAGGAATCGTGAGAGGGCATTATCTGGCTGGAAGCAGGAAGGGTGAGAGGGCCATATCTGGCTGAAAGCAGGAATGGTGAGAAGGCCTTATCCAGCTGGAAGCAGAATGTGTGAGAGGGCCATATCAGGCTGGAAGCAGGAATCGTGAGAGGGCCTTATCTGGCTGGAAGCAGGAAGGGTGAGAGGGCCATATCTGGCTAGCAGCAGGAATGGTGAGAGGGCCTTATCTGGCTGGAAGCAGGAAGGGTGAGAGGGCCTTATCTGGCGAGCAGCAGGAATGGTGAGAGGGCCTTATATGGCTGAAAGCAGGAATGGTGAGAGGGCCTTATATGGCTGAAAGCAGGAATGGTGAGAGGGCCTTATATGGCTAGCAGCAGGAATGGTGAGGGCCTTATCTGGCTCGCAGCAGGAATGGTGAGAAGGCCTTATCTGGCTTGCAGTAGGAATGGTGAGAGGGCCTTATCTGGCTTGCAGCAGGAATGGTGAGAAGGCCATATCTGGCTTGCAGCAGGAATGATGAGAGGGCCTTATCTGGCTAGCAGCAGGAATGGTGAGAGGGCCTTATATGGCTGAAAGCAGGAATGGTGAGAGGGCCTTATATGGCTGAAAGCAGGAATGGTGAGAGGGCCTTATATGGCTAGCAGCAGGAATGGTGAGAGGGCCTTATCTGGCTTGCAGCAGGAATGGTGAGAGGGCCTTATCTGGCTTGCAGCAGGAATGGTGAGAGGGCCTTATATGGCTAGCAGCAGGAATGGTGAGATGGCCTTATCTGGCTAGCAGCAGGAATGGTGAGAGGGCCTTATCTGGCTAGCAGCAGGAATGGTGAGAGGGCCTTATCTGGCTAGCAGCAGGAATGGTGAGAGGGCCTTATCTGGCTAGCAGCAGGAATGGTGAGAGGGCCTTATCTGGCTAGCAGCAGGAATGGTGAGAAGGCCTTATCTGGCTAGCAGCAGGAATGGTGAGAGTGCCTTATCTGGCTAGCAGCAGGAATGGTGAGAGGGCCTTATCTGGCTAGCAGCAGGAATGGTGAGAGGGCCTTATCTGACTAGCAGCAGGAATGGTGATAGGGCCTTATCTGGCTAGCAGCAGGAATGGTGAGAGGGCCTTATCTGGCTAGCAGCAGGAATGGTGAGAGGGCCTTATCTGGCTAGCAGCAGGAATGGTGAGAGGGCCTTTTCTGGCTAGCAGCAGGAATGGTGAGAGGGCCTTATCTGGCTAGCAGCAGGAATGGTGAGAGGGCCTTTTCTGGCTAGCAGCAGGAATGGTGAGAGGGCCTTATCTGGCTAGCAGCAGGAATGGTGAGAGGGCCTTATCTGGCTTGCAGCAGGAATGGTGAGAGGGCCTTTTCTGACTGAAAGCAGGAATGGTGAGAGGGCCTTATCTGGCTAGCAGCAGGAATGGTGAGAGGGCCTTATCTGGCTGAAAGCAGGAATGGTGAGAGGGCCTTATCTGGCTGAAAGCAGGAATGGTGAGAGGGCCTTATCTGGCTAGCAGCAGGAATGGTGAGAGGGCCTTATCTGGCTAGCAGCAGGAATGGTGAGAGGGCCTTATCTGGCTAGTAGCAGGAATGGTAAGAGGGCCTTATCTGGCTAGCAGCAGGAATGGTGAGAGGGCCTTATCTGGCTAGCAGCAGGAATGGTGAGAGGGCCTTATCTGGATAGCAGCAGGAATGGTGAGAGGGCCTTATCTGGCGAGCAGCAGGAATAGTGAGAGAGCCTTATCTGGCTAGCAGCAGGAATGGTGAGAGGGCCTTATCTGGATAGCAGCAGAAATGGTGAGAGGGCCTTATCTGGCTGAAAGCAGGAATGGTGAGAGGACCATATCTGGCTCGCAGAAGGAATGGTGAGAGGGCCTTATGTGGCTCGCAGAAGGAATGGTGAGAGGGCCTTATCTGGATAGCAGCAGAAATGGTGAGAGGGCCTTATCTGGCTGAAAGCAGGAATGGTGAGAGGGCCTTATCTGGCTCGCAGAAGGAATGGTGAGAGGGCCTTATCTGGCTGAAAGCAGGAATGGTGAGAGGGCCTTATCTGGCTGAAAGCAGGAATGGTGAGAGGACCATATCTGCCTCGCAGAAGGAATGGTGAGAGGGCCTTATCTGGCTGAAAGCAGGAATGGTGAGAGGGCCTTATCTGGCTGAAAGCAGGAATCGTGAGAGGGCCTTATCTGGCTCGCAGAAGGAATGGTGAGAGGGCCTTATCTGGCTGAAAGCAGGAATCGTGAGAGGGCCTTATCTGGCTGAAAGCAGGAATCGTGAGAGGGCCTTATCTGGCTTGCAGCAGGAATGGTGAGAGGGCCTTATATGGCTAGCAGCAGCAATGGTGAGAGGGCATCTGGATAGCAGCAGGAATCGTGAGAGGGCCTTATCTGGCTGAAAGCAGGAATCGAGAGAGGGCCTTATCTGGCTGAAAGCAGGAATGGTGAGAGGGCCTTATCTGGCTGGCAGCGAGAATGGTGAGAGAGCCTTATCTGGCTTGCAGCAGGAATGGTGAGAGGGCCTTATATGGCTAGCAGCAGCAATGGTGAGAGGGCATCTGGATAGCAGCAGGAATCGTGAGAGGGCCTTATCTGGCTGAAAGCAGGAATCGTGAGAGGGCCTTATCTGGCTGAAAGCAGGAATCGTGAGAGGGCCTTATCTGGCTCGCAGAAGGAATGGTGAGAGGGCCTTATCTGGCTGAAAGCAGGAATCGTGAGAGGGCCTTATCTGGCTGAAAGCAGGAATCGTGAGAGGGCCTTATCTGGCTTGCAGCAGGAATGGTGAGAGGGCCTTATATGGCTAGCAGCAGCAATGGTGAGAGGGCATCTGGATAGCAGCAGGAATCGTGAGAGGGCCTTATCTGGCTGAAAGCAGGAATCGAGAGAGGGCCTTATCTGGCTGAAAGCAGGAATCGTGAGAGGGCCTTATCTGGCTGAAAGCAGGAATGGTGAGAGAGCCTTATCTGGCTTGCAGCAGGAATGGTGAGAGGGCCTTATATGGCTAGCAGCAGCAATGGTGAGAGGGCATCTGGATAGCAGCAGGAATCGTGAGAGGGCCTTATCTGGCTGAAAGCAGGAATCGTGAGAGGGCCTTATCTGGCTGAAAGCAGGAATCGTGAGAGGGCCTTATCTGGCTCGCAGAAGGAATGGTGAGAGGGCCTTATCTGGCTGAAAGCAGGAATGGTGAGAGGGCCTTATCTGGCTGAAAGCAGGAATCTGAGAGGGCCTTATCTGGCTCGCAGAAGGAATGGTGAGAGGGCCTTATCTGGCTGAAAGCAGGAATGGTGAGAGGGCCTTATCTGGCTAGCAGCAGGAATGGTGAGAGGGCCTTATCTAGCTAGAAGCAGGAAGGGTGAGAGGGCCTTATCTGGCTAGCAGCAGGAATGGTGAGAGGGCCTTATCTAGCTAGAAGCAGGAAGAGTGAGAGGGCCTTATCTGGCTAGGAGCAGGAATCGTGAGAGGGCCTTATCTGGCTAGCAGCAGGAATGGTGAGAGGGCCTTATCTGACTAACAGCAGGAAGGCTGAGAGGACCTTATCTGGCTCGCAGCAGGAAGGGTGAGAGGGCCTTATCTAGCTAGAAGCAGGAAGGGCGAGAGGGCCTTATCTAGCTAGAAGCAGGAAGGGTGAGAAGGCCATGTCCAGCTCGCTCGATTTGCTCTTGCAGTGAAAATAAAACAAACTTGCTTACTTCACACGACGACATCCTGAGATGAGGTGTACAGAAAACTTCTTCATTAAACAAAACTAATTGGTAAATAATTTCGATGCTGTAAGACAATTAGAAGGTAGATTTCCAGTGCAAACAAGCGTTACGCCGAGGTGCCCCGTCGGTGAAGTGATGTGAGTTGACAAAGTGGAAGACGCAAGGCGGCCATCTTGGATTTTGACGTGGCGACCCAATTTTCAATAGTGTTCTCCCTTATGCCTAGATACACCCACACACCAGATTAGAAGTTAGTAATTCGTTTATTTTTCAAGATATTTCGCATACAATGTTCAGACATATATTTGGTGGTGGCCATCTTGGATTTTGACGTAGCGACCCAATCGTCAATAGCGTTCTTCCTTATGCCTAGATGCACCGACACACCAGATTAGAAGTTGGTACTTCGCTTATTTTTCAAGATATTCCGCTCACAAGGGTCAGACATACATGGTGGCGGCCATCTTGGATTTTGACGTGGCGACCCAATTTTCAATAGTGTCCTTCCTTATGCGTAGATACACCCACACACCAGATTAGAAGTTAGTAGTTCGTTTTATTTTTCAAGATATTCCGCTCACAATGTTCAGACATACATGGCGTCAGACATACATGGCGGCGGCCATCTTGGATTTTGACGTGGCGAACTAATTTTCATTAGGGTTCTTCCATATGCCTAGTTGCACCCACACACCAAATTAGAATTCGGTCCTTCGCTTACGCACGCACGGACGGTCAAACCATAGTCCCCCTTTCGCTCCGCGGTGCGACGGGGGACAACAAGCGTCTTCACCTGTCCACTGTCCACGTAATGAGCCGGCTCAACTCGAATTATCGAAGCTATTCGTGAATGAACCTTCGAAAGAACAAAGTGGATACATTTGAAGGTTCCTCACCTGCAGGTGCAAGTGTGTCTTTTATAACTTACCATTCTCCTTCTTTCTTTGGGAAAACGGCAACCGATCCGAAAGACATTATTCCACTGGAACGAGGCTACTTTGCAACGGTGATCAGTGTTCAGTTATTAGAGCCTCCTCTTCTTCACCTGCTCCATATTCCTCATTCTATTGGTCTTAACCATAGCTGCATTCATGTCGTGAGGGAGCAACCAAAATCTTTAAATTAATAAATAGAAAATACAGTACATCAAAAAAATGTATATAAAGTAAATAAATTCAAAGGTATTTAAGAGGAAATAATTACATGACATTATCATTTCCTCTTAAAACGTGTTAATTAAAAGTTTCTGAAACATGACCGGCTTGAGCTCAACCCACCATATTGCTCCCAACACACTATAAATATTTTCATTAAGGAGCTGAAATGCTTTATCATCAATCACAACACCTTAACACTATTCTATGGGTGGTATGCGGGCTGCCAAAGCAGTCTCATCACAAGGAAATAAATCGCAACAGGTGGTTTGCCATTGCCTTCCCATCAGGATCAAGGTTTGAACTGCAAGCACCGCTAAGCTCAACCTTTTCCAACAAAGTAATTAAAGACATTGCTCATGCATTCTTTACCAACACAATTGTGGCACATCCGGTTTGTGTCATTCCCCTAATAGTCCAGGAGCCAGAATCTGCTCAAAATGGTATCGTGCAACACCCACTACACAGTTGGTTTGTCACTTCCAGGTGATTGGGGAACATCTATAGAACAAATCCAAACCTGATGTACAGTTGAATTGTGGCAGCAACAATAAATGGCAGCCACTTTTCTATGAGGGGGGTGGTGTCCGAGGCTGGAAGTGGTGAAATGGTGAAATCTGGCAGTACTAAGACATTTGGCCAATTGGCAGAGAAGTATTATGTTCTGATATCAGCACCATTTGGGAAGAATGGCTGCAACAGGGTAGATGTGGTCTTTGATGGCTACGATCACCCTTACTCTATCAAGACCGGAGAACGCATGCGACGAGGGTCTTCTACAGAACTGGAAATTAAGATATTGGGACCCAGTACACCTCTACCTAAACAATGGGACAAATATCTATCTATAATTCCAGTAATCTCTGTCTGTACGTTTGTACGTTTGTCTGTCTGTGACCGCTGTTTCTCGACAACCACGGGTCCGATATACTTTTAACTTGCCAGGTATATTGCTGGGGACCCGAGGATGTGCCTTTTCAAGGTTTCATATTAATCGGACAATTACTTACCGAGCTATGTCCAAAAAACGATTCAACCAATCAGAGAGCAGCGAACGATCGCGTGTGCCGGCGTTGCGAATGGACCAAACCATTCCATGTAAATAGAGGGGGGGGTTCTGTGGTCGTTGCGAATGGACGAAACCATTTCATGTAAATAGAGGGGGGGGATTGTCACTGTACTCGCAAGCCGTTCGCCGTTCGCTTTGGCGTTGCGAATGGACCAAACCATTTCATGTAAATAGAGGGGGGGGGATATAATTTTAGATAGATATATAGTACGGGCATATATATAGTACGGGCATGCCCTAGTCTATCTATAATTCCACTAATCTCTGTGTGTGTGTGTGTGTGTGTGTGTGTGTGTGTCTGTGTGTGTGTTTGTTTGTTTGTCTGTGACCGCTGTTTCTCGACAACCACGGGTCCGATATACTTGCAACTTGCCAGGTATATTGCTGGGGACCCGAGGATGTGCCTTTTCAAGGTTTGAAATTAATCGGACAAGTAGTTACCGAGCTATGGCGATTTCTTTACCAAACACCGCAAGCCGTTCGCTTTGGACCAAACCATTGCATGTAAATAGAGGGGGGGGTTCTGTGGTCGTTGCGAATGGACCAAACCATTCATGTAAATAGAGGGGGGGGGGTTCTGTGGTCGTTACTGCCACGTGGTTTCAAAGTTTTTTTTTGTTGTTGTTGTTTGCACGCATGTTTTTTTGCACCCACGTACGGGCACGCCACGCCCTAGGATGTTTACACACACACACCCCTACACAAATTTTTTTTTTTTTTTTTTTTGGGCAAGGAACGGGCACCCACGTACGGGCACGTCCTAGCTTATATATAGTACGGGCATGCCCTAGTATACTTAATCCAAACAACAAAGCAAATCTATGTGCATTCCTGTGTGATCGATGGTGCCAAACTGCACCAGAAAAACTAGCACCAGGCAATCAGCTGGTCCTCGGTGGTGGCTTCAAGAACGGAAAGGAGTGCAAGCTGATCGTAAGAGGGCATGTGACTAAACTCTCACCTCTGGAGTCTGACCACGAAGAAGCAGACACCAGGCTTCTTCTGCATGCTCACAATGCGTCATATGACCGCCCACAGGTGATCGTGCAATCACCAGATACTGACGTTGCAGTCATATGCATACACATGTACGCCACAATGAGATGCCAAAAACTTTGGTTTCGTACTGGAGTAAAGCAAAAGTTACGACACATACCAATCCACGAAATAGTCTTGGCCATTGGTCCAGAAGTATGCAAAGCACTCCCATCATTGCATGCACTAACAGGAAGTGACATGACGAGTGCCTTCAGTGGAATTGGTAAGAAGACAGCTTTGAGGAAACTTCAGGAGGGTAAAGACCACCAACAGAAAGTGTCACAACTGGGAGATATTATCCCACCGACAGAGGATACTGTCCGTGCTTGTGAACGGTTCATATGCTCCCTGTACACAACAGCTCAGGCAGCAGGTGACACGGCGGACGAAATCAGATATTGGATGTTCTGCCAGAAAAGGCAGAAGAGTGAATGCCTACCACCAACATCTGACAGTATTAGGCAACACATTTATCGAGCTAACTATCAGTCATTCATCTGGAAGAAGTCATTGCTCCCCAACCAAGCACTACCAAAGCCAGATGGTAATGGATGGAACATCGAAGATGGAACTCTCCAGCCCACCCTCATGACCAAAGACCCTGCTCCAGTTGGACTAGTTGAGCTGACCGCGTGCAAGTGTAAAGTATCTGCATGTCAACGCAGTCACGTATGTGCCTGCAAGAACATTAACATGCCATGCACAGAAGCCTGCACTTGCATGGGAGGTGAACAATGCAAAAACCCAAACAAAGAACCTACCACAAGCGACTCAAAGAGGATGAGGAAGATTAATGATGACATTTTCGTGATTTTATACCACTTAGAGGATGATTCAGTAGCAAAATATGTGTTTATTTTAATAATACAACAAATAACAGTTATATGTTAACATTGTAATGTTCAGTGGATGACTATGGTTATGATACGCAGCCAGATTTGACCTGGTGAGATAGTTTTGCTGAGATTACTTGTGGACTTTTGGTCATAACAGGAGTGGGGTTGATGATTTAAGGGGAAATGAAATCTATATTTTTCTGACTTTACTTAAGGATTGTCCAATTTTGTTTCTTGAAAAGATCATAAAGATATATCATATTACAACCATAACCGCATTTGAACAACATAAAGATGATATTGCATAATTACAGTCGAAAAGCAAAAACTACATATTTCAGCGATTTTGTGTGTTTTGGGTATAATACAAGGTATAATAATAATTTATTTTTTAAATCATACTTGAACAGCATAACGAAAATCCCCTCATACTTCCCACTATCCTTTTAATTATAATGTTGAAGAATCCCTATTGGAAGAGCTGAAAAAACAAAAATACAAAAAAAATCGTCAATTTCGAGCTTTACGCTACCGGTACCTCCTTAATAGAAAAGTGGCTGCCATTTATTGTTGCTGCCACAATTTAACTGTACATCAGGGCTGGATTTGTTCTACAGATGTATCCTAAGCACCCTGAAATGACAAACCAACTGTGTAGTGGGAGTGCACGAAACTCATTTTCTAGGCCTCTCTTGAAAACTGGCTCCTGGACTATAAACTGCAAGGTTGCTCCAGCTTTCATACCTGTGGTTTTTTTTTTGTTTTTGTTTTTGTTTTTGTTTTTAATACAAGAGCGAGGCTCGTGTAAGAGCGAACATTAATCACAAAAAGACAAACTGACACATAAAACATAAGATAAAGGGAGCGGGAGACCGGATGGGGAGAGAGAGGGAAGCAAAAAAGTACAACATTTGAGAGCAGGGACATCGGGAGATCTGTGGGAGGGAGAGGGCTTGGGGGGGAGGAGGCATGGGAAGGGGGGTGGGGTGGTGGGAGAGGTATAAAACACATGGACACTGCTAGGTCTTCCAGGAAAGAAGTCGGAATTTCAAAAAAGTGAATCTGGGATGAATTAACGGGGGCAGAAAAGATCAAGGTTTTGGATGGGGGAAGATAAGAGATGGTGGTGAACAGCTGTTTTAAAGACCTGGAGGGAGGAGTGGGATTGAAGCGAGTGAATGAGTTTATTCCAGAGGCGGGAGAAAAGAGGAATGAAAGAGTGAAGATGAATAGAGAGTCTTCATTTTGGCAGTTTAACCATAAGAGGGATGCAGGCAGATCTTGTGCAACCTGTCGGAATATTTGGGGTTGTACGACGTGTTGTACGAAAAGGTTCAAACAAAAGTGTATATGAGAGTAAAAATGGCACTGAAACAGTAAAAAAAAAACACTTTACCAGAAAGGTACCGAGTCGACATCCTGACATGAGTGGCATGAACACATATTGTACTTGCCATTCCAACTGAAACAAACACACACACACACACACACACACACACACACACACACACACACACACACACACACACACACACACACACACACACACACACACACACACACACACACACACACACACTTCATAGAACATGATACATCAAATAGGTAATGGGGAAAATAGGATTAGGAACTTCAACTTTAAAATTTGTCCAAACTGTACCATTAGTTAACATGTTTGTGCATTATTTTGTGCTATTTATTTTCATGAATAAAAGTGATTAAGAACGTAAAATAAATTTTATTTTCCTTTATTAAGAACATAAAATAAAGTATTATTTCTACCTGCGACATTTCGCAGGTCTACAAGACCTTCGCATTGCTGTTTCTGTTGTTGTTGGGGATCTTGTTGTGGGTCGATTTTTTAAAATGTTTATGGACACACCCATATCTGCCGCTTTAATCCACCCACCATAGTGCTGAGACAAAATTATATGGCCGACATCTATATTATTTTCCTGCATCAAGACATAAAATAAAGTTTATTTTCCTGTATGAAGAACATAAAATAAAGTTTATTTTCCTGTATGAATTACATAAAATAAAGTTTATTTTCCTATATAAAACCACCTTTTAGAGGCCATTTTTCCCCACAGAGCAGGGGTTGGCATTTTTCAGGCACCGTGGTCACCTTTATGAAGCAATGTTTTATGGCCGGATGCCTTTCCTGCCACCAACTTTGTTGGTCGCCTTTTGCGACACACAGGGAATTACCAGTGAACTGGTACTCAATTTGCCGACCTCGGAAGGATGACAGGCTGAGTCAACCCCCCTGGCGTTAATTCAGCGATCGACCGGGATTCGAACCCAGGATCCTAGGATCCCAAGCCAGCACCCTAACCGCATCCTGTATGAAGTACATAAAATAAAGTTTATTTTCCTGTATGAAGTACATAAAATAAAGTTTATTTTCCTGTATGAAGTACATAAAATAAAGTTTATTTTCCTGTATGAAGTACATAAAATAAAGTTTATTTTCCTGTATGAAGTACATAAAATAAAGTTTATTTTCCTGTATAAAAAACCCCACTATATATCAAAATATTAACTTATATCAAATGTCTTTTAAGATGAAAGCGCGATGACGTCACCACGTCACGCGGCACGAATGGGTCCATTGTGCACGCTTTCGTTTTATTTCCAAATTAAAATCTGTTTTCACTTTTGCCGTAAAAATGACATCAATGCATCGAATGTGGTATCTTATTTGGTGAAATTCGGTCGATTTGAAGTGGTGAAAATAAAATGTGATCGTGGAAAATCGTAGCGAGGGGCCATTTTGAATCGGTTTTCGATTATTGCACCGGATTATTGCACCCTCCCATCACCCTCCCATCACCCTCTCATTACCCTGCCCCATCACCCTCCCCCATCACCCTGCCATCACCCTCCCATCACCCTGCCATCACCCTCCCATCACCCTCCCATCACCCTCCCATCACCCTGCCATCACCCTCCCACCACCCTCTCGTTGGAGGTATTGACTTATTTAGGGTTGGTTTTCTAAGGCTGTAGGCCGCACCTCATTTTGTCGAATAAAGTGGTATTCGGGTGGTTCCGGTATTTGGGACCGCAGGGACGGAAAGTGCAGGTACGGGGTGCTTGGCACTCCCCAGCCGGCCCGCTCTGAAGGTTCGGATCGGGACACCGGGATTCATTCCGGTCGCCCGGTCGGCCCGGAGGTGGGGGTGCGGGGCCTGTCACGGAACGTCAAAACAAACGGCCTGCCGGGGCCGCCCAAAAGTCGGGTGTGAGGGGCGCGTCCACTAATGGAACGCCTCTCGCTTCCCAGATCGAGGGCCACGTGGTCAGGAGAACCTCGTCCCTTCTGGTCGCCCTGCCGTCCCACCGGGAGCGCTGGCAGGGTGTACTTCAAACTAAGCTTAAGTGTCAAGTGTTAAGTTCCTCCTTGCCCTCGCAAGGGAAAGGCTAGGGTCAAGCTCTTCCAAATTTCCAAACACTAGAAATCGGACGTCTCAAATTAATTAACTAATTTGTTAATACATCTCAGTCGCCCGCGACCTCTCTAGCGCAGGCGTCGAACCAGTTCATTTCCAGGCGACCGGGCCGAGTATCGGCTCGGCCGTGGCCGAAGCCGTTGATTCCGCCGTAGCACGCTAACGCGTAGGCTCGCGCGTCCCTGGTCCGCCGGGGCTCCGCGGGTGTCCTACCGTGCCCACGTCGCCATGCTCCCTGAATAAGAGAGTCAGACGTGGTGCCCGGGGACGGAGTTCGCTGTCTATACATGGTAGCGCTAGGCCAGTGGGACCGCCGGGACCCACGTGCACTCACAAGTTGTTCTGCGCGTGGGCGGCAGTATCAGACCGGGGCGCCCAAACGCTCCCCGGCTAAAGTTCATCCTGAAAGCGCCCACATTGTGCGGACAAACCAAGTCAAGGGCCACATGGTCAGGAGAACCTCGTCCCTTCCAGTCACGCTTTGCCTATCGGCCGGCCTCGAAGACCGAAATTGTGACGGTGTCACCCGTATGAATGCCGGGTGTCACGTATACGGGTGTCACCCGTATGGTGTCCTGTATGAATTACATAAAAGAAAGTTTATTTTCCTGCATCAAGAACACAAAATAAAGTTTATTTATTGTATATTTATGATGAAATTTACCTTCAATAACCATGATGACAAACTTGATCCAATAATGCAATGGCGTTGTTGATGAGGGTAACGATAAAGACGAGTTGATGGAGATGATTGGTACATACCCATTATGGTTAAATCTTACTATAATTCACCAAATGTCCGTCTGTCTGTCTGTCTGTTTGAAGGTACCGTAAAAACTGCTGAACCGATCGCAAATATATTTTGGGTGGATAATCCTGGGATCTCCCGGAGTAAAATAGGCTATTTAGTTTTCCCAATTTCAGCTTCAGTCTCCAGCATTCTCAGGTTTGGACTCCCGCATAACATTCGTGTTTGCATAACGTTCATTGTTCTCATTGCGACGATGTTGTTTTCCCGGGTGCCGCACAAACGGCTGCACCGATCGCTGCACCGCTGCACGGATCGAACTCGGTGACCTCAGACAAAGACCTTTTATAAGGACACGGGTTGTTAGAGGACACGGGAGTACATACAACATCGGGAGTACTAACTGCAAACGTCTTCATTATCAAGCTTAAATCTCTCATGGGGGATCTGAAGAGCGGAATGCTTGGAGAAGTGGTGGGCTACTTCGGCATGAAGGAGGATCAGAAACGTGGACTCCCACACTGCCACATCCTGCTGATACTTGCTCCCGCATGACGTTATTTTCCCGAGTGCCGCACAAACGGCTGCACCGATCGAGATTTAAGGGATGTTTATATAAATCGTTTAAAAGAAAAAAAGCCTTCAATTTCTGATATTTAGCCTTTTCATTTGGGCCTCCCAATTGAAGCCCTGCCCGTAGGGCGGGTACCGTTGCTAGTATTATTTAATCCGAAAAGCATGTCACGCCCTCTAACGCTATATATTGATATATTGCGGGTTCTCGGAAGTATACAACATGCATTTTAAGGCCATTTTCCCTGCTAGAGCGGGGGTTAGCCTTGCGGTCCCCATGACAATCTTCTCCATTTTGCCCTATTTTCTGCATCTCTCCTTGTTAACCCCCTTGCCCGCATTTCTTCTTCCACCATCTTTAGCCAAGTCTTTCTCGGTCTTCCCCGTCCTCTACTTCCTTCTACATTAACTTCCATCACTCTTCTCAACCAGTCACTTTCATCCTTCCTCAATACATGACCAAACCATCTCAACCTGTTCCTCTTCACAGCATCAATCACAGGCAATATTCCCATCATCTTTAGCAATTCATCATTTGTCTTCCTCTCTCTCAACGATACTCCACACATCCATCGAACCATTCGCATTTCCACCCTTTCCAGCCTTCATTGCTGCTCTACGTTCATTACCCATGTCTCGCTCCCATAAATCATAACACTTCTCATACATGCAGCATACACCTTTCCCTTCAGCTTCAGCGACACTCTCCTCCTCATCAGCACGCCACTCAGTTCCCGAAATTTCTTCCATGCACATCTCACTCGAGCAACCGTTGCCGAGTCTGATCCACCTTCTCCATTCAGCATGTCTCCGAGGTAGCAAAATGTTTTCACACCTTCCAGCTTCACGCCGTCTCCAAGATCCAACTCAACATTTCCTCCATCTGCAGCTCCCTCTGTGCACACCTTACATTTGAATGTAGCTGCCACACTGGTAAATGACCCTCTCAGACCACTACATTTTTGATGAACCCACTCAGCACACATTGTACATTGAATGGAGTTCACTCCGACACTCTTCCTGCACACAGCACACGGCCACTTCCCAGTTCTTTCCACCTCACCACATGCTTTACCACTTGCCATCACCTTTGTCTTTCCGATATTCACCTTCAGACCTTTTGTCTCCATACATTCCTTCCACTTGTTCATCTTTTCCTTCAGTCCATCCATACTTTCCGCAATCAACACCAGATCATCTGCATACAACTCCCACGGTAAACCCTCCTTTACGTTCTGAGCCAGCACCTCCATCACAGCTACAAATAGTAGTGGACTTAGTACCGACCCCTGATGCACTCCCACCTTCACCTCAAACTCACCACTGTTCCCGTCCTTCGTCCTTACAGCTGTGCGCGCTCTTTTGTACATTGCCATCACTACTCTGATCAACCATTCCTCCACTCCTAACTTCCTCAATGCCCATGTCAATACTTTGCGTGGAACCCTATCGAATGCTTTCTCCAGATCAACAAACCCAAAAAACAACTTCTTCCTCTTATCCATGTACTTCTCCTGCAACTGCCTCACAATGAAAAGCGCATCTGTCGTTCCTCTTCCTGGCATAAATCCAAACTGCATTTCGTCGATCTTCACTTTCTTCCTTATCCTCCTCTCCAACACCCTTTCGAATACCTTCATTCCATGCTCCAATAACTTTATCGCTCGGCACGAGCCACACTCCAGAGGGTCACCTTTCCCCTTGTATAGAGGAACGAGTGTACTCAGTTTCCAATCCACTGGAATGCGGCCTTCTTTCACCACCAGATTACAGATCTCTGTCATTCTCTTCACACCCCAACTTCCTGCTGCCTTCAACATATCTCCCACAACTCCCGTCGGCCCTCCCGCTTTTCCACTCTTCATTGCTTTTATCGCTTCCTCAACTTCCTTCTCAGTTATCTTCTCTGCCGGTCCTAAAACTGGGTTACTCTCTATGTTGCCATCCCATTCATTCTCTGTATTCAACAGCATTTCCATATATCTTTTCCATCTTCCATTAATTCCATCTGGGTCGACAACGATTTGTCCCACTTCATCCTTCAAGCAACTCACCCCATCACATCACACCTCTCTTTCGCTATGTGCTTTGCAATCCTGAATACTGCTTTCTGACCCTCTTCCGAATCCAAGCGTTCTCCGAACATTTTCCTACATGCCTCCTGCGCCTTTGCTACCTCTTTCTTTGCAGCCTTCTTGGCTGCCTTATAACTTTCATGCTCTGCTGTTTCTGCTCCCGTACCCTTCGCCTTCTCCCACTCTTTGAACTTCTTCCTCTTCTCGTCAATCCTCTTTCCAACTTCAACATCCCACCACCATGTTTCCGAGTGCCTCGGTGGTCCTTTTGTCCATCCACATACCTCACCAACGGCTCCCAACAGACTAGCTTTCATTGACATCCAACCACTTTCAAGCTCAACCACATCATCCTCTACCCTACTCAGCCTCTCTTTTAATGCCTCCCTTACTGTCACCTCTTTCAACCTCCACACCTTCATTCTCGGTTGGTACTTCACCCGCCGAGCTCTCCTCGCACCTTTCACCCTTATGTCGCAGACAACCAAGTGGTGCTGTGAAACAGCCTCCTCCCCCGGGATCACCTTTTTGTCCCGGAGGTGCCCCCTATCTCGCCTACGCACCATCAGGTAGTCAACGGTTGTCGTCGACCCACCTGACGTGTATGTAACAAGCTTATTGTCCTCTTTCTGGAACTGAGTATTACAAATCAACAAATCAGCTCCATCAGCAAACTCCAAAATCCTTTCACCTTCTCCATTTCTCACACCATATCCGTAACCCCCATGAACTCCCTCAAAACCATCCATACTCCTTCCCACATGTCCATTCAGGTCTCCTCCCACCACAACAACTTCCTCATCTTTCACGTTTTCCATCAGCTTCTCTATCGCACACCAGAACTTGTCCTTCTCTTCATCGCTCCGACCAACCTGCGGAGCATATCCCGAGATGACGTTCACCAAGAGCTTTCCAATCATCATTTTCATCATCATCAACCTATCACTCACTCTAGTCACACTCACCACACTGTCTACAAACTCCTCAGAAAACAGGACACCAACACCATTCACGCCCTCCGGGCACCCTGGCCACACAAACTTGTATTTCTGTCCCTGCCTACCCTTCACCATTCTCACACCACTTCCCTTCCATCTCGTCTCTTGCACACAACATATGTCCACTCTTCTTCTGACCAATACTTCCACCACTTCTCCGGATCTCCCAGTCATTGTCCCTGCATTCCATGTCCCAAACCTCAGAAACCGATCTCCACTTCGGGCTGCACCCTGCCCATATGTACTTGTAATTGTCATGGTTCTCTTTTTGAGGCAATGTTTTTATGGCCGGATGCCCTTCCTGACGCCAACCCTCTTAGTCGCCTCTTACGACACGCAGGGATACGGTGTACCTATTCTGACCAGGGCACACACTGGGAAACGTTTAAAACATGGAAATTCTGGGGGGGGGGGGGGGAGGGGGGGGGGCAGCATCACGGCTGCGGTTTAAACATATTCCAACAATATCCAAACAGAACCATGAAAACCATGAAAAAAACAATCCGGGAAAACTCTCCAAGCGAGAACGTGGATTTGAGAAAGAAGGAGCAGAGGCGGAAGAAAAACGAGATACAGGGGGCGGGGCACAAGCCGAGACGAGGAGGAGAGCGAACAAGCACGTGTCCAGGAGGAGAGAAAGAATCAATATAGAATTCTTTGTCTAGGGAGGTGAGGTGAGGGGGAGAAAACAAAATAAAAGAAACAAGCAATACAGCGAAGGAAATAACCCAAACCGACAAAACACCGACGGGGGGAGGGAAGCCCCAAGTCACCAGGCCGCGCACGAGGTACGACCCAGAAAACGATTAATTACACACAAGTTTGCACGAACCACAAACCAACACCAACTAGAAACACACAATAACACGTACACAGCAAAATAACCAGTGGAAATTTGACAAAGACAAGAATGGGAAAACACTCAAACTTCGATGCCGTGGAGAGCTCGAAGCACGCCTCACTCGCCCGAGGAACCGGAAGTCTGCATCGTGGTGGTGGTGGTGGTGGTTTCAGTTGCAAAACAGGACACACTTCCGTTTCTAATGTGAATATCATCTGAATGTTCCTTTTCAGAAGCACATTTTGAATCTTCTGTGACAGATGAATCGTTGTTATGTTTTCTTATTATTCTCCTCGTACAATAACCAAACTCCCGTCGGAAATCGTTGTTCTGACCATGAAAATAGCAAACAACGAGAGAGCTGAGAGGAAATTGAACCTCTTACACCGTGCAGTCAATCCGCCGCCAAATCAGTTTAAACTAATGATGAAGGCAATTTCGGAAGTATAAAACCAAACCACCGTTTAGAGGCCATTTTTCCCCGCAAAGCGGGGGTTGGCCTTTTCGGGGACCGTGGTTGTTGTTGTTTTTTGGTCCCCTTTTTGAAGCAATGTTTTACGGCCGGATGCCCTTCCTGCCGCCAACCCTGTTTGTTGCCTTTTACGACAAGCAGGGAATTACCAGTGAACTGGTACTCAATTAGCCGACCTCGGAAGGATGACAGGCTGAGTCAATCCCCCTGGCGTTAATCCAGCGATCGACCGGGATTCGAACCCAGGATCCTTGGCATCCTAAGCTGGCACCCTAGCCGCTAGCCCAACACCAGGGATTTCGGAAGTATGATGAAGGCAATTTGTTTTTCCAGTCTTCAAGCATATGATTCAATTTAAATAAAGATTTAAAGAGGTTTAAAGGCATATAAATAAATAAATAAATAAAAATCAGGGTTTTACCGCCATTTTCCCAGCGGCTATGACATCGTCCTTTGTTTTTGTGCCGGTTGCATAATCAGGTCAATCTTTTGGGACTGCCACAGGTAACATGTATGGTCAGGTTGTCAGCAACTAAACTGACACCCCTCAATGGCTTTTCGAGTGGGGAGAATGACTTGGACACCATGCCAGGACTAAAAACAACTGACAAAGGGTGGATGAGCTCCCTTCTGGAGCCACCGGCCATCCAGTATGGACATGGTGTCTCCTAAAATATACCCATTCGGATTGGACTGGTTTGTGGCAACTCAGGTAACTGAGAGGATAGTGGTATTGGAAACCTTGTGAGGTAGATAATGTAGTATTAACAAGCAGCAAAAATCAAAAAGCTGATAAGGTAGTATTTAGCCAACGGCAACCACAAAACTACACCCATGGGGAAGAGGGTGTGTAGTGTCACCGAAGCCATGGAACGCATGTTCCTTGACCGGTGGGTAACACTGCAGTCCAATACTTCACCAACCACTTCTGTACCATTACGCTAAAAGTGGGCACTGATATATTTTGGTGTTGGTGCATATTCGTTAAAAATACAAAAAAACCCTAACACGTGGCATAAGTTATTCGTGCCTGTTGTTTATGTCCCTTGTAGCGTCCTTAAAAACAGTACGTTTCCTGTTTGGAATGGTTTTATATTTTGTTTGACTGCCAAGCAGGCAGACAGAGTAAAAAATATTATCTCACTCCTCTGTGCACATGTGCGATTGGGACAAATACAAAGATAAAGTACAATAAAAAGACAGACTTGTTTAAACAAAACTCTGCCACCAAAGGTGGGTGGAGGACCGGAGGTCATGTTTTCACCCATGTCTGTCTGTTTGTTTGTCAGTGAACAGCATATCTTTAAAAGTTTTGGAAGTATTCACATGTAACCTGGTGGAGAGGTTGGGTGTGTGACAAGGACGATTCTTGTTGAAGATCCGGATCCAGATCTGGACATGAGAATTTTTAAATTTTCAAGTAATTCTTCACCATTGAGGGATGGGGCCAAAAACGATACTTCAAAAAGTTGTGGACAGATTATGACAAAATTTGGTGTATTAGTTGGTTAGGTGGCAAGAACAAGGTGATTCCATTTGATACAGCCTATCAGTAGGATACAAAATGTAAGCTGTTCAGCCTTGCTGAGGTATGTGCTCTACTGAGTGCCGTTCCAGTCATTTCATTAATGTTCCGATTTGTATTCAAAATATAACATTTCATTTAAATATATTGTTCCTTGATCATAAACTGATGACAGATGGACGGACTTCGCCCAATTGCTTAACCCCACTTTTTGCTTTACATGTGCGGGGTAATTAGAGGCAGAAGCTCAAAAGCAGTGGATCCCAGCACTCTGCATTACAGGCAGCTACTGACAATATTTGCGCAACTGGCATGTGCAAAGACACGGCATTGGGAAAGACAGGAAGCAAACTTCTGAAGGGATGCAGGAGTACATAGAAGCTCAGAATCAAGAAATCCTGAGCAGGTAAGATGAAGAATCCACAAGAACTTGCTCTTTCAATGACCTCGATGTCTCCATTATACGGTGCAGAGAACCTGTGTCCAAAGTGAATCCTAACACAAAATAAGCCAGAGCTACATTCCGTTTGAAGAGCTTTGGATCCAGTTACTTCCCTGTATGCTTTCTCAATAATCAAGTGAAGAGTTTGCTTGGTATGTTGGTATACCAACCGACAAAATGGTTGCAAAGCATGCTTTGAGATCATATTCTTTGCAGCAAAAATCTACACTTAGGTAAATTGTGACATAAGGATGGGGCCACACTATGCATGAAAATGATTTTCATGTTCGTAAATTGGTGGCTATACCTGGCCTCATACTCCATGTACGTGAATACATTGTTATACCTGGCCTCATACTCTGTGTACGTGAATACATTGTTATACCTGGCCTCATACTCTGTGTACGTGAATACATGACTATACCTGGCCTCATACTCTGTGTACGTGAATACATGACTATACCTGGCCTCATACTCTGTGTACGTGAATACATTGTTATACCTGGCCTCATACTCTGTGTACGTGAATACATTGTTATACCTGGCCTCATACTCTGTGTACGTGAATACATGACTATACCTGGCCTCATACTCTGTGTACGTGAATACATGACTATACCTGGCCTCATACTCCATGTACGTGAATACATTGTTATACCTGGCCTCATACTCTGTGTACGTGAATACATGACTATACCTGGCCTCATACTCTGTGTACGTGAATACATGACTATACCTGGCCTCATACTCTGTGTACGTGAATACATGACTATACCTGGCCTCATACTCTGTGTACGTGAATACATGACTATACCTGGCCTCATACTCTGTGTACGTGAATACATGACTATACCTGGCCTCATACTCTGTGTACGTGAATACATGACTATACCTGGCCTCATACTCTGTGTACGTGAATACATGACTATACCTGGTCACATACTCCATGTACGTGAATACATGCCTATACCTGTCCTCGTTTTCCAGTTACGTTAATGTGGCTGCACAGTACCTGTCCTCATATTTCAGGTATATTAATTAGGTGGCTATACCTATCGTTGTAGTGGTTCATCTGTTTCTGCTCTGTTCAATGTCACCAATGTTTTTTTGTTCTTGTTTTTAATATACAGTCAATGCCCATGGAAGAGCTAGAATACAAAACAGTTCAGGACGCAATACAATAAAAGGAACAGCAGAAATAAAAGGGGGAAACAGCAGAAAGAAAAGGGGGAAACAGCAGAAAGAAAAGGGGGAAACAGCAGAAAGAAAAAGGGGAAACAGCAGAAAGAAAAGGGGGAAACAGCAGAAAGAAAAGGGGGAAACAGCAGAAAGAAAAGGGGGAAACAGCAGAAAGAAAAAGGGGAAACAGCAGAAAGAAAAGGGGGAAACAGCAGAAAGAAAAGGGAGAAACAGCAGAAAGAAAAGGGGGAAACAGCAGAAAGAAAAGGGGGAAACAGCAGAAAGAAAAGGGGGAAACAGCAGGGCCGAGAGAGAAAGTAGATGGAGACAGACAAACAAGGGATGCAGGTAAGGATGGGGGGCAGGTGAGAATGCAGGGGTTCGATAAGATAGAGACACAAAGCATTGGGGGTTGGGGAGTTAACGGATGTAGAAAAAAATCAGAAGGAGGTTGCTCAGGGCCTGCATGTGCCACGTAGAAACAAGGGGGGCATAAAGCATGGAGAGGACAGAGGGTAGAAGAACAGAAAGGGGGTGGAAGAACACTGAGAGATCACCGACCTCTCTACGATGGCGAAGTGATAGGCCCCTATCCTCATCCTTATCGCAGGACAGTCCAATGATCTTGAAGGCCTTGATTTCAACAGAGTTGGGCAGAACAAGTTGTGAAGCAGGTAGTGCTAGCCTAGAAGGGAGAGGAGTATTCCATCAAACTGCGGACGAAGGCCTTCGAGGTGCATAGGAGTTCAGCCGCACCAAGAAAGGACTTTGTATGATACAGGATGCCCAGTCAGTGACAGGCTTCAGAGGCCAAGGTTGAAATGTAGTTTGCCCAACAAATATCATGGCTGATAGTGAGATCCAGGGGTTTGAATAACTGAACTTCCTCAAGAGGATTGCGATTGCCAGACGGCGGGGTTTGCCAGACAGTCCTTTCGGAGAGAGATCGAGATTGTGTGGGATTTGTCATGATTGAAAGACAGATTCCAAGTGTTTGATCAGTTTGTGATTTTTTTTCAAAGTCTGAAGAGAAGGAAGAGGCTGCTTCCTGCCTGTCTGAGGGATGAGGGATGTCATGGCAGAGGATGGAGTCAACAGCAAATAGATAGAGGATTTTCCAGAGAGTCAAATAGATAATTCATGAAGATTAGGAATAGGTTGGGGCCTAGCACACCATCTTGATGTGCTCCAGGCTTGACAGGGAGAAGAGATGAAAGGATTCCGTTGAGAGCCACACGTTGGCCACGAGTAAAATAAGTCAGTAATCTATGTGTGGAGTTGACCTTCGATGACATAGGCAGAGAGTTTGGAGACGAGGCGGGATGCCGGACTGTATCAAATGCTCAATATGTGCTAAGAGAGATCTCATGTCTGACATCGAGAGCATCCATCCATTGTTGGGTGAGTAGAAGCAGCATGTCCAAGGTAGAGTGACCAGGCCTGAATCCAAATTGATGATCTGACATGAGGCTGTTGGAGAAAAGGAGAGATTTCCTATTAACCAAGATTATGGATTCCATGAGCCTTGCTGATAATTATTGGAAGTGTCATCCTTTCTACCCATGTTAACGACTCCCCCACCCATCCCACCTTCCAATTTTCCAGTTTTTCTTCCTGAGTGTTTCCTTCTGTATCAAACTTGTTGTGTACCCCAATACCCCATGCATCCTCCCTTTCCCCTCATTCCTCCCCACACCCAATGTTTGTCCAAGTCTGCCTATAGTCTATCCTTAAAGCCTGCTGTTGGTGTCCCCTTCCCTTATGCTGTTGTTCTGTTTGTTGTATTGTTGTTGTGTCCTGATCCGTTTTGGGGGAATTTTGGGAGTGTTCTAGCTCCTCCACGAGTCTAGACTTTGTATACAAAATTTTTTGTTGCAAATGAGTCCTTATTCACATTCCAACAATCCCATCACAATGGACACGGTATGAAGTTAAAGTAAAACATGTTCTAAAACCACAGTAAATGTTCCGATTTAAAATGACAATTAGTGATGGTGTATCGTCTTCAGAATCGTATGGATGAGAGCAAATTGGATGCCTGCAAAACAAGTTATTCAATCGACATGTGAAAGTTTGTCCATGTGCAGGATGACAGCATCAACAAAATACTTGTGTTTGTAAAACGAGATTACGGTGCAAACACGGCAATGGTAGAGGAACAGTGTGCCAACGAGCAGGATACCAGGGGGATCATTCGGCTGGAATGAAAAATAACGAAATACAAACAGGTTTAACACTAGAACGGCACTCGATAGAGCGCATACCTCCACCAGGCTGAACAGTTTACGTTTTGTATCCACTGATAGGCCGGATCTGGATTCGGACCTGAACCAAAATCTAATCGGCTTGTTCCTGTCGCCGAACCAACTTGTCCACCACGTTTTGTCACAACTCGTCTGTCACAACATTTTGAAATATTATGCTATATCGTCTTGGCCCCATCCCTCAATGGTGAAGAATCACTTTAAAAAAATTATCGTATCTGGATCCAGATTTGGATCTTCACCAAAATCGAATCTATTTGTCCGTGTCACACACCCAACTTTTCCACCAAATTTAATCCCAATCCATCCACAACGTTTTGAGATATTGTGCTATATTTCGTTTTAACTCTATCACTCTATGGTGAAGAATCACTTTAAAAATCCTCGGATCCTGCTCCGTATTCGGATCTTCACCAAAATGTAATAAAGTCGTCTTTGTCCCACACCCAACCTTTCCACCAAGTTTCCTCCAAATCCATCCACAACTTTTTGGGATATCCTGCACACAAACAAACAAATGAAAAATCGGTCAGAGACCGAGGACATGCCGGAATGTACTTTTTTTATCGACCATTTTGGACAAATATGGCGGCCGAATCACGTGACTGATGACGTCATCATTATTTGTTTTCGAAACTAATTTATTCCTAGATTATGCTCAAGAAATTTCATCTTGATTGGATGAAGTTTTGTACTTGTCGAATTATGACGTCATAATGAAGGCACCTATGACATCATCATTAACATATTTTATTCTCCATGGAGAGTTATTTACAATGAGCCATGTCTCAATTTTTTTCTATTCAGCACTTTCGGAGATATAGAGGTGCAAAGTTTTTTGTTTTTTTCAAGATGGCGGCCGAACCACGTGACCGATGACGTCATCATTTTTTTTTTCTCCACCAGTTTATGCCGACATGGCGCTCAAGAAATTTCATCTTGATTGGATGAAGTTTTATACTTGTCGAATTATCGAATTATGACGTCATAATGGAGGCCTTGGGCCGAGAGAGTTAAAAATCTTCTTCGCTCCTGTCTGCCCTCTGCATGGTCCCGGCTCTGCTCCTGGCTTCACCTGCTCGGCTCCTTCGCTGTTTCCTCGGGCCCACTCCCGTGGGTTGTGACGATTGTTTCGCCTCCTCACCCTTGGCCTCGTGCTCGTCCCTTCGCTCCTGCTGGCATGGCTCTGCGGTACTCCGCCGCAAGGCTTCTCCTGCTTAAAACCCGCTCCACCCCATCATGCATCTCTGCAATCAAATCGAATGGACTCCTGCGTCGACCCAGGTACATTCACCGTGGCTCCGGTCGTAAGTTTGTTTATTTACAATCAGGTCACTCCATCCCCATCCTCTGGTCGGCTCAGCGCACTCCCACTCATCGTCCCAACACACCTGGTCACAACAACGCACAAAATCGCACCTCCCGTCTGCGAACCCTGGCCAAATCACCTGGATTCATACCCGCCGTACAAAACAACATCAAGCTCACCCTGTTCAATACCCGGTCCCTCAACAACAAATGCCTCATCCTGAACGACTACATCCTGGAAAATAAACTGGACTTTCTCTGTCTTACTGAGACCTGGCAACAACCACTGGACTACTACACGCTCAACCTCACCACACCCAATGGATATTCTTACATCAATAAACCACGCTCGGAGGGCTGAGGTGGTGGAATTGCCGTTATTCACCGACAAGACATCAAGACCAACCTCATCTCCATCTCATCTGCTCCATCATTTGAACACCTGGCTTTTAAACTCTCTGGTCACACACAGTCAGTCATGGCTGTTGTCTACCGCCCTCCCAAACCACACCCATCATTCCTGTCTGACTTCTCCTACTTTCTGACCCAGCTATGTTCCCTCTCCCCCTCAATCCTTCAATCCTCCTCCTTGGTGATTTCAATATCCACATGGACTCCACTGACTCCACGCTAACCACTGACTTCACTGATTTACTCACCTGCTTTAACCTCACTCAACATGTCAACTTTCCTACCCATAACCGTGGTCACATTTTGGACCTTGTCTGCTCTACTGGACTAATTTTGCACCATCTCTCTGGCTCCGACCTCACTCTCTCTGACCACCTAGCCATCACTCTGACCATCAACATCCCCACCCCAGCACCAAGGCATTATCGCACTATCAACTTCCGTAAGCTAAACGCTCTTTCACCTACCTCATTCTCATCGACCCTCTCTGAAAAAATGTCCACTTCTCCCTTCGTTGACCTCCACACCCCTTCTGACCTCACTGACTACTACAACCACACTCTCTCCTCCTGCCTTGACCAACTTGCGCCTATAAAAACCAAAACAGGTTCTTTCACCCATTCTGCTCCCTGGTTTACCCCTGAACTCTGCCTGATGAAAACTCGTGCTCGCCAACTTGAAAGACTCCGCAATAAAACAGGTCTCACAGTTCACTCCCAGGCCTACAAGGACCACATACAACACTATAAAGATGCCCTCTCCCACGCCCGCTCCGCCTACTACTCTCAAATTATCCACTCTGGCTCCAGAAACCCAAAAGCACTCTTCTCTACAATAAACAAACTCCTCAGCACCCTGAACACCACCACCCAGTCATTCACAATAGACAACTGCATCTCCTTCCTTTCATTCTTCCAACGCAAAATTGAAAACATCTACAACAGCTTGACCACCGCCGCACCTGCTCCCCGTCAAACCACCTGCCCCCCCTTATCCTGCCATCCCCTGTCTCAATTCTCCCCAGTCTCCCCTACTGACCTCTCTGAACTCCTCATCGGAATGAAAACTGCCACCTGCACTCTTGACCCCATCCCCTCCAGCTTTGTCAAGGCCTCCCTTCCTGCTCTCTCTCCACTTATCATTGCAACAATAAACTCCTCCCTGTCTACAGGCATCGTCCCACCATCCCTCAAAATTGCTGCTGTTACCCCCATTCTGAAAAAACCTGGACTAAACCCTGACACCCTAAATAACTTCAGACCCATCTCCAACCTACCCTTTCTGTCAAAGGTTTTGGAACGCGCTGTAGCCACTCAACTCAAACATCACCTCTCTGCCAATAACCTGTATGAAACATTCCAATCCGGATTCCGCTCCTACCACAGTACTGAAACTGCTCTCCTCAAAATCACCAACGACCTTCTCCTCTCCTCTGACGCTGGCAACCTCAACATTCTCATCCTCCTCGACCTCAGCGCCGCCTTTGACACCATCGATCACACCATCCTCCTCACCCGACTTGAAACCACCTTTAACATTACCGGCACTGCCCTCTCTTGGATTAAATCATACCTCTCTGACAGACGTCAGTTCATCTCCATCAATAACTGCAAATCCCCCACTGCTCCCCTCCCCCAAGGTGTCCCCCAAGGTTCAGTTCTTGGCCCCCTCCTCTTCATCCTTTACCTGTCCCCCCTCGGTCACTTAATCCGCCGTCATGGTCTCCAATTCCACTGCTTCGCCGATGACATCCAGCTTTTCATCTCCACCAAGTCCATCTCCACCGCCACCCACTCTATCCTGACAAACTGCATCACTGAAATAAAATCCTGGCTTCAAATCAACTTCCTCAAACTTAACTGTGATAAATCTGAAATAATCATCATTGGCCCAAAAACGCTCACCAAGTCCACCCATAACTTTGCCCTCAACATCGACGGTTTCCCAGTATCCACCTCCCCTCACATCCGGAATCTTGGCATCATCTTTGACCAAACCCTCTCCTTCGACAAATACACTAAACAGATCACAAAGACAGCCTTCTTTCACCTGAAAAACATCGCCCGTCTCCGTCCATCCCTCTCCTCCGTGGCTGCAGAAACCCTCATCCACGCCTTCATCACTTCCCGTCTGGACTACTGCAATAGCCTCCTTTATGGTTCACCCTCAACAATCACCAATAAACTCCAATACATTCAGAACTCCGCTGCCCGTCTACTCACCCATTCCCGGACCCGTGACCACATCACCCCCGTCCTTTACAAGCTTCACTGGCTCCCCATCTCCCAGAGAATCCAGTACAAAATCCTCCTCTTGACCTACAAAGCCCTCCATAACCTGGCCCCATCCTACCTGGCTGACCTCCTCTCCAGACACACTCCCACCCGCAACCTCCGCTCTGCTGGTACCAACCTCCTGACCCCCCCCCCCCATCCGGACCAAATTTAGATCCTGGGGGGACAGGGCCTTCGCCATCGCTGCTCCCACCCTCTGGAACTCGCTACCTCACACCATCAGAGACTCCTCCTCACTCACCACATTCAAAACATCACTCAAGACCCACCTGTTCAACACTGCATTCAACATTGAACCCACAGCATCTAACCCCTGACTATCTCCTCTCCTTCTCCCTCCTTTGTGCTTTGAATATTTCCCTATTGATTCTTCTTTTTTGCAATTGTTTTTATGTTTTGCTATGCATTATGTTTTGCACTCTGTCAAAGCGTCTTTGGGCTTCCTGAAAAGCGCTATATAAAATAAATGCATTATTATTATTATCATTAAAAATTGGGCACAGTCTATTCCAGGTCAAGACAAATATGTGTGTAAAGTTTGGCGAGTCTATGTGCAACGGTGTAGACATAGTACACTAGTACTGCACACAAACAGACAAACAGACAGACAGACAAACAGATGAAAAATCGGTCAGAGACCGAGGACTTGCCGGAATGTACTTTTTTTTAAAATGCCCATTATGGACAAATATGGCGGCCGAACCACGTCACCGATGACGTCACCATTGTTTGTTTTCTAAACTAATTTATTCCTAGATTATGCTCAACAAATTTCATCTTGATCGGATGAAGTTTTGTACTTGTCGAATTATGACATCATAATGGAGGCACCGATTACATCATCATTAACATAGTTTATTCCCCATGGAGAGTTCTTTACAATGAGCCAAGTCTCAATTTTTTCTATTCAGCACTTTCGGAGATATAGAGGTGCAAAGTTTTTCGGTTTTTCCAAGATGGCGACCGAACCACGTGACCGATGACATCATTTTTTTTTTTTCTCCACCAGTTTATGCCGACATGGCGCTCAAGAAATTGCATCTTGATTGGATGAAGTTTTGTACTTGTCAAAATTAACGATTTATGACGTCATTATGGAGGCCTTGGGCCGAGAGAGTTAAAAATTGGGCACAGTCTATTCCAGGGCAAGACAAATATGTGTGTAAAGTTTGGCGATTCTACGTGCAACGGTGTAGACATAGTACTGCACACAAACAGACAAACAGACAGACAAACAGACAAACCAACCAACCAACATACTTGCCGGAATATTTTCCGGCAAGTAACAGACAGGGGTGAAAACATAACCTCCGTCCATCACAGATGACCGAGGTAGCGAGTACGTGTGTTAAGAAAACAAACATTTTAACTGATGTCCACCAATGAACGGGCTAGGTGTGCATTAAAAAAACTGACTGAGTCTGTGCAGATGTGCTGAAGGGAAACTACAAACTATATTTAGTGAAGAAATGCAACACCAAGTTACGGCTGCAGTCAAAGTGAAAAAGTGTACAAAATGGGGTCATTAATTATTATATTACACATGTCGATGTGAAATGTGTAACACGGACACGGACAAGCACGTCTGACTTGAAATCATAACAAGCGAGTCCATGGAACAGAAACCCCGCACAGTGTTCAACAATATACTTACATTTTAATAATATAATGGTTCTAAAGATCGGTTTTTAAAAAACGGAAGTTTAGCGCTACCGAAGCAGTCTTCGACACCACCCTTATACATTGTAATAGGACGATGTTGAGTCGCAGTTTAAAAAGAGATGGAGGCTTTATTGATCACCATAGAACGCAGAGAGGAGGATCAGCATCGTACGTAGCCATACCGGCGGCCTCTTCTTCACCCAGACGCTGCACCCTCTCATACACCATGCCTACTTCCCAGGGGCTGCGCGAGACAGCTCCAATTACATACACCACCCAACAGAACACGTCCAAGTACTGCAAAACTGGAGGCTCTGGGAAGTATTATGAAAGCGATTTGTGTTCTCCAGTGTTTAAGTATATAGTGTAATTCAATTTAAATAAACGTTTAAAGAGGTTTAATTCGAGGCATATAAATGAACAAGCGTTACGTCTAGGTCCCCCGTCGGTGAAGTGATGCGAGTTGACAAAGTGGAAGACGCAAGGCGGCCATCTTGGATTTTGACGTGGCGACCCAGTTTTCAAATGCGTTCTTCCTTGTGCCTAGATACACCCACACACCAGATTAGAAGTTGGTACTTCGCTTATTTTTCAAGATATTCCGCTCACAAGGTTCAGACATACATGGCGGCGGCCATCTTGGATTTTGACGTGTCGACCCAATTTTCAATAGCGTTCTTCCTTATGCCTAGATACACCCACACACCAGATTAGAAGTTGGTAGTTCGCTTATTTTTCAAGATATTCAGCTCACAAGGTTCAGACATACATGGCATCAGACATACATGGCGGCGGCCATCTTGGATTTTGACGTGGGTTGCACCCACACACCAAATTCGAATGTGGTCCTTCGCTTATGCACGTACGCACGCCCACACGCACGCACGGACGGACGGACGGACGGACAGACGCACGGACGGAGGGGAAAACCATAGTCCCCCTTTCGCTCCGCGGTGCGACGGGGGACAATAAATTCCGGGTTTTAGCGCCATTTTTCCCAGTGTCTTTTACACCACCCTATCTAACATGTTACATTAGTTTTTCGTGCCTGTTTGTGTCCATCATAACGTCCTTAAGACCAGTAAGTTTCCTGTTTGCAATGATTTTCCATTTTGTTTTGACTGGCAGGTGGCAGACAGAGTAAAAATATTCTCTCACTCCTCTCCGCATGCGGGATTGGGACAAATTCCGAGCCAATATACAGTAACATTAAAATGGCAAACTTGTTTTCCTATTCATGTTCCGATTCGTGTTCAGAATATAACTTCCGATTTAAATAAGTTGTTCCTCGATCACAAACTGCTAAGACAGAGACAGACAGATGGACAGACAGACGGACATCAACAAATTTCTTAAAACCACTTCGCTTTGGGGGCACAGAGTACCAATGCCTGCAATGCCGTAGGTTTGGGGTTATTTATTATTATTCATAACATAACGTCTTCTGGCGGCTGTTGGTGATAGAAAGCACATGCATGCAATCTATCAAAAGCTATAATCTGTGGGGCACTATTCCACACAAATGTGGAATTCCCAGTACACCGGTACTCATTTCGCCGACCTCGGAAGGTTGACAGGCTGAGTCAATCCCACCTGGTGTTAATTCAATGGCTGACCGGGATTCAAACTCAGCCACCCTAACCGTCAAGCCAACACCAGGCTAGGTCAGAGGTTACACGGCATAAACAGCACAAACTTCCAACCACTCCAATCAGGCAAGGCCTTGAGGATGAGACCAAATAATAGAACGGTTTTATAAATTCATGCATAGTCGAGGCTCATGGAATTGCAGGAAGTTAACACGACAGAGGGAAGAAAAACAAGTGATAGACTGAGTACAGGTGGACATAAAACACAAGAGAATGAATGATGAATGAAATAAGAGAGAGAGGAGGAACAAAGCAACCTGTGAGTAAGATAACTTGAAAAGGTGAGGGTTGATAAGGGAGACATGACATATAGAGATGGAAGGTGGTGTGAGACAAACAGAGGTGGTGTGCCATCTCAAAGTGTGCCATAAGGGAGACATGACATATAGAGATGGAAGGTGGTGTGAGACAAACAGAGGTGGTGTGCCATCTCAAAGCACTGGAAGGAAGAGAGGGATTGCACTGCCACAGGAATGTGGTTCTACAAGTGAGAGAAAAGAGAAACAAAGGAACGGAGGTGAGAAATAATTCTAGATTTTGAGGGGTTTAACGAGGTTGGAGTGTCTGAAGGAAAGTGTGCTTCTTTAAGAATCCAGGGATGGTCCGAGGGTTGAAAGAGCAGTGGGAATAAGACCGGCGTAAAGAAGGTAGGAGAAAAAGGCGACAGACCTGTCTGCGATGGGAGAGCAACAGGTCTTGTCCTTTGGATTATTTGTGGGACATGCCAATGATATTGAAAGTATTGGATTCCGCAGGTCTTGTCCTTTGGATTATTTGTGGGACATGCCAATGATATTGAAAGTATTGGATTCCACAGCATCCAGGACAGGGGGAGAGGTGGGTAGAGGTGGCACCCACCCAGAGGGAGGACCAGTGTTCTACGGAGCTACAGACAAAGGGTTTTCTGGTCCGCAGTTGACCTTGGAGGAAAGCTCGGATACATGGTCTGTCAAGTAGAGGTCATGAGTGATGGTGAGGCATGAAAGGTCAAGAGACATAACCTCTTCCAGTCTAAAATGTGGAAATACGAGGGCGTGTTGAAAAAGTTCCTCTTCTTTTTCTCCAAAATAGGTAAAAATATTTGAATGACACAAAACATAGTTGAAACAAAACATGACTGACTGAAGTTGAGAGTTGGGATGACTGATTGAAGTTGAGAGTTGGGATGACTGACCGAAGTTGAGAGTTGGGATGACTGACCGAAGTTGAAAGTTGGGATGACTGACCGAAGTTGAAAGTTGGGATGACTGACTGAAGTTGAGAGTTGGGATGACTGACTGAAGTTGAAAGTTGGGATGACTGACTGAAGTTGAGAGTTGGGATGACTGACTGAAGTTGAGAGTTGGGATGACTGACTGAAGTTGAGAGTTGGGATGACTGACTGAAGTTGAGAGTTGGGATGACTGACTGAAGTTGAGAGTTGGGATGACTGACTGAAGTTGAGAGTTGGGATGACTGACTGAAGTTGAGAGTTGGGATGACTGACTGGAGGTGAGAGATGGGTTGACTGACTGGAGGTGAGAGATGGGTTGACTGACTGGAGATGAGAGTTGGGATGACTGACTGGAGATGAGAGTTGGGATGACTGACTGGAGATGAGAGTTGGGATGACTGACTGGAGGTGAGAGTTGGGATGACTGACTGGAGATGAGAGTTGGGATGACTGACTGGAGATGAGAGTTGGGATGACTGACTGGAGATGAGAGTTGGGATGACTGACTGGAGATGAGTGTTGGGTGCACCATTACGTCAATGGAGTACCACACAAAAGGATTACCAGCCCTGACTTGGCCACATCAAAGTTTCATCTCTTCCCCAAACTTAAGGGACACCTTTGTGGGGAACATTTTTCTTCCAATGATGATGTCAATGCCCCTCTGAAGCGCTGGTTAAGTCAACAAGACGCTCAGTTCTTCCGTGATGGCATCACAAGACTGCTTGAACATGGTCAGAAACATGTGGTCCGCAGCAGTGATCATGTTGAGAAATAAATATGCACCAAGGTAGAATAAGGATCGATGTTAGTACCAATGTTTGTTTCATTCAAATATGTTTACCTGTTTTTGAGGAAAACAATAGGAGGCAGTATAACTTTTGAACATGCCCTCATATACCATTCAGGTG
Organism: Myxine glutinosa; assembly: GCF_964187855.1. Lineage (NCBI taxonomy): Eukaryota > Metazoa > Chordata > Myxini > Myxiniformes > Myxinidae > Myxine > Myxine glutinosa. The sequence continues at coordinate 128,179,070 of NC_136270.1, read as the reverse complement.
TATTTACGAGATGGTCTTTACGGACAGATAATGTGAGATAATGAGATTTCCTCGGATTGGATAACATTACATTTGTCAGATCAGTGTCAGTTCCTTTCCAGGTCAGCAGAGAGAGGGAAGAAGCTGTGCAGCAGAGAGGGAAGCAGCTGTGCAGCAGAAAGGGAAGCAGCAGAGAGGGATTTAGCTCTTACACGAGCTTCGATCTTGTATACAAAAAAAAAAAAAAAAAAAAAAAAGCTGCGCAGGAGAGAGGGAAGCAGCTGTGCAGCAGAGAGGGAAGCAGCTGCTGCCCTCCTGTCATTGCAGTATAGCATAAAGAGGAAACAAAGGCTATCCAAGAAGTAATTTATGTGCATGAGGTACAGGATTAGACCCAAAACATACCTTGTGGACCTCCAGGCTCTACTGGGGATTCAAATGAGGGCTACGGGCAGAGTGACGTTCCAGTCTGTGTGAAATGACAGAGATTTGTCCAGGGAGGCGATCCTGATCCCCTATATCCATTATTGAGAGAAAAATCAGCAGCATATCAAAGGTCGAGTGACCAGGACGTAATCCAAACTGAAGAGCAGACATTCTACTGTTTGAGAAAAGGAAACACTTGATGTCAGGTGGAATTATCGTTTCCACGACACTGCCCAAGATCTGGAGTTCCAGAACATTTAGTGGTTTGTAATTGTGGGGTTACGTTTTTGCACCCTTCTTGTGTAGTTGTGTGATTTCTGTAGTCTTACAAGCACATGGTATTGGGCTCGTCATCGAAGCTTGTCAGAATTTGCTTCACCATTATTTGGTGACATTTACAGTGTCCTTGTAGGCATTGGGCACGAGGGGCTAGAGAGGGATGGATTCAGCACAACGATGTTGAATTGAAGCCAAACGCAAAGTGTTCGGCATTCTGTTTCATCTTGAGCATTATCTACAAAGCAGCCCTGTGATGGAGGAAATGGAAGGGGAGCATACACCAGAGATAGATTTAACCAGATACCACCAGGATTTCGATGTAGGACAGATTGTGGAGATTAGCCTTAGGCCTAGCCTCGTCACATTTCATGGCTTGCCTAAGGATGGAAACGCTCATCGAGAATCTTGTAAATTGACCCAAGGTGGGCCTTGTTCGGGTTAAACTTTGATAATGAGAAAGCAAGTGGCTCAATTTTGACTTCCTCACCATAGGATCTGGTATACCAGGGTCGGAATGATATTGTTACGTTTGTAGGGTGTAGGCAATACCTTTGTCCAGGTATAATTGCATAGGTAGTATGCTCTGACTGTTGTGAAGAAGAAACCCCATGTAACAAGTAGGAAATTTGTGTAGACCGTATGTCGTGGAAGAGCGTATCTTCGTCCCCATGAGAGGGGTGGGGTTTGTTAATTAGCTAGGGATTATGAGTAAATTAATTATCGGTATGTAATGGCCTCTGCTATTATTTCTCTGTTCCTTATGACACACGCAGCACACACAAATAGTAAGAAATCGCCCATTAACCACACTAAATAAAAACCAACCGGAAACAGGACTTTGAGCACGACCGCGGATAACATCGACCTGGTGAGCCAACAGGCACAAAAGGTCCATGAGGCCACGCCCCAAAGAGCAGTGATTGGTCCGGGATTTGATTGCCGCAAGGACTGGTAAGATGGGACTCACTAATAGGAGCGGACACGGAGACATTGTGGGATGACGTCAGAGCCTCACGTACAAAACATTTAGAACGGCGGACATTTTCTCTCTCGGGTTCTGGATCTGGTGGTGAACGGTCGTGTCCCGACAGCGTTCTTCTTCTTTCATTCTCAAGTCCTGGCGTTTGACAACGAACGGTCAAGGCTCTGGACTTCCTCGCAACGTCTGGCTGTGGTGTTGGTGTTGGTGAACAAGATCGTGAGGATATGTGTGGCTGGAAGAGCGAGCTGCGCGCTAAGGCCTACTGTGCGCCAACGAGTGCGTTTTCGCGTGCAAGGACGTAGAGGCCTCAGACGATCTTTGACGATTCCTGACGGGGTTCAAGAGCAACTCGGAGCTAAGTCCCCACAATAAATAGCACACCTTTATTTTCGTTCTTTTATATTTCCCTTTGTCTGTATTTGAGTCTTGTATGTGTGGTAAGTCCCGTTTAGAAATCATAGTTTTTATTGTGCATTATTTTGTGACCGGCATTTTCTTTAATAAAGCCGGTATTTTTGTACATTTTAATCCCGTGTCGTTCGAGTTGATTATTGCAGGGTCAAAGACGTCGGGTGGACTCGTGCATTTAAGCACTCACGGCTTCTCCCCCACTTGCTCCCCGCGCGTATAATGAAGGTCCGCCATTGAATCGAACACCTCGGAGTTAAAGCTCGTTTTGGCATCCGTGTCGCCCTGCAGTGTTCACCAAAGGGCAGGCACACAACAATATTATAGCTGCACACGAGATTGGAAAAATTAGTGCACGAGAGAACGTTTTGGTGAAGGTTTTATAAGCTGAGTCAATATGAGATGCGGAACAGATTGAGCGGCAGCTCATTTGCGAGAGGGCAGACTGCAGACCCTCAAAGTAACTTGCTGGCAATTATTGAACGATCAACTGGAAATGCAAACAATGACAAACCCTCGCATGCAGCTATGCAAATGGCTCAAGTAGAGCATGCGGTTGTCGATCTGCCATTCCACTCGACCTTTGACCCCATGTCACATTTACGTGGGGTGTGCCGTTACAGTGCCGTCACAGGTTACAGTGCCACCAGCTGCCGGACCTCCCACCTCATAAGTTCTCGTGCAACCACGCTGATACCTGCATATTGTTCTTGCCGTTCTGCACGACTTCGACCTTCACCCAGCAAAGGGATTTGTGCACAGACTTTGGGGAATGTTACATTCCACTCACGTTTGGTGTATCGTGAGTTTATTGCTTTGAGAGCATTGGGGAATGATGGTACCATCATATGTATTGTTCATTTAATGCAAGTGATATTTTCATGGTACTCTCTTTAAGACTGTTATTATTGTGTATGTGAGAGTTCTTAATACAATTACTTGTTTTGTTCAACCATTGCATTGGTGTGGTTTTACCATGGTTTATTAGAACACTCAAAATAACAAATGATTCTGCCGCATTCCCTCTCGAGACTCTGAGGGGCACCGGAACCAGGATTTGGGGGGTGGCGTGGGGGAGGGAAACACGTAACAGAAATTGGGGGCTCGTCCGGGATTATTATTATATCCAAATTTCGGGATTGAAATCCCAAACAGTCCCAAATTTGACATTCCTTCACATTCCCAAAATTGACACTTTTTGTGTGAAGGTTAACAGGCTTGCTAACTAAGTCACAATGGTGTATGACGTGGAAAATTTTGTGATGTCCCCTAACGAGGCACAGTTCCAGGCATTAAAAAGATCGGAACTTAGGACGTTGGCCAAATACTGTAACTTGGAGGTCCAAATCAATATGAAGAAGGCAGAGATTCAGACGTTGGTGGTAGAATATTTAGTGGGAGAGAGAAAATGGGAAGAGGTAGCATTGGATTGGTTACCAGAGGAATAAGGAAATATGGAGCTCTGGAAAATGGAGATGCAACTGCAGAGCCAGGAAAAATCAAAAGAGTTGGAATTGAAAGCAGAAAAGGATTGAGAGGAAAGGAAAGCAGACAAGCGTTACGCCTAGGTCCCCCGTCGGTGAAGTGATGCGAGTTGACAAAGTGGAAGATGCAAAGCGGCCATCTTGGATTTTGACGTGGCGACACAATTTTCAATAGCGTTCTTCCCTTATGCGTAAATACACCCACACACCAGATTAGAAGTTAGTAGTTCGTTTATTTTTCAAGATATTTCACTCACAAGGTTCAGACATATATATGGTGGCGGCCATCTTGGATTTTGACGTGGCGACCCAATTTTCAATAGCGTTCTTCCTTATGCCTAGATACATCCACACACCAGATTAGAAGTTGGTACTTCGCTTATTTTTCAAGATATTCCGCTCACAATGTTCAGACATACATGGCGGCGGCCATCTTGGATTTTGACGTGGCGACCCAATTTTCAATAGCGTTCTTCCTTATCCCTAGGTACACCCACACACCAGATTAGAAGTTGGTAGTTCGCTTATTTTTCAAGATATTCCGCTCACAAGGTTCAGACATACATGGCATCAGACATACATGGCGGCGGCCATCTTGGATTTTGACGTGGGTTGCACCCACACACCAAATTCGAATGCGGTCCTTCGCTTATGCACGGACGGACGGACGGACACACGGACAGAGGGGAAAACCATAGTCCCCCTTTCGCTCCGCGGTGCGACGGGGGAAAAAAGGAACTCGAGGAGAAAACAGGAGAGGAAAAAACAGAGGAAAGGAAAGCTGAAAGGGACTTAAAGGAAGGGGACATGGAGTATCAAAGGGACTTAAAGGAATGGGACATGGAGTATCAGAAGGAAATTAAACTCAAGGAGCTTGAATTACTGGGAGGACAGAGAAAAATCTTATCCGTGCTGGCTAGTTCGACAACTAGTCAGAATTCTTGGGATATTGGTAGGCATGTAAGACTGATTCCATCCTTCAATGAAAAGGAGGTATGCAAGTTCTTTTTACACATGAAAAGGTGGCTCAAATGTTAAAATAGCCTGAGGAGTCATGGACTATGTTAGTACAAAGTGTTCTGGTGGTTAAAGCTCAAGATATCTATTCGGCTTTACCGATTGACCAATGTGCAGATTATGAGACAGTTAAGAAAGCCAAGCTCAAAGCCAATGAAGTGCTCCCCGAAGCTTACAGACAAAAATTTGGGAATGCCAGTAAGTGGGAGAATGAGACCCATGTGGGGTTTGACAGAGAGAAGGAACGATGTTTGATAGGTGGTGTGACTCGAAAGAGATTGGGGAAGACTAACCATTTACGACAATCGATTTTGGTGGAAGAATATAAACAGTGTGTCCACACAGACATTAAAGTTCTTTGGATGAAAGAAAAGTACCCGAGTTGTATGAGGTAGCAACAGTGGCAGATGACTATGCCTTGACACACAGGATGGGGTTTCACAAACCTAATTTCCGGCCGAGAGGTAGCCAGGGGAGTCGCATTAAATCAGGTTTGGAGAGCAAATTCTCATGGAGGCGGACCAGAGAGGAGTATCGAGCAAAATCTGGTATCTCAAATTTTAGTGATCAAAAGACTGACTGTCCAATTACAGGGGGCCTGAGGCAGACCACGGGCTTTTCCTCCGGGCCTACTTGCACTTTTTGCAAGAAACCTGGGCATTTGATGTCCCAATGTTACGCCCTGAAAAGGAATAATCGGAGTCAGGCTAGTTCAACTCCGAATGCGTTGACCAGTGCGAGAAATCGCCCTTGGAGAACAGTGACTTGTGAAGGTCCCCATGCCACACTTACTGCATCAGAGAACGACCTTGTCCAAGAGGGTTACATACCTTTCATTTCCGAGGGGTTTGTGTCACTGGATGGGGACTTGACAAACCAGAGACCTGTTAGGGTATTGAGGGACATGGGAGCACATCAATCTTTGATGCTACGAGGCATTTTGCCATTGTCTGGAAGGACTGCAGCTGGGGTTGGTGTCCTCTTGCAGGGGCTTGGTGGCTTCGTTGGGGCTCCTCTTCATGTGATCCATTTAGAGTCTGGTTTGGTGTCAGGACCAGTCACCGTAGGTTTGCAAGCCACTCTTCCTGTGGAGGGAATTTCTTTTGTTGTAGGGGGCGATTTGACTGGTGGTCGAGTTTCCGGTAGTCCGGTGTTGGTTGAAGGGCCCAGTGTGGAAAATAACGCAGCGCGGTTGGAGAGGGATTTGTCATGGGGCCCATTCATGGAGAAGATTGTCATGGGGCCCGCAAGGCTAACCCCCGCTCTAGCAGGGAAAATGGCGCCTTAAAATGCCTGTTGTTGTTGTGTTGTTGGTTGGAGCGGTAGATTCCGGGTATCTTTCCATCGTGTGCAGTGACTCGTGCTGTGGGTGAGGAACGCTCTGGGGGGGGGGGGGGGGGGGAGGGAGGGTAGTGTGGATTTGGATTCCATAGATATATTGGAGGAAATGTCTGGGAGACACGGTAGAAAAGGGAGTGACACCAAGGAACCTAATGATAAGGTTTCATCTGCACCAAAGGATAAAATGGAGTGTCCATCGGAGACATCTGGGAACAAGGCTGAACAAACGGTGCTTGCCCGAAAGAGACTTGTTGAAGAGCAACACAGAGATTCTGAACTCCGGAGTCTGATTGGTAAAGCCATTACAGAGGAAGAGGCTATGAAGGTACCTGTTGGTTACTTCATGAAAGGGGAAATACTCATGAGAAAATGGAGACCACCAGAGGTACCAACAAATCACGAGTGGAAAGTCCATTACCAAATTGTGGCGCCACAAGCGTACCGGAAGGAGATATTGAGTTTGGCACATGACACCTTTGGCCGGGCACCTTGGAGTGAACAAGACGTGTGAAATAATTCTGGCACACTTTTGCTGGCCAGGATTGCAACGTGGTGTGGCGGAATTCTGTAAATCTTGTCATTCTTGTAAGTTGGAGGGGCAAACCGAATCAGAAAACCCCTTCAGCGCCTTTAAAACCGATTCCAGCTTTTGAAGAACCATTCAGGCGGGTCATTATTGACTTGTAGGTTCTTTACCTAAAACTAAGACTGGACATCAGTATATGCTGACCATCATGTGCACTTCCACTAGGTTTCCAGAAGCAGTGCCTCTTAGGAAAATCACTGCGACAGTTATTGCGAGGGCCTTGATATAATTTTTCACCCTGGTTGGCCTACCTAAGGTCATCCAGTCTGATCAGGGTTCCAACTTCATGGCAAAGCTTTTTCAGCAATGGTACATCTGTTGGGAGTGGAGCAAGTAAGTTCAAGTACTTACCATCCTGAGAGTCAAGGGGCCTTGGAAAGGTTTCACCAGACATTGAAGAATATGATCAGAACTTACTGCTTTGAATGTGACAAGGATTGGGATGAGGGAATACCCTTATTGTTGTTTGCTACGAGGGAGTCTGTTCAGGAGTCATTGGGATTTAGTCCTTATGAACTCGTGTTTGGACACACAGTTCGAGGACCTTTGAAACTGGTGAAGGAACAGTGGCCACAGGAGGAATCACAGTAAACTGTGTGTTCACCCCAGATCCACTTTTTTGAAATTCTGACTTCCTTCCTGGAAGTCCTAGCAGTCTCCATGTGTTTTATACCTCTCCCACCCCCCACCCTCCCTTCCCATGCCTCCTTCCCCAAAGCTCTCCCTCCCACAGATCTCCCGATGTCCCTGCTCTCAAATATTGTACTTGTGTCCTTCCCTCTCTCTCCCCATCTTGTCTCCCGCTCCCTTTATCATATGTTTTATGTGTCAGTTTGTCTTTTTGTGACCAATGTTAGCTCTTACACGAGCCTCGATCTTGTATACAAAAAAAAAAAAAACTGTTTGGCACACATTGGCTAAAGCCGGTGCAGTAGCAAGAGGAAACTTGAAAGCAGCTCAGGACAAAATGAAAGGGGGACATGACACGACTTCCCAGATAAGAAATTTCAGTCTTGAGGACGGAGTGCTAGTGTTGCTTCCAACCCATCAGGTGTTGCTTCCAACCCACTGCATCATCCGCTACAGGCTAGCCATGGAAAGTCCCTATGGTCCCTATGCCATGGAAAGGAGGATCAATCAAACGGATTATGCAGTGACAACTCCAGACCGATGGAAAAAGCGGCAGCAGTGTCACGTGAACTGACTTCAGAAATATTATGAGAGGAAGCCTGTGGAAAAAATGACTCCTGTCTCATATGTCATACCTGTAGTGGGTGTGAAAGAGAATCCAGAGTTTGAGGCCAGTGTGAAGTTTGATAGCATTGATGACCAAGCTTGTCCCAGATTGACGAACACTGAAGTGTTAAGGAACCTAGACCAGAAATTAAGTCATTTGACGAGGGAACAACAAGGACAATTATCCAACCTAATTTCTGAGTTTGCACATTTGTTCACAGATGTACCTTGTCGTAGTGACTTGGTATATCATGATATTGATGTGGGGGAGGCCATTCCTGTGAAACAACATCCCTACCGGATGAACCCTGTTAAGATGGATTATCTCCAGAAGGAGGTTCAGTATATGTTGGAGAATGACATCATCGAACCAAGCAGCAGTGAATGGAGCTCACCATGTGTGTTGGTTCCAAAACCGTGTGTTGCGTGTCACTGCGTGTTGGTGTGTTGGTTCCAAAACCCGATGGCAGTTTTCGCTGTTGTATGGATTCAAAACGGGTTAATGCAGTGACAAAGACAGACTCGTATCCCATCCCGAGGAATGGCGAGACAAAACCTGCGAATGTTGGCAATAATCCACGAATGTCGATGAAAATCCGTGAATAAGTGCCGTGCCATTGTTTCAATGGAGAAAAGGGAGACAGCTAATTGCACTAATAATAGATACGGTGGAGTGTTTTCATTCTGCACAGTAACTCGCAGGGACGACGTGTTATGCAGCTGGTGGGATATCCCGCGAAGCAATGTTTACCTGTGAACGGTGGAATATCATGTGAAGCTGTTCACAGTGTTAATGGTGGGATATCCCGTGAAAGCCATGAAAACGCAAAACACACGGCAGCAAACGCAGGAGCAGGTCATGCTCGCGGCTCATGAAAAAAAAAAATTTGCGCCTCTGAAAAACCGCAAATTTGTGGAACATGGCCGCGAATAGGAAAAAAACAAAAAAACAGATTTCATAGAACACGGCCGCAAATATAAAAAACCCCGCGAATTCGCGGGACACTTTTCTACGAATAGAGAAGCAAGTCACATTTTATTAGCCGCGAATATGCGAAACCCATGAATCGCGGAACCACGAATAGTGGGGTCAAACTGTATTTCAATATACGAGAATTTAGAAGTTGCAAGGAAATGTTTTTCTGACTTCTTATATCATTCATTCATTCAGTGTCCATACCGGCTAATGAGGGTGCTGCCGAAGCAGTCTCATGGCAAGGATTATGCTGGGTGCGGCTTGCCATTGCCTTCTCATCAGTCAGTCAGAGAAAGGTACCGGCCATAACTTGCTTAATCTTTGCTAAAATACACGGTGTGATCTTTACCCTACACCGGCTAATGACAGCAGACATCCATCTGAGGGCCTGGAGCCGTTTGTGATACAATTGCCTGCATGTGAAAATCCAATCCAGCTATGGTCAGGTCGGGAATCAAACCCAGACCAGACAGCTCAGGGGGGAGTGCACGCCCCTTGTGCCATCCACTGAGAGTTATATAGCTATAAGCAGGAGCGTTTATCACAGCAAGGCGAACGAGGGCTCAGCGAGGCCCAATTCCCACGCACGAGTTCGCGCCAACCGGTGTGCGTTTCCCGCCAAGTGTGGATGATTCCTGACTAGGTTCAAGCTGCTCGCAGGTAAGTGCCAACCACACACCTATTATTTTCGATTGCATTTACTTTATCCTTCGTCTGTGTTTGTGTCTGTCTTTGGGGACGTCCCATTTAGGAACATTATTTATTATTGCACGTTATATTTTGTATTACCGGCATTCTGTTTAATAAAGCCGGCATTTTTGTACATTTTAATCTCGCCTCGGTTTGAGTTATTTTCCCGCAGGTTTGAGGACTGCCGGTGGGATCCATGCAGTTAAGTGCTCTTCAGCATCCTCTTCCTCCTCCTCTCCCACCCCCACCCCCGGCGTGTATTAACTCCGCCATATATTTGAACTGAACGTTTCTGAGTAACAGCTTGTTCGGCTATCCGTTCTTTTTGGAAAGATTTTAATCACCAGGAACGCGACAATATACAGAATTTTGTCGGACCACGAACTCGACCTTTTAGTGAAGTTTCGTGATGATCTGTTTAAAATTGTGACCCGTAGGCAAGTATAAGTGAGTGCACAGACAAACACACACATAAACAAACACACAAACCGGAGTGATCAACATACTTGTCAAAAAAAGCATTTCTTGCCAAGTAATAACGCACAAGACCAGCCAATATACTTGAAAAAATCTTCGATTTTCACATGTAACAAACAGAGAAACATACCAGGGGGTGGGTGAAAACATAACCTCCATCCACGTCCACGTTTGGTGACGAAGGTAATACTTCGTTTTGTGGGTTTTACCATCTGATAACTATATAAACGTCCCACGTGCATATCTACGGCCACAAGATGTCCATATGTGCACAACGTGGAGAGATGTTGATGGTATACATATGCGAATATAGGAAAACAAAATTGTGATGGAATTGGAATTTTAACAGGACATACAACAAATGAAAAACTTGTCATCCCTTCAGCAGGAATGAGGCCCATACTGTTTACACATCGAGCCAGAGTTCCTTTCGCCACTAGTTTAGTCCAAACTTCTTCCCTGCTCCTATTCACAGCAGGAATCAAGAAAAACACTCGCTCAACATTCCACGACCAAGACCATGAACAAGACAACATTATGATGCGGAAAGCACTCTGAAGTGCACTTCTATTTACCTGAATTGGTGCTGTGCTGAAACGGATCTTGCGATTCAGTTTAGGCGGTCCCTCTTCATCAGAAAGACCAGGAACCTCTGTGTAGTTCTGCCTTTCTTCCGTGGTTGTGGGATTACAGATGGATGCGGCCTCTCCGTCGGTGGAACCGTGGATCAGAGCCTCACTCAGCGTAACCTTGGCATACCAAACACAAGCTCGTGATCTATGGATTCCATCCTGGGATTTTTTAAAGCATGAAAGTTAGCAATATGAACCATTAAACAAAGAATGAGATACCTCAATGTGCTTTTCAATCCAGTGTCCGGGAGAAGGTTCAGCCTCGATCGAGCATGACGGACGTGACGACTCCTTCTGCACCTCGACCACCTTCACACGTACAATTTCCTCATTATCAAGGTCCTTTGAAGGAACTTGGTACTCAGAGCTTGCTAGATCTTTAGAATACTCCTGCTCATCAGCAGAGCTCTGTTTCTCTGTAGAAAGACCATCGTAAGAAGGCTCAACTGTAACCCGGACAACGTCAGGAGAAGCGGTCCCTTTGGTTGGTGGAAGGAGACAGAAGGAATCCAGAGATGATTGAGGACTCAATTCAGAGATCTTATCCTTATCAGCACTATCAGGCAGAACAGCAATGCCACTACTACCTGTGCTGTGCTCTGAATCATTCTCAAAGAAAGGACCTTCACCACTGGCTTTTGGTAGAATTCCCTGAAGACGTCGCGCCAAGACAGCTGCTGTACCGGCGTCCAACCGCTGCTGCTCACCCGGTTCGAATACCACTGCAAGTTGTCCGACCGTTGGAGATACGGCTTCAGCACAGGGACTGGTCAACAAACTGTCCAGAGATTCTGTGCTACCCTTCAGCACAGCGCCACTGAGAGTGCTACGCAGGTCCAGTAAAACGTTGTCTCGCGACAGCTTGCATTCCTTCCGTGAAGACGATGACGATGTGGACGACGACGACGATGGAGGTCGACAGAGAGCCTCACGTGCAGCTTCATTTTTCTTCTGCTCAAAGATCTTCCGCGTTTCCGAGAATCGCTCCGAGACACCGGCGACATCTGTTCGACGACTACGCTCACGAACGCGGCCCTCCCGACAAGCCAGAGGTTGGACCTTACTCCGGTCCTCACAAGCAACACCACGAGTAGGTGACGGAGGAGGAGCTATGAACGCCCGAGCACTGATTTTGGCAGATGCAAGACGGGTCGGTTGAATCTGCTCCAGCGGCGTTTGTTCCCCGTCCAAGCTACCGCTACCTTGCATAGCCATGAACATGTTTTTGATGCGATTGACGTTTGATCCATACTTCCGATTTTGCCGTTGCTCGTCCGTCTCACTATGCCCGACAGGAGAATCAGTACTACTTGGTCTTCCATCATCTCCGACCTCCGCATCCTGACTAGGGCCTGAGCGATCAAAGGAGTGCTTGATCGCCTGAAACTCAGTTCGATATGCATTCCTGTGAGGAGAAGCACTCCGCAGCGAAGTCCTTTCACGACTGCCTCCACTCTCCGTCTTGATCATTGCAGCACCAAGGTCCGCCTGAAACCAGGTGAGGAATCCTATGGGACATGGGAATGTTTATCGATGGAATTTAACAAGCCATACAACCATCGACTGAAATCAAACAGAATAAAACCAAAACACATCATGAGTCTTTCGTCTCGTTTCAGCCGGCCGACCCAGAGGCAAAGATCCTTTTGATCCACAAACCTTCTGGCTTTTAGTGTATGCACTCCAGAGGAGGAGGTGAAGGAAGAGGTGTAAAGTGATTTTTTTTTTTTATATGAAGAGAAATATCAACAAATGATATTTGGAGTGTGGAGAAAGGGAAGTAAGTTTAGGATATATGTTCAAGGAAAGGGAAGCAAGTTTAGGAAATAGAATTAAGGAAAAGGAATTAAGTTCAAGATATAGGATCAAGGAAAGGGGAGCAAGTTCAGGATAAAAGATTAATGAAAGTGAAGTAAGTTTAGGATAGAGTATGGTGAAGGGTGAAGGGTGAAGGGTGAAGGAAAGGGAAGCATGTTTCGGATAAAAGATTAACGAAAGTGAAGTAAGTTTAGGATATAGTATGAAGGAAAGGGAAGTAAGGTTGCGATATAGGATTAAGGAAAGTGAAGCAAGGTTAGGATATAGGATGAAGAAAGGTGATGTGAGGTTTGGATATAGGATGAAGAAAAGGGAAGAAAGTTTAGGATATAGGATGAAGAAAAGGGAAGTAAGGTTACGATATAGGATTAAGGAAAGTGAAGTTAGGTTCGGATAAAGGATAAAGGAAAGGGAAGTAAGGTTCGGATATAGGGTGAAGGAAAGTGAAGTAAGTTTAGGATATAGGATGAAGGAAAGGGAAGTTTAGGATATAGGATTAAGTAAAGGGATGCAAGTTCAGGATATAGGATTAAGAAAAGTGATGCAAGGTTAGGATATAGGATGAAGAAAAGGGAAGTAAGTTTAGTTTATAGTATGAAGGAAAGGGAAGTAAGTTTAGGACATAGAATGAAGGAAAGGGAAGTAAGTTTAGTTTAAAGTATGAAGGAAAGGGAAGTAAGTTTAGGATATAGGATGAAGGAAAGGGAAGCAAGTTTAGTTTATAGTATGAAGGAAAGGGAAGTAAGTTTAGGACATCGCATGAAGGAAAGGGAAGTAAGTTTAGTTTATAGTATGAAGGAAAGGGAAGTAAGTTTAGGATATAGGATGAAGGAAAGGGAAGTTTAGGATATAGGATTAAGTAAAGGGATGCAAGTTCAGGATATAGGATTAAGAAAAGTGATGCAAGGTTAGGATATAGGATGAAGAAAAGGGAAGTAAGTTTAGTTTATAGTATGAAGGAAAGGGAAGTAAGTTTAGGACATAGGATAAAGGAAAGGGAGGCAAGTTTAGGATATAGGATTAAGGAAAGGGAAGCAAGTTTCGGATATAGGATATAGGATTAAGGAAAGGGAAGTAAGTTTAGGATATAGAATTAAGGAAAGGGAAGTAAGTTTAGGATATAGGATTAAGGAAAGGGAAGTAAGTTTTGGATATAGGATGAAGGAAAGGGAAGTAAGTTTAGGATATAGGATAAAGGAAAGGGAAGTAAGTTTAGGATATAGGATTAAGGAAAGGGAAGCAAGTTTAGGATATAGGATTAAGGAAAGGGAAGTAAGTTTCGGATATAGGATGAAGGAAAGGGAAGTAAGTTTAGGATATAGGATAAAGGAAAGGGAAGCAAGTTTAGGATATAGGATTAAGGAAAGGGAAGCAAGTTCAGTTTATAGTATGAAGGAAAGGGAAGCAAGTTTAGTTTATAGTATGAAGGAAAGGGAAGTAAGTTTAGGACATAGGATAAAGGAAAGGGAAGCAAGTTTAGGATATAGGATAAAGGAAAGGGAAGCAAGTTTAGGATATAGGATATAGGATTAAGGAAAGGGAAGTAAGTTTAGGATATAGAATTAAGGAAAGGGAAGTAAGTTTAGGATATAGGATTAAGGAAAGGGAAGCAAGTTTAGGATATAGGATTAAGGAAAGGGAAGTAAGTTTAGGATGTAGGATTAAGGAAAGGGAAGCAAGTTTAGGATATAGGATTAAGGAAAGGGAAGCAAGTTTAGTTTATAGTATGAAGGAAAGGGAAGTAAGTTTAGTTTATAGTATGAAGGAAAGGGAAGTAAGTTTAGGACATAGGATAAAGGAAAGGGAAGCAAGTTTAGGATATAGGATTAAGGAAAGGGAAGCAAGTTTAGGATATAGGATATAGGATTAAGGAAAGGGAAGTAAGTTTAGGATATATAATTAAGGAAAGGGAAGTAAGTTTAGGATATAGAATTAAGGAAAGGGAAGCAAGTTTAGGATATAGGATATAGGATTAAGGAAAGGGAAGTAAGTTTAGGACATAGGATAAAGGAAAGGGAAGCAAGTTTAGGATATAGGATTAAGGAAAGGGAAGCAAGTTTAGGATATAGGATATAGGATTAAGGAAAGGGAAGTAAGTTTAGGATATAGGATTAAGGAAAGGGAAGCAAGTTTAGGATATAGAATTAAGGAAAGGGAAGCAAGTTTAGGATATAGGATATAGAATTAAGGAAAGGGAAGTAAGTTTAGGATATAGGATTAAGGAAAGGGAAGCAAGTTTAGGATATAGGATTAAATTTAAGGAAAGGGAAGCAAGTTTAGGGTATAGGATTAAGGAAAAGGAAGCAAGTTTCGGATATAGGATTAAATTTAAGGAAAGGGAAGCAAGTTTAGGATATAGGATTAAGGAAAGTGAAGCAAGTTTAGGGTATAGGATTAAGGAAAGGGAAGCAAGTTTAGGATATAGGATTAAATTTAAGGAAAGGGAAGCAAGTTTAGGATATAGGATTAAGGAAAGGGAAGCAAGTTTAGTTTATAGTATGAAGGAAAGGGAAGTAAGTTTAGTTTATAGTATTGTTGCGAATATGGAATTTGGCCTCCATATCCGCTTGTAAATATTCCCCTATTTTCTCCAATACTCCCCAACTTTCCCCAATCCCCCATTCCCTAGTCCCGTTGCATGTAAATAACAATCAGTAGAGCCGACCTTCCCCTTATTCCCCCATTAAATGTCGTGCCCAGGTCCACCGCACCACACGTAGACAACTTTCGGACATCTTCCTAGTTATTCTTATTCTATGTCAGTTAAGGCCTCGTCTCCATTAATTATGACTCTTCGTTGCACCAGAATGTGATTATATGGCATCAGTAGTGAGTTTAGGACCTTTCCCATACCTCCTTCCATCTTCTTCCCCAACAATTACAACAACAACAGAGGAGATGGCGGCGGAGCGGGGGAGGATGCGTCCTCACACCGGCTCGATTAGCTCCAGACCATGCGCTCCACGGGGTTACCACGAAGGGGCTCCTTGTCAGCTCCTCGTCAAGGGCGGAGCCTGGTAAACCCCCCGCACGCACCCAATGAGAAGCAACGTGCCGATTCCACGAGGCGGAGCTAACGAGCCGAGGGCGTGTCACTCCCCGCCGGATATACGCGGCCACGCGCCGGATGTGACGTGAGATGCGCCCCGAGCTTGGAGAAGAAAAGCCACCTGCGAGCGCTGAGTCAGATGCGCCCCCAGCTTGAGCAGACAAGACGCCATCCGAGCGCTGCGACCTCCCCGCATCTCTGGACCGGACCGAGTCGATTCTGACCTTTGAGCCCAGGAGGACCTGGAGCCATCGATCCTGCCTTTCCTAGCCATCAAACCCCCGTGTGAGTCACCGGTGTCCCGTGTGTCTGTCGTCTGTCCGGGGTTAATATAAGAGTGTGTCTAAGTGCCTGTCTTCCTGTAATATACCTCTAGCCCCTGTAATCTAACCTTTTCCGTACGAATATACTTGAGAATCGAAACATTGGTGTCGTATTGTGTTATTGTAATCCAGCCGGGTGTCTTCTTTTTCTTATTGAGCCAGCGTGGCGCGGCTTCGTCAACGTCGAGTATAGTCGGGTAATTTGTGCGGACACGACGGCCATTCCGCTCGGCCCACTTTAACATCAAAGTCGTGTCTGTAACAATTGGTGTCGGGAGTGAGATTCGAGGCCCGACCAAATTTTGAAGAAAAAAAAAACGAATAGAGGAAAAAAAAAATTTGGTCAAAATTTGGAGCGGCCGAAATTTGTTTTGTTTTACGAAACTCGAATTTTGCAAGTCGCGCTATGGCGGATCAAGACGGCTGGGGTCCGGTAAAGGAGAGTGAGGTAGGGTCGATCCAGGACCAAATTGAGGGACAAGAGGAGAGCGAAGCAGTGAGGGCGGCAGGTTCGCAAAATAGCGCCGTCACGCACGAAGTAGCGGGCGCGCAAAAAGGCGCCTCGCACGAGCGTGCGGTAGCCGAGCCGGCTGTATCAGCGGGCTTTAACATGCAGCCGATTGACATGCAGGCCCTCATTGCGCAGTTACAGGCAGCTGTACAGATGAGTATGGGGAGCCAAATTGAGCGATTGGGTGAGCGGTTGGGGAACCGGATGGATGCTCAGGGTGAGCGATTGGAGGGCCAAATGGGGGTAATGGGAAACCAAATGGGGGTAATGAGGGACGAAGCGAGGGGTACCGGTGAGAAGTTAGACAATAATTTTGAGGAGTTAGACAAGAAAATTGGGAAGTTAGACAATAATTTTGAGGAGTTAGACAAGAAAATTGGGAAGTTAGACAATAATTTTGAGGGGTTAGACAACGGGATAAAAGAAGTGAAAAATGGGTTAACGGGGGTAGAAAACAGAATGGCCGCTCAAGAGAATCAAATAGAGGGAGTGAAAAATGGGTTAGAGGGGTTAGAAAACAGTATGGAAGGCAAATTGAGGGACATGAGGGACCAAGCGGAAAGGGAAGTTAAACAAATGGAGCAGCAGATAGAGGGGGTCAGAATGGGGGTAGAAACCAAACTGGATGCTCACAGGGAGGAAATGGAGCAGATGAGGGTGGCATCTGGGCAGGAGATGCAAGTGATGGGAGAGGAGATTAGAAGAGGTGTGAGTGAGGAGGTCGGAGGAGTGCGCGAGGAGGTGAGGCACTGTGAGGAGCACATGGAAAAGGAGGTGAGAAAGGGGACTGTAAAGTTACAAGGGGGCATAGAGGACCTGACGCAGGAGGTGGAGCAGCTGACGGTGGGACAAACGGAGTTAGTGGAGCAGGTTCAAAGGAACACTGCGGTATTAGGGGGGTTAAAAGCGACACAAAACGACATAAAAAATGACTTGATAGCGACAAAGAGGGAATGTCAGATGGTACGTGAGGGACTGACAACGAGGCTGGACGAGGTGATAGAGGTTATGGAGACGAAGGACCGGCAGGTGAGGACGCACATGGAAACGGTCAAGGTAGCCTTGGAGGACGAGCTGGAGGAGACGTACCGGGGAATAAAAGAGGTGAAGCACAAATTAGAAGAAGTGGAAGAAGGGATGAGCGAAATTAAGAAGCGACGGAGAGGGGATAAGAAAGAGATAAAAGAGGAGATAAAAGAATTGGTCCAAAGTCTGTGGTTGGATCGTGATGATGTGCTCATTAACCGGATGAGGGATTCGCAGGTGATGGAGGAGAAGCGAAGAGGAAGAGGACCCGGTGTAAGTGGTGACCAATATGGTCGTGCGTATGATGCGCCAGGTGATTTAAGAGGCTTGGGGGTCGAGATAGACCCGGGTGTTCGTGAGAGGCCGTTGGTGAAGTGTGCGACAGGTCTGGTGTGCGAAAGAGGAGGTGTGCGAGAAAGTCCGACTCTGGGGTGTGTGAGGAAAAAGTGCGTGCCAAGGAGTGAGGGTGCTGGCGAGAGTGAGTCGGTCGTAGCGCGTGTGCGAGGGGGCACATGGAAGCGCGGTGTGGTGAGTGTTACAGAGGATGTGACGGGAGAGTGTGCGCGAGGAAGGTGTGTGACGGACAGGTGCATGGGGAAAGAGTGCGCTGTCAAAGGCAAGGAAGAATGCACACCTGTGGTGAGTGTTACAGAGGGTGTGACGGGAGAGTGTGCGCGAGGAAGGTGTGTGACGGACAGGTGCATGGGGAAAGAGTGCGCTGTCAAAGGCAAGGAAGAATGCACACCTGTGGTGAGTGTTACAGAGGGTGTGACGGGAGAGTGTGCACAGGAGTGTGCGCGAGAAAGGTGTGTGACGGACAGGTGCATGAGGAAAGAGTGCGCTGTCAGAAGTAAGGAAGAGTGTCCACCTGTGGTGAGTGTTACAGAGGGTGTAACGGGAGAGTGTGTGCGAGAAAGGTGTGTAACGGACAGGTGCATGGGGAGAGAGTGCGCAGTCAAAGGCAAGGAAGAATGCATGCCTGTGGTGAGTGTTACAGAGGGTGTGACGGGAGAGTGTGCGCAGGAGTGTGCGCGAGAAAGGTGTGTGACGGACAGGTGCATGGGGAAAGAGTGTGCTGTCAAGAGTAAGGGTGAGTGCGCTGTCAGGAATGGAGGTGAAAGTAGTGAGAGTGACATGGAGCGTGAGTTAGTTGTGACAGGTGAGCGAGGATGTACACCTGGGATGGAAGGATGCACCCCTGGAATGGTAGAGCGTGAGTGGGAATGCACGCTGGAGTTGGTGGTGAGGCACGTGGTTGGGTGTGCGAATGAGAGCACACCTGTGATTGTCACAGAGGAGGTGACCGAGGAGGGGGTGCGAAGCGGTGTATTGGTGAGGTGTGCGAGCAACGAATGTGTGCCAAAGTGTTCGGTGGTCAGGTGTGTGACCAAAGCTGTGAGTGGAATGGGTGTACCTGGGTGTGTAAGGAAAGGTAGCATGGGAACGGCTGGATGTGTGAGCAAGGAACGGGCTGCGGGGTGTAAGAATCCAGGTGAAGCATCGACGTTAGACGGGGTAGAGTTTAGAACGACTTATAGCCGAATCGGGCCCTCGGTGCGTGCCAGGCCTCGCTTTGAACGGCCGCGTCCGTGCTCCACTAGGCGGAGCGGGCGGCTGGATAGGAAGGGTCGTCATGGCGACCACGTTTTGTTGAGACGTGCCGGCAGGTCGAGATCGGGACATTGGATGGCTCCACGCCGAGGTGATGCGTGGGATCTCGGCCCGGGTAAGCCCCCGTCCCTGCACCGAGTGCCGGACGCACCCAGCCGCTGGCACAGAACAACCAGCATTCATGGCTTGGCTTTACGAAGCCGGGCTTTGGACAGGAATTGGCGCACCGAGAGGTATTAGTGAGTCGACTGGGTGATGAGGTTAGTGTTTTGGACCCAAAATTAGAAAAAGGCGAAATTTGATGATTGGCAAAGGATTGGCAGAGTGATGATTGGTAATGGTACAGTGATTGGCAGATGATTGGCAAATTTTTGATTTGTTGAAATTTGATGTGTAAAATTGGTAGTGAGAGACCCCCGATGTGGTGGGATGGCAAATCCACCATCCTTCCCATGTGGGGGGCAAAGGAGCAATAGTTTATGGGGTGTATGGCAGTGAAAACTAGCCCGGGTGGGTTAGGATATTGTGTGTAGGGATCTAGAGAAGATGACCTTAGGTAACGTTAAGGTTAGTTAGTGACTGATACCTGTAGTGGGGACGCAGGTAGATTAGTGTGGATGATAATGACGTGGGAGCGCAATAGTTTAAAGGGACGACTGGGAAGCGCAAGTTTCAGAAGGGAGTAGTTAGCTGAGATGATGCCGTGTGTGTGAGGATGGAACAGGTGTGATTGCACAGGTGTGCAATTGGACAGGTGTGTGGAGCAGTGTATGAGTAGTGAGTATGTGGATCAGCGCGAATGCGCTTGGGGAGAGAAGGGTGCAGGTGGCACCAAGTGTGAGAGCACAGGTGTGCAAGTACAGGTGTGTGGAGAGAGTTGGAGTAAGTGGTACGGAGTGGTGTGCATGGTGCGAAGGTGTGGATGGGGGAAGAGTGGACCCCTTTCACGAATACCCGGGGCGGGTAGTGTAAGTGTTAGGTAAAGGGTACAGGTAAATTGTGGTTGGATATTGGCATCTGTGGTGCGGGTGACAGAATGATGTTTGGATGGGTGCATTAGTGTTGTGGAAATGGCTGGGCGTGTAGCCTGTTAGTGTGTGTAGTTGGTTGGGCACTCCACCACTGTAAGGATGTCGGCCAGGTGAGGCCGCAGGTGGGCTCTGGGAGCCGGTAGTTGTGAGTGGGTGCCTGAGGATCCCGGGTGTGGATCGGGCAGCCCCGTGCCAGAGAGGGCACCGAGTGGGGAGAGTGCCAGAGGGCCTTCCCCAGGTAGTTAGGTTAGGGTGAGGAGCAGGTAAGCTCGGAGGCAACCGCAGTGGTGGAGGTGTGCAGGTGGGTAGACCCACTGGGAGAGGTACACGCCACAGCCCAGAAATTGTGCGAGGGCACCGGGAGATGAATCGGGGGAGTGAGACCCCAAATTGAAGAGCACCACAGTTTGGCCAATGGGAATTGGTTTTTAGAACCCATAGTGTAAGAGGGCCAATGGTTTGGCCGGAGAAAGACCCCGGGTAGTGTAAAGTTGTTAAAGTCATTTAGGAGATAGTTAGGATTGATGAACCTGTCGCACCATACGCAGCCACTTACCTGTGGTGATGATGATGACTCCACACCTGTGTTTTCTTTGTTTTGTGCAGGAAATGAGATTGCTGTGAGGATTTGTGAGACGCATCACGACGTGGATGAGACATTGGGGTGATTCCATCTCTCCCTCCCTAGGAGGGACTGATGATGAATTGGTAATGGCAAATTTTGATGAGAGTTGAAAATGGCAAATTTGATTGGTTAGGAGGGAGAGAAGACGAATTTGGTATATGGGAGGAACGGGGAAGACAGTAGGGATGTTTGTTGATTTGTAAAGTAGATGTTTATGGGTAGTGTTGTGTTGTGTGAATACAGTAAGGGGTAAGGGAGGGGCCATGTAGGTTACCTGGTGGGGGGGGGGGGCGTACGATAGGAACGTACCTGTCTCACCTGGTTCCCATGTGCCCCCAGTGTGCATTACCTTATATTGCGTGCACTTTTGCGCCCTTACCACCTTACTCACTTGTTTCTTCTTTTGTCTCCCACCTCCGAGGATCTGGCTTTGGGGTAGAGAGAGAGGAGAGAGAGGTGCTGGCTGCGCAGTTGTGGGCCTGCACTTTCGCTGTTTGCTGCCGGGATCGATACACCATATGGACCGCAATGTTTGTGGCCACCCACAATGGACCGCAGTTCGTTTGCGGCCAAGCACCACCCGGGGATGGACCTATGGGTCAACGTGGCACCTATGCCATACAGGTGAACCACTTTTAGTTGACACCAAGTGCACCACAAGAAGAGCAAGAGACACCTGCAGGGTTAGGGGTTGTCGCATTTATTTTTATTCCAATGAACAATGGTGACTGCACCGATTGGTGGTGGGGTGGTGCTTTTGATGCTCGGGAAGGGTGCTCTGCACGTTATTAAAGGCCGTCGGCCACAGAGCACTCGTGGGTTGGTGTATCGATGTTGGCAAGCGCGCTCTCTCTATGCATAACATCTGCATGTGTTCCTCCAAAAACAGGTCCTGGATCGTAGTGTAGATATCAGCGTAATCTTGTAAATAATGCTCCCTACCGGCTGTATGTTTAGTTTGAGAATTCTTTCCGGATTCGGTTATCCTGTGGGTGTGTTTCTGTGAGGAGAAGGGTGCAACGTCGCAGGGGGACATATTTACTCATTTGTGAATATCTGTAAAACTGTCGCACTCAGGGTAGAGTTAATAGTAGAGGGAACTACATTGCGTGCCACACTAAAGTAGGTAAAAATTTATCGGGTCGGGACGCCCCGAGGGTAGAGAAGGGTGCAATGTTGCGAATATGGAATTTGGCCTCCATATCCGCTTGTAAATATTCCCCTATTTTCTCCAATACTCCCCAACTTTCCCCAATCCCCCATTCCCTAGTCCCGTTGCATGTAAATAACAATCAGTAGAGCCGACCTTCCCCTTATTCCCCCATTAAATGTCGTGCCCAGGTCCACCGCACCACACGTAGACAACTTTCGGACATCTTCCTAGTTATTCTTATTCTATGTCAGTTAAGGCCTCGTCTCCATTAATTATGACTCTTCGTTGCACCAGAATGTGATTATATGGCATCAGTAGTGAGTTTAGGACCTTTCCCATACCTCCTTCCATCTTCTTCCCCAACAATTACAACAACAACAGAGGAGATGGCGGCGGAGCGGGGGAGGATGCGTCCTCACACCGGCTCGATTAGCTCCAGACCATGCGCTCCACGGGGTTACCACGAAGGGGCTCCTTGTCAGCTCCTCGTCAAGGGCGGAGCCTGGTAAACCCCCCGCACGCACCCAATGAGAAGCAACGTGCCGATTCCACGAGGCGGAGCTAACGAGCCGAGGGCGTGTCACTCCCCGCCGGATATACGCGGCCACGCGCCGGATGTGACGTGAGATGCGCCCCGAGCTTGGAGAAGAAAAGCCACCTGCGAGCGCTGAGTCAGATGCGCCCCCAGCTTGAGCAGACAAGACGCCATCCGAGCGCTGCGACCTCCCCGCATCTCTGGACCGGACCGAGTCGATTCTGACCTTTGAGCCCAGGAGGACCTGGAGCCATCGATCCTGCCTTTCCTAGCCATCAAACCCCCGTGTGAGTCACCGGTGTCCCGTGTGTCTGTCGTCTGTCCGGGGTTAATATAAGAGTGTGTCTAAGTGCCTGTCTTCCTGTAATATACCTCTAGCCCCTGTAATCTAACCTTTTCCGTACGAATATACTTGAGAATCGAAACATTGGTGTCGTATTGTGTTATTGTAATCCAGCCGGGTGTCTTCTTTTTCTTATTGAGCCAGCGTGGCGCGGCTTCGTCAACGTCGAGTATAGTCGGGTAATTTGTGCGGACACGACGGCCATTCCGCTCGGCCCACTTTAACATCAAAGTCGTGTCTGTAACAGTATGAAGGAAAGGGAAGTAAGTTTAGGACATAGGATAAAGGAAAGGGAAGCAAGTTTAGGATATAGGATTAAGGAAAGGGAAGCAAGTTTAGGATATAGGATATAGGATTAAGGAAAGGGAAGTAAGTTTAGGATATAGAATTAAGGAAAGGGAAGTAAGTTTAGGATATAGAATTAAGGAAAGGGAAGCAAGTTTAGGATATAGGATATAGGATTAAGGAAAGGGAAGTAAGTTTAGGACATAGGATAAAGGAAAGGGAAGCAAGTTTAGGATATAGGATTAAGGAAAGGGAAGCAAGTTTAGGATATAGGATATAGGATTAAGGAAAGGGAAGCAAGTTTAGGATATAGAATTAAGGAAAGGGAAGCAAGTTTAGGATATAGGATGAAGGAAAGGGAAGTAAGTTTAGGATATAGGATATAGAATTAAGGAAAGGGAAGTAAGTTTAGGATATAGGATTAAGGAAAGGGAAGCAAGTTTAGGATATAGGATTAAATTTAAGGAAAGGGAAGCAAGTTTAGGGTATAGGATTAAGGAAAGTGAAGCAAGTTTAGGGTATAGGATTAAGGAAAGGGAAGCAAGTTTAGGATATAGGATTAAATTTAAGGAAAGGGAAGCAAGTTTAGGGTATAGGATTAAGGAAAAGGAAGCAAGTTTCGGATATAGGATTAAATTTAAGGAAAGGGAAGCAAGTTTAGGATATAGGATTAAGGAAAGTGAAGCAAGTTTAGGGTATAGGATTAAGGAAAGGGAAGCAAGTTTAGGATATAGGATTAAATTTAAGGAAAGGGAAGCAAGTTTAGGATATAGGATTAAGGAAAGGGAAGCAAGTTTAGGATATAGGATTAAGGAAAGGGAAGCAAGTTTAGGATATAGGATTAAGGAAAGGGAAGCAAGTTTAGGATATAGGATTAAATTTAAGGAAAGGGAAGCAAGTTTAGGGTATATGATTAAGGAAAGGGCAGATGAGCACGTGTGGAGCACATGATGGGATGTAAGGTGGATGGATGGAAGGAGAGGAGTGAGGGGCATGTTGAAGAATTCACCATATTTGCGTACGTAATAAATGTATGGCTCAAAAAGACCTCAAAACCTCGATGTTGAGGGAATGCAAATCCGATTGCAACAGAGGGCAGCAAGGCCTTCATGGAACCTGAGAAAGGTAAACCGATAACCACCTTGGCTCGAAGGCTCCAAACGTGTAAAAGGCAAGGGTCGAAATCGTGGACCCCTCGCTCTGGAAACGTCACACGGACGGTCTTGCTCACCAGCCGATGACCGAAAAGGCTCCTTACTTTGTCGACCTCACGGTTTCCATCGTTTTCACACACCGGGATATCTGGCGCCTCTGACAACTGGACCACGTCGATGGGAATCCGGCTCCGGCGAGACGCATTGCCGCCATCCTCAGGGTCACACTCCTGCTGCGTCGTTCGGGCACATCGCCGGTGCAGAGACCTCGACTTCCTTCAGCCTCTCGCACCGCCACGCACAAAGGAACCGGCTGGCACGTCAGGCCGAGGCCGCCAACGAGCCGCTGCGGGTCACTCTCCGCTCGTCCCGCCCCTCGCTCCACCCCTTCGTCCTCCCCTCGCTCCACCCCTTCGTCCTCCCCTCGCTCCACCCCTTCGTCCCGCCCCTCGCTCCACCCCTTCGTCCTCCCCTCGCTCCACCCCTTCGTCCTCCCCTCGCTCCACCCCCTTCGGCCTCCCCTCGCTCCACCCCCTTTCGGCCTCCCCTCGCTCCACCCCCTTCGGCCTCCCCTCGCTCCACCCCCTTCGGCCTCACCTCGCTCCACCCCCTTCGGCCTCGCCTCGCTCCACCCCCGTCGGCCTCTCCTCGCCCCACCCCATTCGTCCTCCCTTCGGCCTCTCCTCGCTCCACCTCTCGCTCCACCCCCTTCTTCCTCTGCTCGTCCCTCCCCTTCGTCCTCCACACTTCCCTATCATGGGGCCGCCTTCCTCGCTCCTCTCCTCGCTCCACCCCCTTCGTCCTCCGCTCGCTCCCCTCCCCTCGTCCGCTCCCCTCCTCCCCTCCTCCTCTCGTCCGCTCCCCTCCTCCCCTCCTCCTCTCGTCCGCTCCCCTCCTCCCCTCCTCCTCTCGTCCGCTCCCCTCCTCCTCTCCACCTCAGCTCCACTCAACCTCAGCTCAACCCCTAACTCTTCTGCTCTCCTAACTCCTCCCCTAACCTCTCCTCCCTGTTCGCTTATCTCTTCCCGCCTCTCCCTTCTCCCAACTCCTCTGCCTCCGCCTCTCCGCCCTCCTTGCTCCAGTTCTCCCCCAATAATTTATTCCTCTCTTCCCTCATTCATATCTTCATCGCCTCCCTCATTCATTCTCCCGTGATAGTCATCCACTCCGGGACTCACTCCTTTTTTGGAGTTCAATGACGTTTTCAGAGGCACGAGGCTCTATATACGCCACGTATCAAAACTTGAGCATGGTATTGGTCGTCAAGGAGCCATTCGTTTTTCCTGAAAGATCCAAGGGATTTCCCACTCACTTTTATGAATTTTACCAGCGCTTAACAGAGTCGGGTGTGCTTCCAGATCAACAAAGTTATGATTCCTGGCAGATCCGACACTTTAATCCCCATCTCTAATATTCTGAAAAAGGCACCTTCTGGATCCCTCGCCTAGTATAGTGGGTAATTTAATAATAGGTGGGTCAGATCTTCTGAATCCCTCATATAGTGGTTAATTTAATAATAAGTGGGTCAGATCTTCTGAATCCCTCATATCGGGGTTAATTTAATAATAAGTGGGTCAGATCTTCTGAATCCCTCATAGAGTGGTTAATTTAATAATAGGTGGGTCAGATCTTCTGAATCCCTCATATAGTCGTTAATTTAATAATAGGTGGGTCAGATCTTCTGAATCCCTCATATAGTCGTTAATTTAATAATAGGTGGGTCAGATCTTCTGAATCCCTCATATAGTGGTTAATTTAATAATAAGTGGGTCAGATCTTCTGAATCCCTCATATCGGGGTTAATTTAATAATAGGTGGGTCAGATCTTCTGAATCCCTCATATAGTCGTTAATTTAATAATAGGTGGGTCAGATCTTCTGAATCCCTCATAGAGTGGTTAATTTAATAATAGGTGGGTCAGATCTTCTGAATCCCTCATATAGTCGTTAATTTAATAATAGGTGGGTCAGATCTTCTGAATCCCTCATATAGTCGTTAATTTAATAATAGGTGGGTCAGATCTTCTGAATCCCTCATAGAGTGGTTAATTTAATAATAGGTGGGTCAGATCTTCTGAATCCCTCATATAGTCGTTAATTTAATAATAGGTGGGTCAGATCTTCTGAATCCCTCATATAGTCGTTAATTTAATAATAGGTGGGTCAGATGTTCTGAATCCTTCATATAGTCGTTAATTTAATAATAAGTGGGTCAGATGTTCTGAATCCTTCATATAGTCGTTAATTTAATAATAAGTGGGTCAGATCTTCTGAATCCCTCATATAGTCGTTAATTTAATAATAAGTGGGTCAGATGTTCTGAATCCCTCATATAGTCGTTAATTTAATAATAAGTGGGTCAGATCTTCTGAATCCCTCATATAGTCGTTAATTTAATAATAAGTGGGTCAGATGTTCTGAATCCCTCATATAGTCGTTAATTTAATAATAAG
The DNA here is from genome assembly GCF_964187855.1 of Myxine glutinosa. NCBI lineage: Eukaryota > Metazoa > Chordata > Myxini > Myxiniformes > Myxinidae > Myxine > Myxine glutinosa. Next base: position 128,152,641 of record NC_136270.1, on the reverse strand, counting down.
TGGGTCAGATCTTCTGAATCCCTCATATAGTCGTTAATTTAATAATAAGTGGGTCAGATCTTCTGAATCCCTCATATAAGGGTTAATTTAATAATAGGTGGGTCAGATGTTCTGAATCCCTCATATAGTGGTTAATTTAATAATAGGTGGGTCAGATCTTCTGAATCCCTCATATAGTGGTTAATTTAATCATAGGTGTGTCAAATCTTCTGAATCCCTCATATAGTGGTTAATTAATAATAGGTGGGTCAGATCTGAATCCCTCATATAGTGGTTAATTTAATAATAGGTGGGTCAGATCTTCTGGATCCCTCATATAGTGGTTAATTTAATAATAGGTGGGTCAGATCTTCTGAATCCCTCATATAGTGGTTAATTTAATCATAGGTGTGTCAAATCTTCTGAATCCCTCATATAGTGGTTAATTTAATAATAGGTGGGTCAGATCTGAATCCCTCATATAGTGGTTAATTTAATAATAGGTGGGTCAGATCTTCTGGATCCCTCATATAGTGGTTAATTAATAATAGGTGGGTCAGATCTGAATCCCTCATATAGTGGTTAATTTAATAATAGGTGGGTCAGATCTTCTGGATCCCTCATATAGTGGTTAATTTAATAATAGGTGTGTCAAATCTTCTGAATCCCTCATATAGTGGTTAATTAATAATAGGTGGGTCAGATCTTCTGGATCCCTCATATAGTGGTTAATTAATAATATGTGGGTCAGATCTGAATCCCTCATATAGTCGTTAATTTAATAATAGGTGTGTCAAATCTTCTGAATCCCTCATATAGTGGTTAATTAATAATATGTGGGTCAGATCTGAATCCCTCATATAGTCGTTAATTTAATAATAGGTGGGTCAGATCTTCTGAATCCCTCATATAGTCGTTAATTTAATAATAGGTGGGTCAGATCTTCTGAATCCCTCATATAGTCCTTAATTTAATAATAAGTGGGTCAGATCTTCTGAATCCCTCATATAGTGGTTAATTTAATAATAGGTGGGTCATATCTTCTGAATCCCTCATATAGTGGTTAATTTAATAATAGGTGGGTCAGATCTGAATCCCTCATATTGTCGTTAATTTAATAATAGGTGGGTCAGATCTTCTGAATCTCTCTTGTAGTGGTTAATTTAATAATAGGTGGGTCAGATCTTCTGGATCCCTCATATAGTGGTTAATTTAATAATAGGTGGATCAGATCTTCTGAATCCCTCATATAGTGGTTAATTTAATAATAAGTGGGTCAGATCTTCTGGATCCCTCATATAGTGGTTAATTAATAATAGGTGGGTCAGATCTGAATCCCTCATATAGTGGTTAATTTAATAATAGGTGGGTCAGATCTTCTGGATCCCTCATATAGTGGTTAATTAATAATAGGTGGGTCAGATCTTCTGAATCCCTCATATAGTGGTTAATTAATAATAGGTGGGTCAGATCTGAATCCCTCATATAGTGGTTAATTTAATAATAGGTGGGTCAGATCTTCTGGATCCCTCATATAGTGGTTAATTAATAATAGGTGGGTCAGATCTTCTGGATCCCTCATATAGTGGTTAATTTAATAATAGGTGTGTCAAATCTTCTGAATCCCTCATATAGTGGTTAATTAATAATATGTGGGTCAGATCTGAATCCCTCATATAGTCGTTAATTTAATAATAGGTGGGTCAGATCTTCTGAATCCCTCATATAGTCGTTAATTTAATAATAGGTGGGTCAGATCTTCTGAATCCCTCATATAGTCCTTAATTTAATAATAAGTGGGTCAGATCTTCTGAATCCCTCATATAGTGGTTAATTTAATAATAGGTGGGTCAGATCTGAATCCCTCATATAGTGGTTAATTTAATAATAGGTGGGTCAGATCTTCTGGATCCCTCATATAGTGGTTAATTTAATAATAGGTGGGTCAGATCTTCTGAATCCCTCATATAGTCCTTAATTTAATAATAGGTGGGTCAGATCTTCTGAAACCCTCATATAGTGGTTAATTTAATAATAGGTGGGTCAGATCTGAATCCCTCATATAGTGGTTAATTTAATAATAGGTGGGTCAGATCTGAATCCCTCATATAGTGGTTAATTTAATAATAGGTGGGTCAGATCTTCTGGATCCCTCATATAGTGGTTAATTTAATAATAGGTGGGTCAGATCTGAATCCCTCATATTGTCGTTAATTTAATAATAGGTGGGTCAGATCTTCTGAATCTCTCTTGTAGTGGTTAATTTAATAATAGGTGGGTCAGATCTTCTGGATCCCTCATATAGTGGTTAATTTAATAATAGGTGGATCAGATCTTCTGAATCCCTCATATAGTGGTTAATTTAATAATAGGTGGGTCAGATCTTCTGGATCCCTCATATAGTGGTTAATTTAATAATAGGTGGATCAGATCTTCTGAATCCCTCATATCGGGGTTAATTTAATAATAGGTGGGTCAGATCTTCTGAATCCCTCATATAGTCGTTAATTTAATAATAGGTGGGTCAGATCTTCTGGATCCCTCATATAGTGGTTAATTTAATAATAGGTGGGTCAGATCTTCTGAATCCCTCATATCGGGGTTAATTTAATAATAGGTGGGTCAGATCTTCTGGATCCCTCATATAGTGGTTAATTTAATAATAGGTGGATCAGATCTTCTGAATCCCTCAAAGAGTGGTTAATTTAATAATAGGTGGATCAGATCTTCTGGATCCCTCATATAGTGGTTAATTTAATAATAGGTGGATCAGATCTTCTGGATCCCTCATATAGTGGTTAATTTAATAATAGGTGGGTCAGATCTTCTGGATCCCTCATATAGTGGTTAATTTAATAATAGGTGGATCAGATCTTCTGGATCCCTCATATAGTGGTTAATTTAATAATAGGTGGGTCAGATCTTCTGAATCTCTCTTGTAGTGGTTAATTTAATAATAGGTGGGTCAGATCTTCTGGATCCCTCATATAGTGGTTAATTTAATAATAGGTGGGTCAGATCTTCTGGATCCCTCATATAGTGGTTAATTTAATAATAGGTGGGTCAGATCTTCTGAATCTCTCTTGTAGTGGTTAATTTAATAATAGGTGGGTCAGATCTTCTGGATCCCTCATATAGTGGTTAATTTAATAATAGGTGGGTCAGATCTTCTGGATCCCTCATATAATAATCTATATTAAAGCGCGGCGTTACGCGCGCTGCTTGTGAGCAAGGAGGAAGCGGACAAGCGGTAACATATAAACGTCTTTATTGTAAGACTACACTGTAACACTGAACTCCTCCGGGCTGGTCGCCCGGTGTATATCATGAGGCCACGCCTACCCCTCGGGCGTGGCCACCGCCCACTTGGTGCGTGGAATGATGTCACCACGCCAGTGGGCTTTTGTGTCCGCCACACGCGCCCCCCCAGAATTCCCGCGCACCTGGAGGGCCAGTTTGCGGGGCAGACGAATGACCCGGCCGAAGCGCCCCCTGGCGATCGGCGGCGTCCGGGGTGCAGGGATACCAGGTGGGATGCCCCTGGCTGCCCCTGGGATGGGTGCAGGACCGGGGGGCGCCGTGGCGGCGGGGCTGGGCGGTGCTGGGGGTCCGCCCGCAGGAGGGCGGCCCCGACGTGGGGGTCGGGCCACTGGCAGTGGATGGTCCACATCGAGGTGGGCCGGCTTGAGGCGGTCTACCGAAACGCGGTCAGGAGTACCGCCGATGTCCAGGGTGAAGTGCTTCGCCCCGGTCTCCAGCACGCGGAAAGGCCCGTCGTACGGGGGCCGCAGTGGTGTCCGATGGGCATCGTGGCGGACGAAGACGTACTCCGCCGTGCGAAGCTCCGGGGCGACGTGCGTCGGTGGGTGCCCGTGGCATGCCGTTGGCACCGGGGCGAACCTCTGGGCGGTCTCTTGCAGAGCGGAGCGCTGCTTTGCCGCGGACCATGGTGCCGTGGAGTCGGAGAGGAACTCGCCCGGCACCCGCAGCGGTTGCCCGAAGACCAACTCCGCCGCGGATGCGCGCAGGTCCTCCTTGGGCGCCGTCCGGAGGCCCAGCAGGACCCAGGGGAGCCTGTTGACCCAGCCGCCGTCGCGGAGGGTGGCCCGGAGCGCGGCCTTCAATGAGCGGTGAAATCGCTCACACAGGCCGTTAGACTGGGGGTGGTAGGCCGTGGTTCGGTGCAGCCGGACCCCGAGCCCATGCGCAACCGCCCCCCAGAGCTCCGAGGTGAACTGGGGGCCGCGGTCGGATGAGATGTCTGAGGGGGCGCCGAACCGGGCGACCCAGGTGGCGATGAAAGCCTGCGCGACATCGGCCGCCGTTGTCGACGCCAAGGGCACGGCCTCCGGCCACCGGGTGGTGCGGTCCACCATGGTGAGGACGTAGGTGAAACCCCGCGAGGGGGGCAGAGGTCCCACCAGGTCCACGTGGACGTGGTCAAACCGGCGTTCCGGCACCGTGAACGGGGCCAACGGGGCCTGGGTGTGCCGGTGCACCTTGGCGCGCTGGCACGCGAGGCACGTCCTGGCCCAGCCGCGGACGGCCTTCCGGAGGCCATGCCAGACGAACTTGTCGGCGATCAGCCTTTGGGAGGCCCTCGCGCCCGGGTGGGACAGGCCGTGGATGGTGTCAAACACCTGGCGCTGCCAGCCCGCGGGCACAATGGGGCGAGGACGCCCGAGGGAGACGTCGCACAAGAGGGCCGCGCCCGCGCCGTCGAACGGCACCTCGGTGACGCGGAGGCCCGTGACGGCGGTCCGCAAGGCCTGGACGTCGGGGTCAGCGGCCTGGTCCGCTGCCATCCGGGCATAGTCGATGCCGAGGTGGACTGCGTGGGCGACGGCCCGGGAAAGGCAATCCGCCACCGGGTTGTCCTTCCCCGCGACGTGCTGGATGTCCGTCGTGTACTCGGACACGGCCGAGAGGTGACGCTGCTGCCGGGCCGACCACGGCTCGGTGACCTTGCCCATCGCGAAGATCAGCGGCTTGTGGTCGACGAAGGCAGTGAACGCCCGGCCCTCGAGCAGATGGCGGAAGTGCCTGACCGCCAAGTGAAGTCCGAGCAACTCGCGGTCGAAGGTACTGTAACGGCGTTCGGGCGGGCGAAGCTGCCGGCTAAAGAACGCCAGCGGTTGCCAAGCTCCACGCACCCATTGCTCGTGCACCGCGCCCACCGCGTAGTCCGAGGCATCGGTGGTGAGGGCGATCGGTGCATCGGGTGCCGGGTGCGCGAGCATGGTGGCGTTAGCCAAGGCGAGCTTCGCGCCCGTGAACGCCGTGTCCATCTGCTCGGTCCAGGTAACGTCGCCTTTGCCCGGCTTACCTCGGAGAGCTTCGTGCAGGGGGCGCAGGAGCTGGGCGATACAGGGCAGGAACCGATGGTAAAAGTTCACCATGCCCAGGAACTCCTGCAGCCCTCTGATCGTGCGGGGGCGCGGAAACCCCTTCACCGCCTCCACCTTGGCCGGCAGGGGGACGGCGCCGTGCCTGGTGACACGGTGCCCCAGAAAATCGATTGTGGCGGCGCCGAACCGGCACTTTGCGGGGTTCACAATCAGGCCATGCTGGCCCAGGCGTTCGAAGAGCGTGCGGAGGTGGCGTAGGTGCTCTTCGTGGGACGCGCTGGCGACGAGGATATCGTCCAGGTAGACGTAGACAAAATCCAAGTCGCGCAGGACGCTGTCCATCAGTCGCTGGAACGCCTGAGCCGCATTCTTCAGACCGAAGGGCATGCGCAGGAACTCGAAGAGTCCGAATGGCGTGATGACCGCCGTCTTCGGGACGTCCTCCGGCCTGACGGGGACCTGATGGTAGCCGCGTATGAGGTCCACCTTCGAGAAGAAGGACCTGCCCGCCAAACGGGCGGAAAAGTCCTGAATGTGGGGGACGGGGTAGCGGTCGGGAGTCGTGGCGTCATTGAGACGGCGATAGTCCCCGCACGGTCGCCATCCCCCGCCGGGCTTCGGCACGATGTGCAGCGGCGACGCCCAAGCGCTCTCTGAGCGCCGAACGATGCCGAGTCGCTCCAGGGTAGCGAACGCCACTTTTGCCACCGCCAGCTTCGTCGGCTCGAGGCGGCGTGCCTGGGCGTAGACCGGTGGCCCGACGGTGGGGATGTGATGGGCCACCCCGTGCTTGACGGCCCCCGCCGAGAAGGTGGGCCGCGTGAGGGCCGGGAAGCCGGCGAGGAGGCGGGTGAATGCGTCCGCTGCCGGAAGCGTACAGACCAACGTGGCCGGAACCGAATCGTTCGGCAAGCCGCTTGGCAAGCCGCTCGTTGAGCTGGGCAACGCACACGCGAGCGAACTGAACGTCTCGGCCTGGACAAGCCGTCTGCGCTTGACGTCGACCAGGAGCCCATTAGCGCACAGGAAGTCCGCGCCAAGCAGTGCCATGGGCACGTCGGCGGTGACGAACGTCCATCGGAAAACCTGCCCTCCAAACCGCAGAGAGAGGCAGCGTTTTCCGTACGTACGGATGGGCGTCCCGGTCGCGGCAAGCAGCGCGGGGCCCCCACCCGCGGCGTGCTTGTCTGACGTGCCGGCGGGAATGACACTCACCTGCGCTCCCGTGTCGCACAGGTAACGGCGCCCGGAGAAGGTGTCCGTTATGAACAGCAGGCTGCTCGAACGGCCGGCGCTCATCGCCACAATTGAGCGCCGGCCCGGGCATTTCCCGACCCGTTGAAGGAGCACGGCGGATGACACCGCCGAGCTTCGTGGCCGAACTTGGCGTGGAACCAGCACCAGGTGGTGGAGCTGGAGGAGCGCGGCTGGCTCCGCCAGGCCGGTGGAGTCGACGGGTTTCCCCGCGGTGGCGGTTTTCGCCGGGGCGGTGGGCGGGGCGTGGCGGCGTTCACGAGGTGCGTATCAGCATGCTGCTGAACTTCAGCGTGCTGTAGAAGATGATGCTGTGGAACATCAGCGTCGAAGGCCGTGACGGCCACGCCAACGCTCGCCCGCGTGTCCGAAGCGGCGAAGTACTTGTCCGCCTCGGCCGCCAATGCTCGGGGTTCCGTTAGCCCGGTCCCGGCCAACGCGAGGCGAACCTGCGCTGGAAGTTGGCGACGGAAAAGCGCCCGGAATAGCGAACCGGGGGCTTCGTCGCCCAACAGTGACAGCATATGGTCCATTCGGACCGACGGGCGCGTCTCACCGAGCTCGGGGAGATCCAGGAGGCGGTCGGCCCGTGCGTCGTCCGTGAGGCTGAACGTGGCTAGGAGTAGCAGCTTGAGTGCCTCGTACTTGTGGCCGTCCGGTGGGTGGCGAAGGACGGACACAACTCGAGCGGCCGTGCCGGGCCCGAGGGAGGCGACGACGTGGCAGTAGCGCGTGTCATCGCCGGTGAGGTGCCGAAGCTGAAATTGGGCTTCGGCCTGGACGAACCAGACTTCGGCCTGAGCCTCCCAAAATTCCGGAAGTTTGACGAAGGCGGCCATGGCGATGGCGTCACGTGTGGAAGGATCGCTCCGGCAGATCCAACGTCGAGGGTCACCAGTAAAGCGCGGCGTTACGCGCGCTGCTTGTGAGCAAGGAGGAAGCGGACAAGCGGTAACATATAAACGTCTTTATTGTAAGACTACACTGTAACACTGAACTCCTCCGGGCTGGTCGCCCGGTGTATATCATGAGGCCACGCCTACCCCTCGGGCGTGGCCACCGCCCACTTGGTGCGTGGAATGATGTCACCACGCCAGTGGGCTTTTGTGTCCGCCACAATATAATAATAGCGTAAGGACTCGACTTTGTTATCCCTTTTATGCCGCACCCAGTGACCCGATGCCCACGGCACTAATGGATTTACGATCTACGAACCGCGCTCTTTGTTTATCACGTACAGACATACTCGAAAATCTGAATTAGCCGACGTTGGGGCCCAAAAGCATCCGATTAACTGCCGATACGACGCCATCTTATGACGCCATCGTATTGGCGTCTGCTGGGCGAAGGCGAAGCGAGGCGTCCGCCAATTGAACAGTCGAGTGGTGTGAACATGGGTGGTGTGAACCAATTGGTCTTTTTATTCCCTTGAACATTTTAAATTAGGATATATAAGGAAACGTCTTTATCGTCATTTTAATAAAGTTAAATGGAGTGACGTTGCGATACTCGGGGTGCGTTGCATAAATCCTCGTAACTCAGAGAGGTGTAGCATGTGGCGAGACGAAAGGAAGCTTAAAGATAACGAGCTGAAACAGACGAACGATATGTCAATCCCTTTCTACACCGAACGGCAATAAAAGTATGAGAGCGGGAGGCATGGCCTGAGCACTTCGAGCAGAGAGGACTGATTGGACTTAACTTAAAGAGAAAAAATTTGAGCTTAACGGAAGAGGAAGATCCCATGAGCGCTCCCCTATGCCATCCATAATGGTACACTCTATCCATACACCACATCCTCCCTTCCGTGGATGTTCCACGGGTTTCGGCTAGTAATAATAATAATACATTTATTTTATGTAGCGCTTTTCAAGAAGCCCAAAGACTGTTTGTGGTTAATTTAATAATAGGTGGGTCAGATCTTCTGAATCCCTAATATTTTTTTTTTTTTTTTTTTTTTTTTTTTAATAGGTGGGTCAGATCTTCTGAAAAATATGAGGAAAAATATGAGGAAAAATAGTGGTTAATTTAATAATAGGTGGGTCAGATCTTCTGAATCCCTCATATAGTGGTTAATTTAATAATAGGTGGGTCAGATCTTCTGCATCCCTCATATAGTGGTTAATTTAATAATAGGTGGGTCAGATCTGAATCCCTCATATAGTGGTAATTTAATAATAGGTGGGTCAGATCTTCTGAATCCCTCATAGAGTGGTTAATTTGATAATAGGTGGGTCAGATCTTCTGAATCCCTCATATAGTGGTTAATTTAATAATAGGTGGATCAGATCTTCTGAATCCCTCATATAGTGGTAATTGAATAATAAGTGGGTCAGATCTTCTGAATCTCTCTTATAGTGGTTAATTTAATAATAGGTGGGTCAGATCTTCTGAATCCCTCATATCGGGGTTAATTTAATAATAGGTGGATCAGATCTTCTGGATCCCTCATATAGTGGTTAATTTAATAATAGGTGGGTCAGATCTTCTGCATCCCTCATATAGTGGTTAATTTAATAATAGGTGGGTCAGATCTGAATCCCTCATATAGTGGTAATTTAATAATAGGTGGGTCAGATCTTCTGAATCCCTCATAGAGTGGTTAATTTAATAATAGGTGGGTCAGATCTTCTGAATCCCTCATATAGTGGTTAATTTAATAATAGGTGGATCAGATCTTCTGAATCCCTCATATAGTGGTAATTGAATAATAAGTGGGTCAGATCTTCTGAATCTCTCTTATAGTGGTTAATTTAATAATAGGTGGGTCAGATCTTCTGAATCCCTCATATCGGGGTTAATTTAATAATAGGTGGATCAGATCTTCTGGATCCCTCATATAGTGGTTAATTTAATAATAGGTGGGTCAGATCTTCTGGATCCCTCATGTAGTGGTTAATTTAATAATAGGTGGGTCAGATCTTCTGAATCCCTCATATAGTGGTTAATTTAATAATAGGTGGGTCAGATCTTCTGAATCCCTCATATAGTGGTTAATTTAATAATAGGTGGGTCAGATCTTCTGAATCCCTCATATAGTGGTTAATTTAATAATAGGTGGGTCAGATCTTCTGAATCCCTCATATAGTGGTTAATTTAATAATAGGTGGGTCAGATCTTCTGAATCCCTCATATAGTGGTTAATTTATTAATAGGTTGGTCAGATCTTCTGGAGCCCTCGCCTCATATCTTACTATATAATAGGCGAAGGTGATTCTGTCTGTCTGTCTGTCTGTCTGTCCGGGGGTGTGGCTTACTCCGTTTAGACAGTAGCTCCACCCATTCTGGGAGAGGCTTCATGTAAACAAATATCCACCATTTTATTACCTCGAATAGCTTTGAGGCCTGTTTAGTTAGGCCCGTGCTGTCTTTCTCTCTCACACAGGTTTATTTCAACTCAAATTTGATATATCATTTCATTTTTAACAGTCGCTAACATAGTGTTAGACTCGGTTTAAAAAAACGGAAAGAGAATCCCATGAAAGTTTCCGTTTATAGAACGAAATGATTTCTCAAAGGCCTGTAAAATAAAGCCCATTCATTGAGTCACCCTCACGATTTTATCCCGAATTCACCATCTGATTTAATTTTTATTGATGGTTTTAGACTCGGTGTCAGAAATAATTGAGAACATTCACGCACACACGGGAAAATGCTGAGATATATTTTTAAAAATTGCGCCATAATGATACACGAAAATACACTGCCTAAAATAACAGTCGGGGAAAATGTCGACCTATATTAAAAATTCGCTTTTTCTTTTCCATTAATATATATTACTTTTACTTTTGATGACAGTCGTCACAAAACGACATATATTTCTTCGTTCTTATTTCATTCAACATTATTATCCGGAAGTAAAAACTAAAATATGTTTCAGGAAATTACCGAGAGATATTTCTTGGTTTTTTTTTATTAGTTATGTGGGCATACACTTTAAATAGGTTTATTTGAAATCTTTAATTTTCACAATGTAATTTACTTACCATTTGATGATTACGAGACACTTCCTCTTGAGGGTCGTGACAATTCATGCGTTGCGTGGAAACTTCCATTTCCAAAATGAATGAGACGAGCGAGGAGCGAGGAGTTTGAGAGTGAGGAGCGAGGGGTTGGAGAGTGAGGGGCGAGGGGTTGGAGAGTGAGGAGCGAGGGGTTGGAGAGCGAGGAGTGAGGGGTTGGAGAGTGAGGAGCTAGGGGTTGGAGAGCGAGGAGCTAGGGGTTGGAGAGCGAGGAGCGAGGGGTTGAAGAGCGAGGAGCGAGGGGTTGGAGAGCGACGAGTGAGGGGTTGGAGAGCGAGGAGCTAGGGGTTGGAGAGCGAGGAGCAAGGGGTGGAGAGCAAGGTGCTCGGGGTTAGAGAGCGAGGAGCGAGGGGTTGGAGAGTGAAGAGCGAGGGGATGGAGAGCGAGGAGCTAGGGGTTGGAGAGCGAGGTGCGAGGGGTTGGAGAGCGAGGAGCTAGGGGTTGGAGAGCGAGGACCTAGGTGTTGGAGAGTGAGGAGTGAGGAGTTGGAGAGTGAGGGCCGATTGGAGCGGAGAGTGAGGAGCGATTGGAGAGGAGAGTGAGGAGCGTTTGGAGAGGCGAGTGAGGAGCTTTTGGAGAGGAGAGTGAGGAGCGATTGGAGGGGAGTGTGAGGAATTGGAGAGGAGTGTGAGGGATTGGAGAGGAATGTGAGGGATTGGAGAGGAGTCTGAGTAAGTATTGGAGAGGAGTGTGAGGAGGTATTGGAGGGGAGTGTGAGGAGGAGTGGGATTGGAGAGGCATGAGGGTGGAGAGAGGAGAGTGTCAGGTGGGGAGGAGTGAGGGGTCACATATGATGTGAAATAAATAAATTGTGTTCATTACACAATTTCTGGATCTGATGAATTGACAGTAACCATTTTGTAAAATTTAATGTGCAGCATCTAAATCAAGACGACCAAATGTCACACACGTCCAGGCCCGTGGGATTCCCACGGGTGACTCCACTTGTCTTACTATAATTCACCAAATGTCCGTCTGTCTGTCCGTTCGAAGGTACCGTAAAAACTGCAAAACCGATCGCAAAGATATTTTGTGTGGGTAATCCTGGGATCCCCAGGAGTAAAATAGGCTATTTAGTTTTTCCAATTTCAGCTTTAGTCTCCAGCATTCTCAGGTTTGGACTCCCGAATAACATTCGCGTTTGCATTACGTTCATTGTGACGTCTTCTTACGTCGAGCAACGGTACCCGCCCTACGGGCGGGGCTTCAATTGGGAGGCCCAAATGAAAAGGCTAAATATCGGAAATTGAAGGCTTTTTTTCTTTTAAACGATTTATATAAACATCCGTTAAATCTCGATCGGTGCAGCCGTTTGTGCAGCACCCAGAAAAATAACGTCACGTGGGAGCAAGTATCAGCAGGATGTGGCATTGTGGCAGTGTGGGAGTCCACGTTTGCACCGATCGCTGCACCGTGTGCCGCACAAATGGCTGCACCGATCGCTGCACAGTGTGCCGCACAAACGACTGCACTGATTGCTGCACGGCTGCATCGATCGGATGTGGCATGAAGGAGGATCTGCACTTTGACATGAAGGAGGATCAGATCTAACAGATCGATGTCTCCATCGATCTTGCCAAGGCCGTAACACCTATCGGCTCAAATTCCTTTTCACTGTTGATTTGGTACAGGTGCACGTATCGGCAATTTGGTACACGTATCGGGAGTACATACGACATAGCGATTGTGAACACTATTATCGATCATGATTCACGATCACGATCATCACGATCATAGTGTATCGATCACGGTTTGAAACACGATGGAATAATATTTACCGATATGAACAGTGATGTGGCTTTTATTGAAATTCTAAAGATACTGTTTAGATTTTGATGATTTGCGTGTGATGTGATTCAACAGATGTTTATATGAATCGTTTAAAATAAAATAAGCCTTAAATTTCTGATATTTTGCCATCACCATATGCAGATTTGCCACGGACCCACGATCGATGTTTCTCTACGTGAACGTACCCGTTTCTTTGCGAACAGGTACATTTTTCATGGAAGTCCTTCACGAACCTGCTGTCCATGTCTGACGTGTGACTGAAGGTGCTACAGGAATGTGGAATTTATTGGTTTCATGCTTTAGCATTCACCGTATCTGCATTGCCTGTTTGCCTCTGGCCTCCCACCTGTGCGTAGCATGGGTATTTCTCTAGTAGTGGTTAATTTAATAATAGGAGGGTGTTACGGATTCGCCACTTCCGTCGTTGTGGTTTTCATCCACTGTAAGCATTTTTGGTTCCATGTACTATTCTTGGTATAGGTTGAGTGAAATGGAAATAACTGTTGTATTTATCTTAACTCTTGTATTTATCTTAACACTTGTATTTATCTTAACACTTGTATTTATCTTAACTCTTGTATTTATATTAACTCTTGTATTTATATTAACTCTTGTATTTATCTTAACTCTTGTATTTATCTTAACTCTTGTATTTATATTAACTCTTGTATTTATCTTAACTCTTGTATTTATCTTAACTCTTGTATTTATCTTAACTCTTGTATTTATCTTAACTCTTGTATTTATCTTAACTCTTGTATTTAGCTTAACTCTTGTATTTATCTTAACTCTTGTATTTATCTTAACTCGTGTATTTATCTTAACTCTTGTATTTATCTTAACTCTTGTATTTATCTTAATTCGTGTATTTGTCTTAACTCTTGTATTTATCTTAACTCGTGTATTTATCTTGACTCTTGTATTTATCTTAACACTTGTATTTATCTTAACTCTTGTATATATCTTCACACTTGTATTTATCTTAACTCGTGTATTTATCTTAACTCTTGTATTTATCTTAACTCGTGTATTTATCTTAACTCGTGTATTTATCTTAACACTTGTATTTATCTTAACTCTTGTATTTATCTTCACACTTGTATTTATCTTAACTCGTGTATTTATTTTAAAGCGTGTATTTATCTTAACTCTTGTATTTATCTTAACACTTGTATTTATCTTAACACTTGTATTTGTCTTAACTCGTGTATTTATCTTAACTCTTGTATTTATCTTAACACTTGTATTTATCTTAACTCGTGTATTTATCTTAACTCGTGTATTCATCTTAACACTTGTATTTATCTTAACTCTTGTATTTATATTAACTCTTTTATTTATCTTAACACTTGTATTTATCTTAACTCTTGTATTTATCTTAACTCTTGTATTTATCTTAACTCTTGTATTTATCTTAATTCGTGTATTTGTCTTAACTCTTGTATTTATCTTAACTCGTGTATTTATCTTGACTCTTGTATTTGTCTTAACTCTTGTATTTATCTTAACTCTTGTATTTATATTAACTCTTTTATTTATCTTAACACTTGTATTTATCTTAACTCTTGTATTTATCTTAACTCTTGTATTTATCTTAACTCTTGTATTTATCTTAATTCGTGTATTTATCTTAACTCGTGTATTTATCTTAACTCTTGTATTTATCTTAACACTTGTATTTATCTTAACTCTTGTATTTATCTTAACTCTTGTATTTATCTTAACTCTTGTATTTATCTTAACTCTTGTATTTATCTTAACTCTTGTATTTATCTTAACTCTTGTATTTATCTTAACTCTTGTATTTATCTTAACTCTTGTATTTATCTTAACTCTTGTATTTATCTTAACTCGTGTATTTATCTTAACTCTTGTATTTATCTTAACTCTTGTATTTATCTTAACTCATGTATTTATCTTAACTCTTGTATTTATCTTAACTCTTGTATTTATCTTAACTCTTGTATTTATCTTAACTCTTGTATTTATCTTAACTCTTGTATTTAGCTTAACTCTTGTATTTATCTTAACTCTTGTATTTATCTTAACTCGTGTATTTATCTTAACTCTTGTATTTATCTTAACTCTTGTATTTATCTTAACTCTTGTATTTATCTTAACTCTTGTATTTATCTTAACTCGTGTATTTATCTTAACTCTTGTATTTATCTTCATACTTGTATTTATCTTAACTCGTGTATTTATTTTAAAGCGTGTATTTATCTTAACTCTTGTATTTATCTTAACTCGTGTATTTATCTTGACTCTTGTATTTATCTTAACTCGTGTATTTATCTTAACTCTTGTATTTATCTTAACACTTGTATTTATCTTGACTCTTGTATCTATCTTAACTCTTGTATTTATCTTAACACTTGTATTTATCTTGACTCTTGTATTTATCTTAACACTTGTATTTATCTTAACTCGTGTATTTATCTTAACTCTTGTATTTATCTTAACTCTTGTATTTATCTTAACTCTTGTATTTATCTTAACTCTTGTATTTATCTTAACTCGTGTATTTATCTTAACTCTTGTATTTATCTTAACACTTGTATTTATCTTAACTCTTGTATTTATCTTAACACTTGTATTTATCTTAACTCTTGTATTTATCTTAATTCGTGTATTTGTCTTAACTCTTGTATTTATCTTAACTCGTGTATTTATCTTGACTCTTGTATTTATCTTAACACTTGTATTTATCTTAACTCTTGTATTTATCTTCACACTTGTATTTATCTTAACTCGTGTATTTATCTTAACTCTTGTATTTATCTTAACTCGTGTATTTATCTTAACTCGTGTATTTATCTTAACACTTGTATTTATCTTAACACTTGTATTTATCTTAACTCTTGTATTTATCTTCACACTTGTATTTATCTTAACTCGTGTATTTATTTTAAAGCGTGTATTTATCTTAACTCTTGTATTTATCTTAACACTTGTATTTATCTTAACACTTGTATTTGTCTTAACTCGTGTATTTATCTTAACTCTTGTATTTATCTTAACACTTGTATTTATCTTAACTCGTGTATTTATCTTAACTCGTGTATTCATCTTAACACTTGTATTTATCTTAACTCTTGTATTTATATTAACTCTTTTATTTATCTTAACACTTGTATTTATCTTAACTCTTGTATTTATCTTAACTCTTGTATTTATCTTAACTCTTGTATTTATCTTAATTCGTGTATTTGTCTTAACTCTTGTATTTATCTTAACTCGTGTATTTATCTTGACTCTTGTATTTATCTTAACACTTGTATTTATCTTAACACTTGTATTTGTCTTAACTCGTGTATTTATCTTAACTCTTGTATTTATCTTAACTCTTGTATTTATCTTAACACTTGTATTTATCTTAACTCGTGTATTTATCTTAACTCGTGTATTTATCTTAACACTTGTATTTATCTTAACTCTTGTATTTATATTAACTCTTTTATTTATCTTAACACTTGTATTTATCTTAACTCTTGTATTTATCTTAACTCTTGTATTTATCTTAACTCTTGTATTTATCTTAACTCTTGTATTTATCTTAACTCTTGTATTTATCTTAACTCGTGTATTTATCTTAACTCTTGTATTTATCTTAACACTTGTATTTCTCGTAACTCTTGTATTTATTTTAACACTTGTATTTATCTTAACACTTGTATTTTACTTAACTCTTGTATTTATCTTAACACTTGTATTTATCTTAACACTTGTATTTATCTTAACTCTTGTATTTATCTTAACACTTGTATTTATCTTAACTCGTGTATTTATCTTAACTCTTGTATTTATCTTAACACATGTATTTATCTTAACACTTGTATTTATCTTCACACTTGTATTTATCTTAACACTTGTATTTATCCTAACTCTTGTATTTCGCCTCACTCCAGCCTTTTCACCGCGCCCAGCCGTTAGCCTGGTTCGCGTGTGTAACGTGGTTTTCGATTGGGAATTTGCGGTTCTCCGTTTGGGAGCCGCTGAACGTTCATACCAGCGTCATTGTCTGGTGAACCGAAGTTGTGAATTCCCAGTCGTATTCCCAGTGTGAATTCCCATTTGGGTGCACCTTTGCCTGACCGACTTCGGCTCGACACCCACCCATGGGCTCTTCGGCAGCGTTGACTGTCAGCCGACCTGGGTTATGGTCTCCATACGACCTTTTTCTTGTGATCACTGGAGCGTGGATCGACTTTGGCCTGGTGCCGGGACAGTGACTTTGGGAATGTTACATTCCGCTCACGTGGAGCACCGTGAGTTATCGAGTAAGAAACTGATGGTACCATCACAGGAATTATATGGTATTTTGGTTGTGCAAATGAAAGTATATTGTACTTGTGCTGTTATTCTTATGTGACATTAATACAATACTTGGTTTTGGTATTGATTGGTTGGTGTGGTTTCACGATTGGTCATTGACACACATAATAACACGTCTTTCTGCCGTGACTCCTTTTGGGGCTCGGAGGTACACCCTGACCGGGGTTTGGGGAGGAGCACGTAACAGAAATTGGGGGCTCGTCCGGGATAGAATTCCCTAACATTCCCAAATTTGGAATTTTCTAACATTCCCAAATTTTTCAAAAAATTTGAAATTTTTTGTGTGAAGGTTAACAGGTGCTAACTAATAGTCACCATGGTGTTTGACGCAGAAAAGTTTGCGACGTCCCCGAACGAGGCACAGTTCCAGGCGTTAAAAAGATCGGAACTCATGATATTGTAACCCAAATATTGTAACTTGGAGGTCCGAGTTAGTATGAAGAAAGCACAGCTTCAGACATTGATGGTAGAATTGCTAGTGGGCCAAGGAACATGGGAAGCGGTAGCCTTGGATTGGTTACCAGAGGAAAAAGGAAATGTGGAGCTCCGGAAAATGGAGATGCAACTGCAGAGCCAGGAAAGGTTAAAAGAGTTGGAATGGAAAGCAGAAAAGGAAAGAGCAGAACGGGAACGAGCACTCGAGGAGAGAAGAGCAGCGGAAAGAGCAGAGAAAAGGAAAGCAGAAAAGGAAAGAGCAGAACAGGAACGAGAACTCGAGGAGAGAAGAGCAGCGGAAAGAGCAGAGAAAAGGAAAGCAGAAAAGGAAAGAGCAGAACAGGAACGAGAACTCGAGGAGAGAAGAGCAGAGGAAAAGAGAGCTGAAGAGGAATAAAGAGCAGAGGAAAGAGCAGAGGAAAGGAGAGCCGAAAGGGAGTTAAAGGAATGGGACATGGAGTATCAGAAGGAACTTAAACTCAAGGAGCTGGAATTACTGGGGGAACGGAGAGAAGTAGTATCCATGCCGGCTAGTTCGACAACCAGTAAGAACTCTTGGGATGTTGGTAGGCATGTGAGGCTGGTTCCACCCTTCAATGAAAAGGAGGTAGCCAAGTTTTTTTTACACTTTGAGAAGGTGGCTCAAATGTTAAAATGGCCTGTGGTGTCCTGGACTATGTTAGTGCAAAGTGTTCTGGTGGGTAAAGCTCAAGATATCTATTCGGCTTTACCGATTGACCAGTGTGCAGATTATGAGATCGTGAAGAAAGCCATTCTCATAGCCTATTAATTGGTCCCTGAAGCTTACCGACAAAAATTCAGGAATGCCAGGAAGAGGGAGTGTGAGACCCATGTGGAGTTTGCCAGAATGAAGGAAACTATGTTTGATAGGTGGTGTGACTCGAAGGAGATTGGAAAAGACTTCAACCTTTTACGACAATTGATCTTGGTGGAGGAATTCAAACAGTGTGTCCACGTGGACATTAAAGTACATCTGGATGAAAAAAAGGTTCCGGAGTTGTATGAGGCAGCAACAGTGGCAGATGACTATGCCTTGACACACAGGATGGGGTTCCACACACCTAACTTCCCACCTCGAGTTAGCCAGGGGAGTTATGGTAAATCAGGATCGGAGAGCAAATTTTCATGGATGCAGCCTAGAGAGGACTATGGGAACAAATCTGACACCGTGACTTTTAGGGATCAGAAGACAGATCCAACACATACCTATCTTCCGGGGGGCCCGAGGCAGACCACGAGTTTTTTCTCTGGGCCTACTTGCGCTTTTTGCAAGAAACCTGAGCATTTGATGTCCCAATGTTATGCCCTGAAAAGGAAAAATCAGGAGCGGAGTCAGACTAGTGCAACTCCGAATGCATTGGCCAATGCGAGAAATCGTCCTTGGAGGACAGTGCCTTGTGAAGGTTCCCGTGCCAAAGTTACAGCATCACAGAACAACCTTGCCCAAGAGGGTTACAGACCTTTTATTTCCGGGGGGCTTGGGTCACTGGATGGGGACTTAACTAACCAGAGACCTGTTAGGGTATTGAGGGACACAGGAGCACATCAATCTTTGATGCTTGAGGGCATTTTTGCCATTGTCGGAGAAGACGGCAACGGGGGTTAGTGTTCTTTTACAGGGGGTTGGTGGCTATGTTAAAGCTCCTCTTCATGTCATCCATTTAAAGTCTGATTTGGTGTCAGGACCGGTCACTGTGGGGTTACAAGCCACTCTTCCTGCAGAGGGAATCTCTTTTATTATCGGGAATGATTTGGCCTGGGGTCGAGTTTCTGGTAATCCGATGTTGGTTGAAAAGCCCAGGATGGAAAATAACACAGCACAGTTATAGCAGGAGAATCCGGGTATCTTTCCATCCTGTGCAGTGACTCGTGCTATGGGTAGGAAGCGCTCTGAAGAGAAGGAGAAGGAAGGTGATGTGGATTTGGGTTCCATAGAGAGATTGGAGGAAAAGTCTGGAAGAGATGATAGGAAAGAGAGTGACATCAAGGAACCGAAGGAAAAGGTGGCATCTGGACCAAAAGAGGAAATGGAGTGTCCGTCGGAGACATCTGGGAACGAGGCTGTACAAACGGTGCTGGTCCGAAAGAGACTTGTTGAAGAACAACACAGAGATTCGGAGCTCCGGAGTTTGATTGGTAAAGCCATCACAGAGGAAGAGGCTATGAAGATACCTGTTGGTTACTTCATGAAAGGGGAAATACTCATGAGAAAATGGAGACCACCGGAGGTGCCAGCAAATGATGAGTGGAAAGTTCATTACCAAATTGTGGTGCCACCGCCGTACCGGAAGGAGATATTGAGTTTGGCACATGAGACACCTTTGCCCGGGCACCTTTGAGGGAAGAAGACATGTGACAGAATATTGGTACATTTTTTCTGGCCAGGATTGCGACGTGATGTGGCGGAGTTCGGTAAATCTTGCCATTCTTGCCAGCTGGTGGGAAAACCTAATCAGAAAGTCTCATCTGCACCTTTAACTCCAATTCCAGCTTTTGAAGAGCCATTCAGCCGAGTCATTATTGACTGTGTAGGCTCTTTACCTAAAACTAAGGCTGGACATCAGTATTTGCTGACCATCATGTGCGCTTCCACGAGGTTCCAAGAAGCAGTGCCTCTTAGAAAAATTACTGCGGCAGTTATTGCGAAGGCCTTGATTAAATTTTTCACTTTGGTTGGCCTACCTAAGGTCATCCAGTCTGATCAGGGTTCCAATTTCATGTCAATGCTTTTTCAGCAAGTGGTACACCTGTTGGGAGTGGAACAAATAAGATCAAGTACTTAGCATCCCGAGAGCCAAGGGGCCTTGGAAAGGTTTCAGCAGACATTGAAGAATATGATCAGCACGTACAGTTTTGAATGTGACAAGGATTGGGATGAAGGAATACCCTTATTACCTTCGCAAAAGCGGAAGGTTATGTTTTGATCGCTGTGTATTTATTTGTATGTCTGTGTGTGTGTGTGTATGTTATTCGCATAACTCAAAAAGTATTCAACCGAATTGCATGAAATTTGGTGGGATGATTGGTTATTATACGGGACACATTTGATTAGATTTTGGGAGCAATCGGGTCAAAGGTCAAGGTCAAGGTCACGAAAAGGTCAAAATCGTATTTTTACCAAGTACAGAACAGTAGCTGCGGCGAAGGTATGCGCTCTACCGAGTGCCCGTTCTAGTTGTTGTTTGCTTCGAGGGAATCTGTTCAGGAGTCATTGGGATTCAGTCCTTTTGAACTTGTGTTTGGACACACAGTTTGAGGACCATTGAAATTGGTGAAAGAACAGTGGCTACAGGAGGAGTCACAGTCAACAGTGGTAGAGTATGTGTCAACGGTTAGGCACAGATTGGAAAAGGCTTGTGAAGTTGTGAGAGGAAACTTGAAAGTGACACAGGATAAAATGAAAGTGAGACATGACAAGAAATCTCAGATAAGAAATTTCAGTCCTGAGGACCGAGTGTTAGTGTTGCTTCCTGTTCCAGGGCAGCCACTACAGGCTAGGTATTTTGGTCCCTATGCAATCGAAAGGAGGGTTAATGAAACATATTACGTGGTGACAACTCCCGACTGACGGAAAAAGCGGCAGCTGTGTCATGTCAACCGACTGAAGAAATATTATGAGAGGAAGCCTGTGGAAAAAATGGTTCCTGTCTCACCTGTCGTGCCTGTAGTCGGGGTGCAAGAGAATCCGGAGTTAAAACTCTTCACTGATCAACACCTTAACCTTCATTCAAAAAATGAAAAATAAAAATCAGAGGTTGATGAGATGGAGTTTGGCTTTGCAGGAGTTCAACTTGGAAATTGAGCATGTAAAGGGCAGGGACAATGTCATTGCGGATGCTTTATCCAGAGTGAACTAACTTTGAAAATTCCTGTAGGGTGTTTGGAAGTTTTGTTGCTTTCTTCTGGGGAATATTAATTATTGTTGCTCACGTGAATTGATGATTTGGGTGTGAGTTTTACTTTTGTTTGTTAAAAAGGGTTTTTGCATGAAAAGAAAGTTTTCACTATGTTCAAACTTTCTTTCTTGAGGGTGGGGAGTGTTACGGATTCGTCACTTCCGTCGTTGTGGTTTTCATCCACTGTAAGCATTTTTGGTTCCATGTACTATTATTGTTATCATTTCAGTGAAATGGAGATAACTGTTTTCAAAAGGTGAAAAATTAGTGTTTTAAAAGAAACCGGAAACCGGATTGGGAGAAACCGGAAAAAGTAGAGGAGAAAAAAAAAAGCGGAGCAAGGGAGGTCGGGAAGAAAAAAACCCGAGCTGCTTTGAGGTCTTGAGGAGACGCTAGCGAACGTGGGTCACGAGCGAACTTTGGTTTTCCCGGGAAAGGGATTCCTGTGACAGAGTGGTTATCGCTGTGACAGATAAACCTGCGTGACGGGTTTTGCGGTTGATTCCGAAGAGAATCGTTGTTGGAGAGCAGGTATGCCTCCATTTCGGGCCCTCCCGCCATTTCGCCTCACTCCCGCCATTTCGCATCGCTCCAGCCTTTTCACCTCGCTCCAGCCATTTCACCGCACCCAGCCATTAGCCTGGTTTGCATGTGTAACGTGGATTTTGATTGGGAATTTGTGGTTCTCTGTTTGGGAGCCGCTGAACGTTCATACCTGAAGGTGTGATTTCCCAGTCGCCTTTTGGGTGCACCTTTGCACCTCTTTGGCAGCGTTGACTGTCAGCCAACCTGGATTCTGGTCTCGATACGACCTTTTTCTTGCGATCACCGGAGCGTGGATCGACTTTGGCTTGGTGCCGGGACAGAGACTTTGGGGAATGTTCTTTTCGCTCACTTGGAGCACAGTGAGTTATTGAGTAAGAAACTGATGGTACCATCATAGGAATTATATGGTATTTTGGTTGTGCAATTGAAAGAATATTGTACTTGTGCTGTTATTCTTGTGTGACATTAATACAATACTTGTTTTTTTTGGTAACAATTGGTTGGTGTGGTTTCACCATTGGTCATTGACACACATAATAACACATCTTTCTGCCGTGACTCCTTTCGGGGCTCGGAGGTACACAAGGGGTTTGAGGCGAAGGGGGGGTTTGACCGGTGTTTGAGAGGGGGTTGACCCCCAAACACCCTCCCCAAATTTCTTCTAATTTGCTGTTCAGTTCTTTTTGCCCCTCTGCAAGTCCTTTTTCCCCTGCTTAAGTCCATTCACCTCTTCTTTTATCCCATTTATCGCCTGCATCATTCTAGCCGGCTAGGTCTCAAGGGATCCAGCAAAATCTGGCTTTTCAACATAATACGTACGCGTTCATTCACAACACCGGCTTCGCCGGCTTTGAGAGGGGTTTGAGGTTTGGAGGGGTTTGACCGGGGTTTGGGGAGGAGTACATAACATAGGCCTACATATGATAAGGAGAAATGCGGGGAGGTGGAGGGGGGTAGGGGGGGGGGGGGGGGAGAGGGTTGATGTGTATCACCAGACTCCAAACCTCTAAGAATGATAGGTTATGGGAACCTCCAAATGCACAATTTTGGTTATGCAATAGGCTGGATGAGACTGCCTGTCCAATTAGGAACAAATGGCTCGAAGGGTTTAACTTTGTATTGGGAAGGTACTTGGGGAGTGGACGACACATGGACATATAATAATACACATTTTATAAGTGGACACAAGGCATATCTGTATCTTCCGCTGAGATGGTCCGGAACATGCTTTCTTGGGTTTGTACTTCCACACATGCGCTTGTTAACAAAGTCACCAATGCATATCCTGCATTCTAGGCAGAAAATAACTATTAATATAGGAGAATGGATTGGAATGGTAATATTTCCATTTTATGGAACCTGGAAGGCAGGACGAGAACTTCGGCAAATGGCGTTGGCTATGGAAACATTGGCAAATAAAACAGCTAGTGGATTGACAAAACTTACGAGTGAGCTGGCAGCAACAAGAACCATGGCATTACAAAATCGTATGGCATTAGATATGCTGTTAGCAGAAAAAGGAGGTACATGCGCAGTGATTGGTACAGATTGTTGTACATACATACCTGATAATTCGGGAGACGTTTATAACATAGCCGACAAAATAAGACAAGAGGGAGCAAGATACCATGATCACACGAAAGGGGGTGGCTTTGCATGGTTGGGAAACATATTTGGAGGAGTGGCAGCTAAGATACTCCAATACCTGTTTGTTGGATTGGTAGTTATATTGGCAATAGTTTTAGTGGTGGCTTGCTTGAAAGCCTTGGTGACGGTGTGTTTGAATAAAATAGCTAAAAACACAATGATGGTAAATAAGGAAACAAATGAGGAAACAAATGAGGAAACAAATGAGGAAACAAATGTGGAACCAAAAGAGGAAGACTTTTATGATGACATGAATACCGAGATTAAAAGATTGAATCAAGTAATGTTGCAAATGAGTACAGTATAGTTAAGATAATGGCATAACGAAAATGTTATGAATTGTGTCAGTTTTACAAGATCAGTGAACTCATATCACCACAAGTTACACACCATGAAAATTAAAGTGATGTAGGGTATCATTTGAAGATCACTTACTAGTAGTTAACACTATAGAATCAATTACTCATGTAAAAAAAAAAAAAAAAAATGTGGAGGAACTATGATAATTAATACATTATGCATACTTTGTTTGTTTGCAGAATTTGTGGGGAATTAGATATTCCTGTTTGTGATTTTAATCATATATACTCATTATTAATGCATTTATTTTCTTTGAGTCGTAAAAAAAACTGCATGAGTTTAATTTTTCAAACTATATTAACCTGAAAGCAATTGTAAATACTATTCTTAGTTTAGTAGTGAAAATACATACCTGATTTGGTTATTATTCGTGTGAAGCATATAAATGAATATTACTTTTTGAATGTTTTAAGGAAAACAACAAATTGTTAAATGTGAAGCTGTTATAAGATATACATGAAAGTTAAAACATGGTAATTTCATGTTAAGATGTACCCTATCTGATTCAGTGTGTGTGGAAAGCAGATACAGATGTGGCTGAGTAGAGGATAAGACCAGATCACATCTCAAATGGAGTGATAACGGCATTGGGAAGAAGTTCGAGAAAGAAAATTTGTGGCTAAAAAATGAAGTAAATCTTGGCATACACCCTCCTTCTCAAAGAATGATGAAGGCATTCTCCTTTGCAAGATTGGAGATGGATGCTTACCTTCACCAAGGAAAATTTATGTGACCATTTGCCTGGATCACACTGCATGTATGGAAGAAAGGCGATCACTTGCTTCTGTTTGAATGCCTCAAACATTCATCACGTCAGCAATTGCGGGATGACGACATCTTAGCTGCAACTTCTACTGGATGCGGTGACTTGTGTCATTGCTCCACCAACTTCCGGGCCACCAGCGTGGAGCTGTAAGTGGACGGTTGTGCTTCTTCTTCTACAACGGCTGTGCACGATTCTGCTGGTTGCTCCTGGTATGGACCATGGACAACTTGAACACCATGGTCCTAACATCGTTGTGGATGCATCTGGCATCTCTGTTCCACATGTTGCTGGTCAACCAACATCACATCAACACTTGCTGCCCACTCATGATGAGTGAGGAGGCAAGTCAACTACAACTGGACGAAGGCCTTGTTCAAATCTACTATGGCTCACAGCAAGAGTGGTAAGGATGCTACATGCAGAGCAGGGTCAGTTTATGACTCCGCCCAGCTATCACAACAGCGGAAACCCTACGTGAAATAGTGTAAGTGCTATGAAGACATCAGAAGAAAATGTTTCATACTTGAATTTCAAACACAAGTGATCAGCCTCTTCTTTTCAAGCAGAAAGTCAACATTTGTTTTGAAGCAAAACGTATTGCCAAATGTTGCAGATGCTTTATTATTTTAAAATGGTAAATTAAAATTGTTGTGTCTTGGTGAAGGTGAAGTTTTGTTTGCAGAGATATTGTGATGCAAATGAAATGAACTGAATTATCAACATGGAAAGAGTCAATGAACAAAGAAATGTTTTATGATCAGATTCTTCCAGGATGACGGTGTATTACCAAATTTGTGGTTTGAGTATTTTGCAATTGATGTTTAGATTAATGGTTAATATAAACAAAAATAAAAAATGAGGGACTGTGGAATTGTAAAAGATATAGAGAGGCAAGTTATTGCCCACTGTTAAAATTAGTATTAAAAACAGAATGTGCTTTCAAAGCTCGCAGCTTGAGCAATGCACTGGAAATGGGACCAAGACGATAAGCGACCATCTGTAAGATTGAACCGTTGTCCTTTAGTGAAAGGCTCAGGGAAGAGTGTTGACTCAGCCTGGGTTAAATGCAAGAGTCAACTGACTGAGATTAAATTGTCAAAGACAATTCGGCCCAAACAGTGACCCTGTTCCCTTCTTCCCGTGATAGCCATCTTTTGTAAACCTCTCAGTGGCTCCATAATAGAAACCAGATGGGCTTTGGTGCCAAGAAGACGGAGTTGACCAAGTTCTGTGTTGACCTCGAAATTCCAACTGAACAAGATCAAAGCAGCTGTGATCTACTTAAGGGGACGCTCCAAGGCTGCGAGGAGAGAGAGAAGTCTTCAACCGAACGACGTGTCGTATCTTGGCTATATTTTGTGTAAAGTTCTCTCCGCAAATCGGAATAAATCTCGATCTGAATTGAACGAGTCTGAGTTCCTTTGAGTCTGAGCCTCGTCTTGAGAAATCTTTTAAGGGTTCTCTAACAGTTCCCTAAAATTCCTAATGCCTTCGTATTCACCTCCTCTGTATATAATTGATGTTTATAACTTCTTATCGTATTCATTTTCCTCAACTCTTCTTTCTTTAAAGTTAAACAATTATAATAATTTTCAAACTTTATTGTTCTTTAATAACATTTTTCTTTATTCCTTTTAACTTTTTATCACTCTTTTCAATATTATTATCACTATATTTATAAGCATAAGCCTTAGATCTCAATCCTCTAAATTCACTCATCACCTTCCCCCCAATTCATCCTTAAACTTTCCAATAACCTTTTTATTCTTTGAAGAAAACAACTTATCACCCGGCTTGTAATTATTTGTATCATATATATCAATATCATCAATCATATCTGAATAAACATCTTCCATATTAATTTTCAAAATAAAACTATCTGTATCCATATAAAGTAGATTAACATCATTTTGATATTTCTTCCTGAAGTTATTGTAAAAGTAATCATACATTAATGACTTTGATAAATCAAGAATTGATGTTCCAATATAAATAGGTTTATTCATTTCAATACTTTCTTTAACCAAATGGAGTGCACAAAAGTTCTCTGAAAACACATCCACTCTTTGAAAACTGGGTCTATTAATTGATTATGTTGCTTGTTTCCAAGATGTAGCAAGTCTTATGTTTTGTCTATTCCCAACATTTTCCATCGTCTTTCCAAATACAGCGTTATTCATTAATTTACAAAAGTCTTTCTCAAAATCAGTTTTTGCTTCAGTTCTCTTTGTTTGTTAAAATCAATATATTGTTGCGGTTTTAAGTCTGTCAAGTGAGTTTAATAAAGGTTAAAGTCTGTCCCCCATAGTTAGTCACACAAGCAACATGTAGCCTCGCAATAGTATAGTTATGTCTTAGTATTTGTAAGCTTAGTCCTTTTCCTTTGTTAGTTCTGCGTTGAGTAGGAGCCAGGAGAATAGGCCCTACCTGCCACCGATTTTCCAGCCACCCTAGCCTCGATCCAGTTTGCTAAGCATTGGTTGATTATTGGGCGAGTTCACACGAGGCAGGCCTAGGAAGGTCGGGGCGGAGTCGAGGGTGGAGCGGCAGAAGCAATGACAGTAAGCACAAGCCGCCAATCAGAGCTCGGAGGTGGTGACGGCGGCGTGGCGTCAGAGGGCGTGGTGAGAAGGTTCGGGTGAGTTCCAGAAGGCTCGGGGGGCGTAGCTATAAAACCGGCTGCGCAAAAGCCCTCGACAGGACTCGCAGAGGAACGCCAGATAAGCACGAGAGGACTTGCGTTGTAAAGGATCGATGCAAAGGACTTGTATGAGAGGACTTGCTGTGAGAGAGAAAGATAAAGGACTAGCACGAGAACACTTCATGAGGAGGACTTGCTGTGAGAGAGAAAGATAAAGGACTCACAGAGGAACGCCGGATAAGCGCGAGAGGACTTGCGGCAAAAGCATTGGCGAAAGAACTTGATGAACTTGACACACTTGCACGAGAACGCGCGCGCGCTAACCAGCTCGGAGTGTATCAAAGAAGACGAGTTGGCCACGTGTGCGAATGGTACAGATACACGGGCGCAGCCAGACGCGCTTATAATGAATACGGTGCATTTGAGACGTGCGAGTGAACAAGGCTGTGTAACCGCCAGCCGTGCTAAAGTCCGCCCTCTGCCGTTCCGCCCGATCATCTGCTTGTACGAGAGACGCGCTACGAGTCCCTGCCTTTGTCTGCCACCATATTCGCGAGACGTGCCGGGGACCGTGGAGAGCCGGACGGGGGCCATCTCTCGACGCGTTGGGGAACACCTGCCCATCTGCAATTCCCTGTGTGAGTGTGAGACGGGCCCATTGTCCAAGAGATAAGTCAAGACTGCTTAAGGATTGCTCTGCGTCTCTTCGTCCTTGAACCTGTATATATGTGTGGGAATAATTAAACCATTTGTTTTCTTTCTTCCTGATGCGATCGTTCCTGTGGTTTCTCTCATTGACTAAGCGTGGCACGGGTAGAACCGCTCTAATCGGGTTCCAACATTGAAATAACTACGCGGACCACGTGTACGCAATCCGCTCGGCGTACTCACATCACACGTGGTTTGTGTGAGGCTCGTTTCCTCGCTCCCAGGGCAGCGCGGGGAATTGGGTACGAGCGAGGAGTGGTCCCGAAACCCTACTCCGCGTTTGTCCCGGGGGGGGGGGGGGGGATGTAATACGCCTCGGTTCCGCCAAGCCCAGAAAGACAAGGGGATTAATCCCCCCTTGATAAGGGGATTAAGGGTGACGTAGAGAACCGTAACAATATGTTTTCAACCAATGACTATGTCTGAACTTTAAAATTCTGTGAACTTTCTTCACTCTTAACCCTGCTGATAAACATTGCCTCAGGTTCCTTTGGTGTAAAACATAATTTCCTTTATTATATGATGTAGTAAGTAATTTCTCTGTTGATTTGCCTTTCGTTTTAAATGGTTGTTGATAATCACTTAACCATTCTTTTATTGGGCTTTCTTTATCAGGAGCACAAGGTCGATCTTTATGTTTATGATGAAGTTCTTCAGGATATTTCAAATCAACCTCAAAATAATATCCAATTTTAGCTTTATCCAATTCTTTTTGTGTGGAGATAATGATATCCTGTAAAACCTTGTCATAATCTTTCTCTTTAAACCACTTAAGTTTACCATAAGGTAGGGCTTCAGACATAGCCCATACATACAAATTATTAGCATCGTAATACATCAAGTAAGAACTATCTTTTATAGTATTGTAGCGGCTGCCGCTGAGTTTTCACAATCGCCTTGCACCTATCAAGGACGCGGAGCGATCACCATGCCGGGCTCGTCCAGGACGCCCAGGCCCGCGCTCAACTTGCCAGGCCGCAGCCAGGACGCTGGGCCACGCCCCCTGGCGCCGGGCCTGGGCAAACCCCCTGGCGGAATAGATATATATTGCTGACTGATAAACGGTTTTTCAGAGTGCCTGAGTGTTTGATTTCATTAAAGCAACTCAGATGAATTCTAGCTTTTTGTCGCGTCCATTCTTCCGATCGACGTGGGAGCCCCGGCTCCTTCATTGGTGACCTATCGACATGGACACGGCAGTCGCCCTTAAACTGCCTACCTTCTGGGAGGCTCACGCGGCGGTTTGGTTCGCACAGGCGGAGTCCCTGTTCGCCCTGCGAGGCATCACGGCCGACGACACCCGCTTCCACCATGTGGTAGCTGCGCTCGGGTCGGTTACCGCGGCCCGCGCCCTGAGCCTCCTCGAAAGCCCGCCAGCCGCTGACAAATACGGCGCGATTAAGAAGCTGCTCCTCGATGCTTTCGCCCTCCCATCGGCGGAACGCGCACGGCGCCTGCTCGATCTGCCTGAGCTCGGCGACACGCGCCCTTCCGAGCGCATGGACTACATGCTTTCACTGCTCGGCGAGCACTCTCCGGCATTCCTGTTCCGGGAGCTGTTCTTCCGTCAGCTGCCTAACCCGGTACGCCTCGCCCTGGCAAGCACGACGATCACAGATCCCCGGGCCCTTGCCAGAGAAGCCGACAAGATCTCCGCCGCAGGACAGCGCATCGTAGCGGCGACATGGGACCCACCGCCGTCCGACGCAACACCCAGGGCGCCCGAGCACCCGGCACGGTCGACGGCCGAACTGCCGACGCCATTGGCGGCCGCTCTACCGAGCCGACCACCTCCGGCACGACGACCGAGGCCTCCACCTGACCAAGCGTGGTGTTACTATCATGCCAGGTTCGGACAGAAGGCCCGGACATGCCGACCCCCGTGCACCTTCGGCAGGCCGGGAAACGGCCGGGCCGGCGTTCATTACCAGCCATGAGCGCCGGCCACACGGGCAACTTACTGTTCATCACGGATAAAGCGTCCGGACGGCGCTTCCTGTGCGACACCGGCGCCCAACTGAGCGTCATACCCGCCTCTGACCAGGACAGGCAATCCGCGGTTTGCGGCCCCTCCTTAGTTGCGGCCAACGGATCGACTATCCGCACCTTCGGCCCGCGCAACGTCACCCTCTGCTTCGGCGGCCAACGCTTTGCTTGGACGTTTGTAACCGCCAACGTGCCCGTGGCTCTGCTAGGCGCCGACTTCCTCTGCGCACACGGACTGCTGGTGGACGTCCAACGGCGTCGTTTAATCAACGCTGAAACCTTCAGCTCCCTGGTATGCACATTGAGCAGCTCCGCGCCGACCGAGCTGGCATGCGCCGTCCCGGCGGCGAACGAGTTTGCTCGCCTGCTCACGGAGTTCCCGGCCCTCACGCGGCCGACGTTTTCGGCCGTCGCAGTACGGCATGGGATCGAGCACCACATACCAACCACGGGCCCGCCGGTCTACGCCAGGGCCCGCCGCCTCGACCCAGCCAAGCTCGCCGTAGCGAAGGCCGAATTCGACGCGTTGGAGCACCTCGGCATCGTGCGGCGCTCCGATAGCGCGTGGGCCTCGCCACTGCACATCGTGCCAAAGCCGGGGGGTGGATGGCGCCCGTGTGGCGACTACCGCCGTCTCAATGACGCTACCACCCCCGACAGGTACCCGATCCCGCATATCCAAGACTTCTCCGCCCGTCTGGCGGGACGGGTCATTTTTTCGAAAATTGACCTCATACGGGGATATCACCAGGTACCTGTCAGGGCGGCCGACGTCCCTAAAACGGCAGTCATCACGCCGTTCGGCTTATTCGAATTCTTGCGGATGCCGTTTGGTCTCAAGAACGCGGCTCAGGCGTTCCAGCGCTTGATGGACGGCGTGCTGCGTGACCTGCCGTTCCTTTTCGTTTACCTGGACGACATCCTCGTCGCCAGCACGTCCCGGGCCGAGCACCTCCTCCACCTCCGGACACTGTTCGAGCGCCTCAGCGAGCACGGCCTCATCGTCAACCCGGCCAAATGCCACTTCGGCACGACGGCCGTTGATTTTTTGGGCCATCACATCACCAAGAACGGGGCCGTGCCGCTGCCAACCAAGGTCGAGGCCATCACCACGTTCCCGCGTCCCCGCACCATAAAGGCCCTGCAGGAATTCCTGGGAATGGTGAATTTTTATCACCGCTTCGTGCCCCGCGCTGCTCAGCTCATGCGGCCCCTCTACGAAGCCCTCCGGGGCATGCCGGCCAAGCACGACATCGCCTGGTCCACAGCGATGGATGCGGCCTTCCAAGGCTCAAAGCGGGCCCTCGCCGACGCAACACTGCTCGCTCACCCGGTGCTCAACGCTCCCATCGCCCTCACCACGGATGCCTCTGACTACGCGGTGGGCGCCGTACATGAGCAATGGGTGAACGGGGTTTGGCAGCCACTCGCTTTTTTCAGCCGGCAGCTCCGGCCGAACGAGCTCAAATACAGCATGTTTGACCGGGAGCTCCTCGGTCTACACCTGGCCGTCCGCCATTTCCGCCACCTCCTGGAGGGCCGACCTTTCACGGCGTTCGTCGACCACAAGCCGTTGGTTTACGCCATGGCCAAGGTCACGGAGCCATGGTCGGCCCGCCAACAGCGCCACCTCTCCGCCGTGTCGGAGTTTACCACGGACATCCGGCACGTCGCCGGCAAAAACAACGCCGTGGCCGACTGTCTTTCCCGGGCCAGCGCGAACGCGGTCCACCTGGGCGTGGATTTTGCGCTTATGGCGGCGGACCAAACCACCGACACCACGGTGCAAGCCCTCCGGGCGGCGGACACGGGCCTCCGCCTGGCCGACATCCCCTGCGCGGACACTGTCCTGCTCTGCGACGTCTCCCAAGGCCAGCCTCGCCCCATCGTGCCCGTCGCCTGGCAACGCCGCATCTTCGCCTCCCTCCACGGCCTTTCCCACCCGGGCCGGAAAGCTTCCCAGAAGCTGGTGTCGGCGCGTTTCGTCTGGCACGGCCTTCGTCGGGACGTCCGCGATTGGACCAGCGCCTGCACGGCCTGCCAACGGGCCAAGGTCCACCGACACACCCAGGCCCCGCTGGCACCTTTCACCGTGCCCGAACGACGTTTCGACCACGTCAACGTGGATCTGGTGGGCCCCCTCCCCCCGTCACGGGGGTTCACACACCTGCTCACCATGGTGGACAGGACCACCAGGTGGCCGGAGGCCGTTCCCCTCGTCTCCACCACCACCGCCGACGTGGCGCAGGCTTTCATCGCCACCTGGGTCGCCCGCTTCGGCGCACCGGCGGACATCTCGTCAGACCGCGGTCCACAGTTCACCTCCGAGCTGTGGGGCGCGGTCGCCCGCAACCTGGGGATCAAGCTCCACCGTACTACGGCCTACCACCCCCAAGCAAACGGGTTGTGCGAGCGATTCCACCGCTCCATGAAGGCCGCGCTCATGGCCGGCCTTCAAGACGTCGGGTGGGCCGACCGGCTGCCGTGGGTCCTTTTGGGCCTTCGCACGGCCCCCAAGGAGGACCTCCAGGCATCCACCGCCGAGCTTGTCTATGGCCAGGTGCTACGCGTCCCGGGCGAATTTGTGCCCGACGCTACCAGTCCCTGGTCCGCAGCTCACCAGCGCTCAGACCTCCAGGAGGCCGCCCGACGGTTTGCCCCCGTGCCAACATCCCACCACGGTGACCCCCAGTCCTACGTCCCCCCAGCACTCCGCACAGCGGAGTATGTTTTTGTGCGTCACGACGCACATCGGTGGCCACTCCAGCCGCCGTACGACGGGCCCTTCCGGGTGCTGCGACGGGACGACAAGTCGTTCGTCATCGACATCGGCGGCAGGTCGGACCGGATTGCTGTGGACCGCCTCAAGCCGGCGCACGTGGACGTCGACCACCCACCACGGGTGGCCCTTCCGCCGCGGCGAGGCCGTCCCCCGTCCACGGTGCCCCCCACTCGACCGCCCACCACCTCACCGGACCCCCTCCCACGACCCGCCAGGGGTCGCTTCGGCCGGGTCATCAGGACCCCCCTCAAATTGACCCTGCCGGTGCAAGTCGATTCTGGGGGGACGTGTGTAGCGGCTGCCGCTGAGTTTTCACAATCGCCTTGCACCTATCAAGGACGCGGAGCGATCACCATGCCGGGCTCGTCCAGGACGCCCAGGCCCGCGCTCAACTTGCCAGGCCGCAGCCAGGACGCTGGGCCACGCCCCCTGGCGCCGGGCCTGGGCAAACCCCCTGGCGGAATAGATATATATTGCTGACTGATAAACGGTTTTTCAGAGTGCCTGAGTGTTTGATTTCATTAAAGCAACTCAGATGAATTCTAGCTTTTTGTCGCGTCCATTCTTCCGATCGACGTGGGAGCCCCGGCTCCTTCAGTATCATAATTAGAAAGATATTTGTTATTAGCTTTAGCATATCTACTCGAACATACTTGAGATATTCCCCCTCTCTTAGCCTTTTATATCATCAAGAGCATATCTACATCACTGATTAAATCCAAAACCTGTTTTGTCATTTTTAACGTAGCACTCCAAGCCAAACCAGGCGCAGTGTAACAGTGAGTGGGGTCGAATCCATAATATATAACCACCTTTAGAGGCCATTTTTCCCGCAAAGCGGGGGTTGGCCTTTTTCGGGAACCGTGGTTGTTGTTGTTTTTTGGTCCCCTTTTTGAAGCAATGTTTTACGGCCGGATGCCCTTCCTGACGCCATAATAATCTTTATTATGACAGACGGTTCTAAAAGTCTCAAATACATCAGCCAATAGTAGGACATTCGTTTTAAGATCTGGTGATCTCACGTTTTAAGATCTTTTAAGATCAGAGATCTCGCAAGATCTCGCGGGGGAGGTCACGGTTTTTCGAAGCTGTCCCGATCTTCATGCACGCTCGAAGTTAAGTGATTGTTCACAATTGTATTTTTGTCAAAACTGTATTTATCTTACGTGTGTGTTCCTATAGTGCGTCCCTTGGAAGATTATCGGTGTTAATCTTTCATACCTGTATAAAATAGTTGAGTATTTCGTGCTGCGTTATTTTGTGGCCTAGTTCTTGAAGCTTCTACCTTGAGGCTTTGTTTTTTCTCAGTGGTCAATTGTGGTCCTTCTACTCTCGTTCTCTCAGTTTTTGCCCAATCTTTTCACCCCATACTTCCTTGTTTAAATTCTTAACATTAAAAAAAAAAATTCCTTTTTTTTTTTTTTTTTTTTTTTTTGTATACAAGATCGAGGCTCGTGAAAGAGCGAACATTAATCACACAGAAAGACAAACAGACAAACCGACACATAAAACAAATAACATCAGGAGCGGTAGACAAGATGGGGAGAGAGGGGGAAGGACACAAACACAACATTTGAGAGCAGGGACCGAGAGACATGGAGACATCGATAGATCTGTGGGAGGGAGAGGGCTTTGGGGGGGCGGCATGGGAAGGGGGGGGGGGGTGGGAGAGGTATAAAACATATGGAAACTGCCAGGACTTCCAGGAAAGAAGTTGGAATTTCAAACAAGGTGGATCTGGGGTGAATTAGTGGGGGTAGAAAAGATCAAGGTTTTGGATGGGAGAAGATAAGAGATGGTGGTGAACAGCTGTTTTAAAGACCTGGAGGGAGGAGTGGGATTGAAGGGAGTGTGGGAGTTTGTTCCAGAGGCGGGAGAAAAGAGGCATGAAAGAGTGAAGGTGAGCAGAGAGCCGAGATTTCGGCAGTTTAACCATCAGAGGGTTGCTGGCAGATCTTGTGCGACCTGTAGGAATATTTGGGGGACAGAGCACAGAGAGAGCTGGGGGAGCAAGGCCGGAGAGGAGTCGGTGGAACACTGAAAGACCACCAACCTGCCTGCGGTGAGTGAGTGAAAGGCCCTCAAAGATAGCTTCATTGCGGGAGATTCCAATAATTCTGAAAGCTTTGGATTCAACAGCGTGAAGCCGGGCTAGGTGTGAGGCAGGAGCACCAGCCCATAGGGGAGAACAGTATTCCAATGAGCTGCGGATGAAAGCCTTGTATGTGGTGAGGAGCTCAGGTGTGCCTTGTGTTACGTGGTCCTCCCGGTGACTACCTGGTGTCGGTGACCCCCGGACCGTGAGAGGAACTCCGCCAGAAAGATCTATGATTTATACGCTTTCGTAACGCAATCAATATGAATTCCAGTCAATAAGAAACCCCACACCAAGGATCCGGAGTAATCAATAATATATTCCCCAAGCAATCCACAACCATCAACAATCAATCACCAATATTCCTAAGATGGCCATCTTATATATCTTATATATGTTCCCCCCTTTCCCCACTCACGACCCCTTTTGGTCACTGTCCCTCACAATGTCTCTGGGCCCCTCCAGACCACAGTGAAGGTCGGCTTCTCAGCACACGGGCGGTTGAACGAACCCCTGGCTGACGTGCTCCCCAAACGTGCACGTCACATACCGGGGACAGCTGCTGCAGCGCACGCCTCCTTGCCAAGCAATGGGGCAAAACCAAGCGCGGCTTGCAACGCACGCGAGGCCCAAGGTGCGACCCGTACGCGTCCTTGTAGACGGTGAGGCAAACTGTGCCGGACGCTTGGTTCCGTGCACGAACCCACGGCGACTTGACGTGTAAATGGGTAATTACCCCGCGCAGGTAACTCCTTTCGCCAGACGGGCTTTCAAACGCAGTGTCCCCCACGCTGCTCAATATCGATCCCGCTCGCGTCAGAGCTCGGCGAGGAAGAGGAAGAAGATCGCCGCTTCTCCCGGACCTCGTGTCTTTTCTTCTTCCGTTTCCGGTCTCCTTTTCCCCAGAAGGGCTCCTGACCCTTTAATCACAACAACCTTTAATCGACTAAACATTAATAAGCAATGACCTGAATAGTAATTCACATAAATTCACATAAATCCGTAACACTCCCCCCCTTCAAGAAAGAAAGTTTGCACCCAGCGAAAACTTTCTTTGCCGGCCAACTTTGATAAACAAATCAGATAACTCACACCCCCAAATCATCAGTTCCCCCCGGGCACAATTATCACTTAAAAATAAAGCAACAAAATTTCACACAATCCCCTAGATTAATTCCCTCTGGACCAAGCGTCAACCACTTCTAGTTTCTCTTGAATGACGGTTAAGAGGTGGTGACCAAAGCCCCCAAAGTTAAACCTCTCGATAGCACTTTTTCGGGAGGCCCAGCTGAGTATTCCCTACATGGACGCCTTAAGGAATGTGGAGTTCACGGTTAGTCCGGGGAGGAAAGTTCATTACATGGACGCCTTTAAGAACGTGGCGTTCACGGTTAGTCCGTGTAGGAGCCCCGGCTCGGCGGCTCCCCCGTATATAGTGCTTCAACTTCTCCAGACTCCTAACAGTTACGGTGGGACCCCTTGTCCCAGCCGTTACCTGACTGGCGGTCTCCTTCTCGGCCAGTGCTCTGACATTCATTCTTTCGGGAGGTGCCGTAACTCTGGGAGCCTCCATAGTAATATCGGCTGCTGCCAACCCCAAAACTACTGCCAAGTTGTCCTCTTCTGTAGACCTCTCGACACCTACGAAATGCCTTCCCTACTGTTATGGTCCGACCCTCCAAATCCTTACCATTCCAATTCTTCTCTGCCTCTCTGGCGTCTCTGGTGCTTGCAAACATGACAAAGCCGAACCCTCTTGACCGTTGCGTTTCCCTGTCTTTTACCACCTGCACTTCCACCAGCGGCCCATATCTGTTGAAGACAGAGGTCAGAACTTCTTCCTCTGTGTTGAAGTTCAGTCCCCCTACAAATAACTTGGAACTTTTGTCGCCATCCCGAGCGGGGGTGGTGTTATTTCCCCTGCGGGGCTCTTTACCCACCCTCGGGTTACCATAAATTTGCCCCCCGGCCAAATCATTCCTGATAATCACAGATTCTCCCTCTACAGGAAGCGTGGCTTGTAAACCGACGGTGACCGGTCCTGACACCAAATCGGATTCCAAATGGCTGACATGAAGAGGGGCACTAACACAGCCACCGATCCCTTGTAACCGAACACTATCACCAGTTGCGGTACTCTTTGACAATGGCAAAATGCCTTCAAGCATTAAGGATTGATGGGCTCCTGTGTCCCTCAAAACCCTAACTGGTCTTGGGTTAGTCAAGTCTCCCTTGAGTGAGACCAACCCCTCATAAATAAATGGTTGGTAACTCTTCTGTGGGCGATTTCTTACGCTTGCCATTGCATTCGGAGTGGTAATAGTCGGACTCCGCTCT
Source organism: Myxine glutinosa (assembly GCF_964187855.1). NCBI lineage: Eukaryota > Metazoa > Chordata > Myxini > Myxiniformes > Myxinidae > Myxine > Myxine glutinosa. The sequence continues at coordinate 128,115,692 of NC_136270.1, read as the reverse complement.
GGGTTTTCCCTTTTCATGAGGTAACAACTGGACATCAAGTGTCCAGGTTTCTTGCAAAAAGCGCAAGTAGGCCCGGAGGAAAAACTCGTGGTCTGCCTCGGGCCCCCCGAAAAATAAGTTTGTCTTGGGCCCATAGCCCCCTGATTTCGAACAGTTCGGGTATCAGCGTTGTCCCCATAATCATCTCGAGGCCGCCGCCATGTATTGTCGTTCTCCGCACCTGCTGTTCCACACCTCCCCTGCAGAGATCTAGGCGAGGAGTTAGGTTCGTGGACCCCTATCCGGTGTGTTAAGGTATAATCATCTGCCATGGTGGCTGCGTCCCACAACTTTGGTACTTTCTTTTCCTGCAGGTACACTTTGATGTCCTCGTGGACACACTGTTGAAATTCCTCCACCAGCATCAGGTCACGCAATGCTTCGAAGTCGTTCCCGACTCCTTTCGACTCACACCACCGATCAAACATGTTTTCTTTCACTCTGGCAAACTCCACATGGGTCTCACTCTCCCTCTTCCTGGCATTCCTGAATTTTTGCCGGTAAGCTTCAGGAACCAACTCATAGGCTTTGAGGATGTGCTTCTTCAATACCTCATAATCTGCACATTGGTCCATTGGTAGCGCCGAATAAATCTCTTGAGCTTTACCCACCAGCACACTTTGCACTAGTATGGTCCAGGCCTCCTCCGGCCAGTTTAACTGTCGAGCCACTTTCTCAAAGTGTGGAAAAAATTGAGTGACCTCCTTTTCACTGAAGGGTGGAACCAGCCTCACATGTCTGCCCACCTCCCAGGTGTTCTGGCTAGGTGTCGACCCCGTCAGCAAGGGTGGTACCTCTCCCTGTTCTCTCATTAAATCCAGCTCCTTGAATTTAATTTCTTGCTGAAGCTCCAGATCACGTTCCTTCAACTCCCTTTCGGCTTTTCTCTCCTCTGCTTCGAGTTCCCTGGCAGCTCTCATCTCCTCTGCTTTTCTCCCTTCTAACCTTTCCTGGAGTTCTCGTTCCACTCTCCTTTCCTCTGCTTGTTTCTCTTCTCTCCTCTCTTCTGCTTTCCTTTCTTCTTCTGCTCTTTCCTTTTCTGCTTTCCTTTCTTCTTCTGCTAACCTTTCCTGGAGTTCTCGTTCCACTCTCCTTTCCTCTGCTTGTTTCTCTTCTCTCCTCTCTTCTGCTTTCCTTTCCTCTTCTTTTAACCTTTCCTGGAGTTCTCGTTCCACTCTCCTTTCCTCTGCTTGTTTCTCTTCTCTCCTCTCTTCTGCTTTCCTTTCTTCTTCTGCTCTTTCCTTTTCTGCTTTCCTTTCTTCTTCTTTGATCCGTTCCTGGCTCCGTAATTGCAACTCCAGTTTCCGGAGCTCAACGTCTTCTGGTTCTTCGGGTAGCCACTCCCAGGCTAACTCGTCCCATGTTCCTAATCCCACCATAGACTGTATCACCGTGGTCTGCAACTCTGCCTTCCTCAAATTAGTTTGGACCTCCAAGTTAAAATGCTTGGCCAATTTCAAGAGGTCCGCTTTTAGTAACGCTCGGAACTGTGCCTCACTAGGGGTTACCGCAAAGTTCTGTGCCACAAACGCCATGGTGACTACTGGTAACACCTGTTAACCTTCACCCCAGAAATTTCCAACAAAGAAAAGCAACAGTATTACTATTATTGCTATTGTTATTATTATTTTTTTTTTGTTGTTGTTGTTGTTGTTTTGTCGACAGAGCAAAACAATTTTGGGAACGTTGGAAAAGTTCCCACTCTTGGGAATTCTTTCCCGGCCTAAAATTTAGAAAATTTTATAGATCCCGGACGTAGACCCAATTGCGAATCCGCAAATCGTAATTTGGACGAGCCCCCAATTCTGTTACGTGGTCCTCCCGGTGACTACCTGGTCTCGGTGACCCCCGGACCGTGAGAGGAACTCCGCCAGAAAGATCTATGATTTATACACTTTCGTAACGCAATCAATATGAATTCCAGTCAATAAGAAACCCCACACCAAGGATCCGGAGTAATCAATAATATATTCCCCAAGCAATCCACAACCATCAACAATCAATCACCAATATTCCTAAGATGGCCATCTTATATATCTTATATATGTTCCTCCCTTTCCCCACTCACGACCCCTTTTGGTCACTGTCCCTCACAATGTCTCTGGGCCCCTCCAGACCACAGTGAAGGTCGGCTTCTCCGCACACGGGCGGTTGAACGAACCCCTGGCTGACGTGCTCCCCAAACGTGCACGTCACGTACCGGGGACAGCTGCTGCAGCGCACGCCTCCTTGCCAAGCAACGGGGCAAAACCAAGCGCGGCTTGCAACGCGCGCGAGGCCCAAGGTGCGATCCGTACGCGTCCTTGTAGACGGTGAGGCGAACTGTGCCGGACGCTTGGTTCCGTGCACGAACCCACGGCGACTTGACGTGTAAATGGGTAATTACCCCACGCAGGTAACTCCTTTCGCCAGACGGGCTTTCAAACGCAGCGTCCCCCACGCTGCTCAATATCGATCCCGCTCGCGTCGGAGCTCGGCGAGGAAGAGGAAGAAGATCGCCGCTTCTCCCGGACCTCGTGTCTTTTCTTCTTTCGTTTCCGGTCTCCTTTTCCCCAGAAGGGCTCCTGACCCTTTAATGACAACAACCTTTAATCGACTAAACATTAATAAGCAATGACCTGAATAGTAATTCACATAAATTCACATAAATCCGTAACACTAGGAAGGACTTCGCACGACGGAGGATGCCCAGTCGGCGACTGGCTTTGGAGGCCAGCTTGGAAATGTGGTTTTCCCAAGAAAGATCATGGCAGATAGTGAGACCCAAAAGCTTGAGCGACAGAACTTCTTGGAGAGGATTGTTGAGAAAGTAGATGGGAGAGTTGTCCAGTCGATCTTTTCGGAGAGAAATTTACAGACAAGCAAAAAGAGAGTACTGCGAGTTTGTGAGGGAGGGAGAGAGAACCCGTCATGCCAGACCCCCCACCAGCAGCGTTGGCTCCACCAGGCAGCTCCAACCCGTTACCCCACGCACACCACAGGATCGGTGGCATCGGCGGCCGTCGAGGTCCAGCCCGACGTCCCGTGCGGGATCAAGCTCCAGCCAGCACCGTGCCTTCCTCCCCCTCCAGCCACCCACCTCCTGTCATTCCTGCCTGCAAATTCCCCATTCGTGTGAGTCCGTCTTTTGTTTGTTCTGTCCAGGGTATAAGTTAAGCCTGTTTAGATAAGCTAGCAATTTTCACTGTGTCTCCTTCATTTCTTCTGTAAATTATTTTATTATCCTTCCTTCTCCTTGGTTACTTTTGGTTGTAAATAGCAAATAAATTATATTCGTATTCCCTACTTCTGTCTTCCTCTTCTTCACATCCGTGTCGCCTTTGTCTTTTCCCCATTGAATATCTGTGGCACGATTTGGCCCACGTTTAAGGAATCGGGTCTTCGTCATTGTAAAAACGGTTCGGGCCGTGGCGCCATCCGCTCGGCAAACTAACATCTTATCCGCGGTCCGTAACAATTGTTCCTTTATTCTTTTCGTTCGTTCGTTCGTTCTTCGACCACGTGTTTCACCCCCATTTCACCCCCATTTTCACGCCATTCCCCAGATCTGTTTTGCCCTGTTCCTTTTGCTGACACCTTTTGCCCTGTTCACGTGACTCGTGGTTGTCCCTCTGAGCTCCCTCTCCCCGTTGGTATTTTTGTGAATATTAGATCATTCTTCACGGTTCTGTTTAAATATGTTTAAACTTTCCCCTGCAGTGTTTTATTCAGTGGTATATTACAACATGATGTTTTTCTTCCTATTTAAAAGGCTCTTTTCAATTTCCTCTCCAACTCATTCCACTTCAAAAAAAAATCAATCTCTTATAATTCTAAATCACTACATGCTCTAAATTCACATTCATTCCACCCCTCCTCCATCGTTCTTAAACGGATCGCTAACTTGAAAATCACAATAAACCCAATTTGTTATAAATGTTCGTCTTTCTCCCCTCCTAAACTCCCCCCTTGCATGTCCCCTCCTAAACTCCCCACTAACCCCTCCCCTTCAAAACTCCCCCCAACCCCTCCCCTTCAAATCTCCCCCCCCCCCTACCATCCCTCTCCAATTCTCCCTCCTCCCACGTCCTCCTCAAAGCTGCCTCCTCCCCACTTCATCTCCCTTCTATCTCATACATCCACCTCGCCCAACCTTCTACTTTCCTCTGCCCCCCCCCCCCTCAAAGAACCCCTCACTGTGCCTCATCCTATCACCATCAAACCTTTCGTCCTCCTCATCCTTCCCTTTCTTGTAACTCTTCTGTAATCTCTGATACACTATCAACTGCTCTCCCTACCTCCCCCTCTCATCCTTCATCTGACCCTACCCCTCCCCTCTCCTGCACCCAATGCTCCCCCTCTCTCCTCATTAACGATATGGACCTCAAACATCCGGGGCTTTCCCTCAAACCTGATTGATCTCTCCATTCAGGTTGCTTCTGACAATCCAGACTTGATATGCTTCACAGAAACTTTTCTCCTTCAAAATGTCTCTGATTCCTTAATATCTCTACCTGGTTACTCCCTCCTCCGGTATGATAGACCTGAGCCTCATCCTGGTGGTGGGGTTGCTATCTTTATCAAAAACTCACTTCCTCACTCTCCCTGCACTGCCCTCTCTCCACCCCACCCCAGGAGTACCTCTGGCTACGGCTTCCTCTCTGCTCCTACCTTTTGTTCAAATGTGTTCTGTACCGTCCTCCAAACAGTGATGACTCCATTTACATTTCGCTGTCTGACAACATGGACCAACTTCTATCAACTCATTCAAACTCTCTCTTCCTCATATGTGGCGACTTCAACTGTCATCATGCCAGCTGGCTGGGTGTGGGTTTCTCTCTCACCAGCCATGGCACCTCAGCAAAGGACTTCTGTGACTCATTGGGACTGACACAGTCTGTCAATTTCCCAACCCGGATCTCAGTCAATGAAGTATCTCTCTCTTCTAGACTTGGTTATGACAAACTTCCCTGCAAATGTCTGCTGCTCTTCTTCTGCTCCAATCGCTTCTTCTGATCATGTGCTTGTTAAAGTGGACATCTCTCTGGCCATTCTCAGCGAGCCTCCTCAGCATCGACAAATCTGGCATTTTCACTCGGGCCGACTGGTACGGGCTGCAAGCAGCCATCAATCATCTGGACTGGTCTCCCATCTCTACTGCCTCTGACATCAATTCTTCCTGGGAATTCTTCCAAAGCAAACTGCTCTCTCTCTCTCTCATGCACAGATTTATCCCATCTCGTCTTCAGTTGTCTTGCCCTTCCTCCTGGCCATGGTACACTGAATCTTGTGGTGAGGCAGTTGCCCTGAAACAACTTGCCTTTGCCTCTTGGAAGGCAAATCCAACTGAAGGCAATCTCAGTTCCTTCCACCAAGCTCGGAAAAAGTGTGTGTCAACACTCAGGAGTGCCAGGAATCACTATCTCTCCACATTCAAGAATGAACCCTCCAACCTGTCTCCTTCCTCCAAATCCTGGTGGTGTCTGGTCAAATCCGTTTCTGGTGTTTGTTCCTCCTCCATCCCCTCCCTTACCTCAAATGGCTACACAGTTGACACCGCACGTGACAAACCCGAATGCCTCAACTCTGTGTTTGCCTCAACATCTTGTGTCCCAAACCCATCTCTCTCTGTTCCCACCTTACCCAGTCGAACCCAACTGCTCCTGGACTCTGTGTCCTTCTCTCCTGACAAGGTGGAGAAGTATTTGTCAAATCTCGACTCTGATTCTGCAACTGGACCAGACGGCATCAGCCCACTGGTCCTAAAATCCTGCTCTGCCGCTCTATCTCACCCTCTCTCTGTTCTTTTCACCCTCTCTTTGGCTCAAGGTCATCTGCCAGCATCTTGGAAATCAGCTAACATCACCGCTTTACACAAAAAAGGTGCAAAAACAGATCGTTGCAACTACAGACCAATCAGCCTGCTCCCAATTATCAGCAAAGTCATGGAATCCATCATTGCTTCGGATATCAAATCCTTCCTCTTCTCCAATGGCTTGATCTCCGATCATCAATTTGGATTCAGACCAGGTCATTCTACTCTGGACATGTTGCTTCTGCTGTCTCAACAATGGATGGAGGTCCTCAATGCCAAACAGGAAATCAGAGCTGTCTCCCTTGACATATCACGTGCCTTCGATACGGTCTGGCACCCAGCTCTGCTCACCAAACTCTCCTCCTATGGTATCTGTCATGAAATTCTGTCTAACGTCTGAACCCAGGTGTCATGCGTCTTTTGTCCGTTACGCGGCTGTTTTAATAACTCGGTCATTCAGCGCTATGATCATACCTGAGACATTTACTGTATGCTATGCTGGTGCATAAATAGATGATACTTACCGCCACTTTGTTACGGCTTGCTTGTGCTCATCTGTAAACTCATTACTAGTTCAGATGTATGCTGAATATTGATATGATGTTCGCTGGTTCTCTTTACAGGTATTGTTAGGGTTCGATTGATATTAAACTCATGATCTGAGCCAATGTTGTAACTCTGATTCTTACAACAATTATTATCAATCGTCTCTTGTCTTGATCGACAACGATGACTCATAAGCTGATCCTCGTCCCGATCTTCGGAGCGGATCCACAAGCATCGGACTCGGCTGCCCAGCTTCAGCACTGGATTCGACTGCTGACGAGTTACCTCTTAGCCCAAGCTGATCTCACCAATGAGACAAAGCTCGCAGTGCTTAACTCTCGCGTGTCCCATTCTGTCTATCAGTACATTTCTCAGTGCGTCACGTACGATACTGCTGAAGCGGACTCTACGTTGAATCTACATCAAGACTCGAAGCGCGGTCTACACCCGGTACCTGCTCTCCTCACGACGACAGGACCCCTCGGAATCCATCGATCACTTTGTTCAGGATCTCCGCCATTTAGCGAAGGAGTGTACAGGTGAACCTAGATCCCATGAACAAGTCTGTGATGATTTAATGAGAGATGCATTTGTTTCCGGAATACACTCACCGATGATACATCAAAGATTGCTAGAAACTGCCGATCTAACTCTTGAGACTGCCCATAAGTCTGCGCTCGTTTACGACGAGGCGCGGAGACAATCGCAGGCATACGATCATCCATACGTCACTGCGGGGCTAACCGGTGAGCGACCGGAGAGGGCTGTGGCAGCGGAGCGAGCGGATGCTGAACCTCCACTGGAATCGGGGACAACGGACACTCTCGAGGCTTCGGGCCCGAGCGTGACCGCTGCTGCTGCCGCGACCCCATCTGCCGGGGGTACCACAATGTGCTATTTTTGTGGAAATCGAAATCATTTGAGAACAGTTTGCTCCGCGCGTGAAGCGACGTGCCATTCGTGCTCACGGAAAGGTCATTTCTCAAAGGTATGCCGATCGACACGGGGCCGGCGAACTCGCCCGACATTGTCCGTGCTTTTCGCACAGTCCGGGGCACAATCTGCATCTCACACGACCTTGACTAGGATCCACTCGCAGCCTGCGAGGCGCCGTTGCGCATATGAGATTGCACAACTGAAACCCGGAAACTGAAACCTGAACCCGGAGCATATGAGATTTCCCAAATATCTTTTGAAATTGCCCGTCTCATGAAAGACAATGGTGATGAACTGAAAAATATTGTTATAGATAATCAAAAACATACTTCAAAATCAACTATTAAACTTAAAAATAATTATAAAGTTCATTTCAGGATTGACAATTCATTTAGAGAGTTTTTTTTTTTTTTTTTTTGCATACTGAATCGAGGCTCGTGAAAGAGCTGACATTTACTTCACAAACAAATCAACCAGACAAACAAAATATATAAAAAGAGGGAGCGGAAGACAAGAGAATGGGAAGCACACAAACACTTGAGAGCACACAACATTTAAGAGCAGGGAGATGTGTGGGAGGGAGAGGGCTTGGGGGGAGGAGGCGTGGGAAGGGGGGCGGGGGGGGGGTGGGAGAAGTATAAAACACAAGGACACCAAGGACTTCCAGGACAGAAGTTGGTATTTCAAAAAGTGGAATTGGGGTGAAATTATCGGGGATAGAAAAGATCAAGGTTTTGGATGGGGGAAGATAAGAGATGGTGGTGAACAGCTGTTTTAAAGACCTGGAGGGTGGAGTGGGATTGAAGAGAGTGAGGGAGTTTGTTCCAGAGGCGAGAGAAAAGAGGAATGAAGGAGTGAAGGTGAGCAGAGAGTCTTGATTTTGGCAGTTTAACCATAAGAGGGTTGCAGGCAGATCTTGTGCGACCTGTAGGAATATTTGCGGGACAGAGCCCAGAGAGAGCTGGGGGGGCAAGGCCAGAAAGGAGTCGGTAGAAGACGGAAAGACCACCAACCTGTCTGCGGTGAGTGAGTGAGAGGCCCTTGGAGTTAGCTTCATCGTGGGAGATTCCAATGATTCTGAATGCTTTGCTTTCAACAGCGTGAAGACGAGCTAGGTGTGAGGCAGGAGCACCAGCCCAGAGGGGAGAGCAGTATTCCATTGAGCTGCGGATGAAAGCCATGTACGTGGTGAGGAGCTCAGGTGTGCCGAGGAAGGACTTCGCACGACGGAGGATGCCCAGTCGGCGACTGGCTTTGGAGGCCAGATTTGAAATGTGGTTTTCCCAGGAAAGATCATGGCAGATAGTGAGACCCAAAAGCTTGAGTGACAGAACTTCTTGGAGAGGATTATTCAGAAAGTAGATGGGAGGGTTGTCCAGTCGGTCTTTTCGGAGAGACATCGTAAGAGTGTGAGATTTGTCAGGATTGAAAGACATGTTCCACTTGTTTGCCCAGTCTGTGATTTTGTCCAGGTCTGCAGAGAGTGAGGAGGCTGCAGACTGCCGATCTGAGGGATGAAGAATGGAGCGACAGAGAGTAGAGTAATCAGCAAAGAGATAGAAAGGATTTTCAAGAGAGTCGGAGAGATCATTGATGAAGACCAGAAAAAGCACAGGGCCCAGAACACTGCCTTGGGGAACTCCAGCCTAAACAGGAAGAGGAGATGAGAGAAACCCATTCAGGGCCACACGTTGACTACGACTAGAGAGGAAGTCCGCCAGCCATGCGTGGAGATTTCCATGGATACCAACAGAGGAGAGTTTGGTGAGCAGAGCGGGGTGCCAGACCGTATCGAAGGCACGTGATATGTCAAGGGAGACAGCTCTAATTTACTGTTTGGCATTGAGGACCTCCATCCATTGCTGAGAAAGCAGTAGTAGCATGTCCAGAGTAGAGTGACCAGGTCTGAAACCAAATTGATGATCAGAGATCAAGCCATTGGAGAAGAGGAAAGATTTCATATCTGAAGCAATGATGGATTCCATGACTTTACTGATAATTGAGAGAAGGCTGATTGGTCTGTAGTTGCTGGGATCTGTTTTTGCACCTTTTTTGTGCAAAGCGGTGATGTTGGCAGATTTCCAAGCAGATGGCAGATGACCTTGAGCAAAAGAGAGTGTGAAGAGAACAGAGAGAGGGAGTGAAAGAGCGGAAGAACACGATTTTAGGACCCGTGGGCTGATGCCGTCAGGTCCAGTTGCAGAATCAGAGTCGAGGGTTGACAGAAACGTTTCCACCTTGTCAGGAGGAAAGGACACAGAGTCCAGGAGTAGCTGGGTACGACTGGGTACGGTGGGTACAGAGAGGGATGTCCCGTTTTGGGACACAAGATTTAGAGGCAAACACAGAGTTGAGGCATTCAGCTTTTTCACGCGCGGAGTCAGCCGTGTGGCCATTTGAGGTGAGGGAGGGGATGGAGGGGGAACAAACGCCAGCAACAGAGATCTCGGAGATCTCGCGAGATCACGGCGAGGTCACGTCTTTTCGAAGCTGCTCCATGCGCTCACGCTCTCGAAGCTAAGTGATCTTTCAAATCGTGTTTTTGTCGAGACTGTATCTATCTTTCGGTGTGTGTACCTATAGCGTATCTTTTGGAAAATTTTCGGTGCTAATTTTTCGTACATGTATACACAATCGTCGGTTAATGGTATCGAGTATTCTGCGGCCTAGTACTCGTAGGCTTAGACTACCGTACCGTCTCTGACCTTGTGGTTTTGGTTTTCTCTCAGCGATTCGTCGAATGCGCTGAAATTATTTTCGTTCTCTGTTTCGTACCAGTCGTTCACCCCGTACCTCCTTGTTTAATATCTGTACTCACAAAAAAAAAAAAAAAAAAAACCCCAAAAAATATTTCCTTCCCAGGTCTTATTCGTTTATTTGTTGTTCTTTTTGTTCGTTCGTTCTTCGTTCGCGATCACGCGGTTAGAAATGTATCATCTCTCCCCTGAACAACTATTTTCTCTCATATATTATAACACCCTTTTCTTCTTTTCCTACAAAAGGATGCTTTCGTCTTGCTCACCAAATCTATTCATTCCAAAAAATATATATAATACCATCTCTTACAGTTCCTCCTTTCTACATTCCCTAAACTATCCAGAACTCCATCCCTCCTCCAGTGTCCTCAAACGTATTTTTGACTCGAAGGTCTCAAACGCATTTTGCAAAAAATGTTCGTTTCCCATGAATCGTACACTTTTCAAAATCCAATCTCACCCCTCCCCTCCAAATCCTCCCCATCACCCATCCCTTTCAAATCTCCCCCCTTGCCCCTTCCCTCCCCTCCCTCCTAAACTCCCCCCACACCCCTCCCCTCCGAGACTCTCCCTCGCTCCTCCCCTCCTAGACTCCCCTCTCACCCCTCCTCCTCAAAGCATCCTCCCTGCTTCTTCCCCCTTCCAACTCTCACCTTCATCTCCCCAAACCTTCTGCCTCGCTCTTCCCCCTCCTCAAATAACACCTCACTGTGCCTCATCCAATCTCCATCAAACCTTTTGTCCGCCCCATTCTTCCCTTTCTCCAAGCTATTCTGAAATCTCTGAAATCTCTGACACACCTTCAACAGCTCTCCCTACCCCTTCCTCCTCTTCCACATCTTACCCTCCCCCTCCCCCCCTGTTCTGTATCTGATGCTCCCCCTTCCTCTTCATTAACGGTATGGACCTCAAACATCCGGGGCCTTCGCTCAAACTTGACTGACCTCTCCATACAGGTTGCTTCTGACAAACCAGATGTGATCTGCTTAACAGAAACTTTCCTCCTTCATGATGTCTCTGATGCCTTGGTATCTCTCCCAGGTTACTCCCTCCTCCGGTATGATAGACCTGAGCCTCGTCCTGGAGGTGGGGTTGCTATCTTTATAAAAAACTCTCTTCCGCACTCGCCCTCCACTGCCCTCTCTCCACCTCACCCCCAGGAATACCTTTGGCTACGGCTTCCCCTTCGCTCCCACCTTTTGTTCATATGTGTGTTGTACCGTCCACCAAACAGCGATGACTCAATCTACATCTCACTGTCTGACAATATGGACCAATAGTCCAGCGGATAGGTGAATAATCAAGCATTTTATGATTAAAGCATGAAACTTGGTACACTAATACTAGACATTATGGGGAACATTTTAAAGATTGGAGGCATTCTGGATCTGTCCTGTGTCACCTGTGGCGGCCATTTAAAAAATGGCCGCTAGTCAGAATCATTATTTAGCTAGAATAAATTTATATTACATCAGAAAATATCAAATTGTTATTTTAATATCATCTGCACACTAAAGTATCACCAAGGATTATATATGATAACATAAATATTCATTTTTGATTGTTTTGGGGACCTCTATGTGTCACTTTAAGGGCATTTGGAGGGGAAAAATGCAAAATTCCAGGAATAAAGTAACACAAACTGGTTTCGATAAACTAGTTTATTTGTACAAAGTGTTATCTTCCTTTCATTTAGGAAAACACCAGAAAATTAAACTGTAGTAGTACAAAAGTTTTTTGGTGTGCATGAGATAGAACAATAACGTCCAAGAACACTCATGTTTCAATGTCAACCGTTCTCTTGTCACCCTTCTCGCTCACAACCACCGCACTTGCAGAGTAATGCACAGGGTAGATTTTCTTCCGCACATTTACATCTTCCTCTGCAGCCTTTAATACAGCCACACTTAATAACAGCACGGCATGCTGCACCAGCAGGGGGCAGGTTCCTCCACATCACTTCCCATTCGGCCAAATTGTTCTTTCGCGTCCATCCAAACTCTGCTGGGCTGGGCAGGTGAGGTGCTTTTAGCAGGGCCTGACCCCATACATGGCCAGCCTGATAACCAACTCAAAGTAGATGCTGATAGAGAACATCTTGAGTCGGAGGTATGTTTTCAATGCTCCTGCCTTTCTGTGTGAACAGAGTCTTCCTGGCCATGTTCACATTATCATCAGAGCTTCCATGGTCGTACATAAGCACAATGTACCTCTCGATGTTTGGGAGAAGCTGGGTTATGCTAGCTGTTGTTGGAGTCTGTGCAAGTCTGCACAGGTCTGGCGTGACATCAACAAACGCATTCCATGATGACCAGGCTGTTCTTTTTCCTATGCCGGTGAAACTGGATGTGGTGTCACACCCTGTCAGTGCATGAAAAGCAAGTATTGCATTGCACTTATCATTTCCCAGCGTCTGTGCCATGTGAGTTGCGTCTAGGTAACGGAACGATTTTCCCATTCCAAATGCTACAGTTAGCTGTGCACTGTCAAGCTTGTGAGCAAGACTGACTGCTAGTACGACAACATCTGTGTCAACAGTTCTAAGCAAGATGTTCTTGCAACCTTGCCTGGCCCCATCTGCTGTATGCAGCAGCATTCTTGTGTCTGCTTCCTCCTGTGTAGAAGGGGACAACCAGTCTGAGTCAATTGTCTCTGAACAACGCAGCTCTTCTCCGTGAGTCATGACCACTATACCAGGAAATGTTTCATTTGTCACTCGTTCACTCGGGAGATTAAAAAGTTCTGTCTTGTTACCATCTTCCCGTAGGAATTGTGACCAGTTTCCAGGCAGCTTCTTGTTTCCTTCCACTCTTATCCATATGCCCTTCCCTCTCTTCTTTCTTGTGGCGGCCTTCAGACTATCTTCTCTGTATACATCAAATACCACATCAACACGGCAAACAGAGCCTGTGAATTGCCTCCGTACATAGTTCATGAACTCTTTAGAATACTCATTGAATGTCTCTGATGTACCAGGCGTAATCACGTTGGCAATAGCTGCACCATCAATGATGACCATGTCTACTTCAGATGTAGTGTGGTCGGCATCATCACTATGTGGCACCAGATCTTCCAGGCACTGGAGCAAGTCTGACTTTTTGCCAAGTCTCATTTTCCCGTAGTCTGATATTGAAGGTGGAAATGACTGATTTTCATGCTGGAACAAAAATCTTCCAGGTCAGCTCCACGTATTTGACTGGCAATGTACAATGTTGAAAACAAATTGCGGTCACGTTTCATGGACAGCAGCTGCTCCTGGGTGCGAGACTTTTCTTTCTCAGGACGCCATCTGAACAAAGGCAAATTGTTCTTTGTTATTCTATCATTGAGTGCAGTTGTGCGCTCCACCAGCCGACTCTTAAAGAACTCGTTGTGTTGATTTTCACCAAGTAGTTTCATTTTGCGAACAGAATCAACAACAGATGAATCGACCACCTCTCGCGTGTCGAGGACCAAGAGATCTCCACTGGTGTCAGAGAAGGGGTTGCCCATAGTTTTCATTGTTAAAATCAGAGACTTCACATTCTTGAGGAATGCCACTTGTGTTCCTGAAAATATATAGTAATTGGGGGTTACACAACTGTCAAAATATTTCGTTTTACAAAACAAGTAATGCAATACAAAAACTAGCCAAATTTCATGGAGGTACTTATAAGACCTACCTGGCTTGTCCTCGTGATGGTGTGGGTGTGATGCTGCTTCCTTCCTGTCCAGTTCACTTTGAAACTCACCAACCACCCGGGAAATCTCTGGTCCAGCCACCATCCACCTCAATAGTGCTGCTGGATTTTCGGTGAGACCAACTGCTCCCCCATCACCTTTCACACAGGCATTGTTCTGTTCATGGCTTTCGTCCAAAGACATCCTTGAGAATGGTCGGCATGTCTTGTTGACGGTGAACTTTCCCTTGCAAAAAGCTGCAAACACACCTGGTTGTTTGTCGCGAAGCACCACCATGTCCCACAAGTGAATGGACACAGCCCTTGCATAGTTGTAGTGGTCAAGAGCATAGAAGAGCCATTCCAGCTGTGTCAAGGCATCCACATACAAAAGGAAATTGCCTTCATGAATAGATCTGTCCCAGACCAGTATATTCAACTGTGTTTCCAGCACAAGCTGCCAGAAATAGAATTGTGGACTTGCTTCTGCTCTGCATTTGCACCACTCTTCAAATGATACAGCATCAGTGTCTGCCTGGGATACTTGGTAGTTGGTATAAGATTCATGGAGAAGCTTGTACAGTGTGCATGCAGTCACTTGATGTGCACGAGCAGTTCTCTTGACATTAGTCGCTTTCAAAAATGAGTCTGCAGTTCCTGGTGTAGCTATGTAAGCTTGCACTATTGCCGATGTCCAACCGTTGCCACCTAACAGATCACCAAGTGCCTTAAGCAGAGTCATCTTGATGTGCAGACCACCCAACATTACCAGAAATGAGCCTTCGCCATATGTTTCTGGCCACATCCACTGAATGTTTTTGGCAAGTTTGAACAATGGCTGATCACACGCTATGACTGGAATTTGTCCCGGATTGAGTATGGCTACAGCTTTTTTCACCACCTCCATTGAATGTCTTATCATTGCGATTGACTTTGAGTCGTCAGGGAATAGAGGGAGAAGAGCACTGACTGCTGTGGGGCCATTATCAGTGGTCAAAATACCTATATTGGTCCATATATCTATTAAATATATATTCTTAGGGCATATTTATAATTCTTGTGTTTGAGTAAGTTACTATATATATAGCATGAACAGATATATTTTATGTTAATAGAGGTATTTTTGTCATTCACTTATCGGCAAAATCTCCTCGATGGCAGCCATTTTGGAAAATGGCCGCTACGGTGGACACAGGACAGATACAGAATGCCTCCAATCTTTAAAATGATCCCCATGATGTCTAGTATGAGTCTGCCAAGTTTCATGCTTTAATCATAAAGTGCACAATTTGTTCATTTTTTAGCACCTATCCGCTGGACTACAACTTCTATCTACCCATCCCAACTCTCTCTTCCTCATATGTGGTGATTTCAATTGTCACCATGCCAGTTGGCTGGGTGTGGGTACCTCTCTCACCAGCCATGGCTCTTCAGCAAAGGACTTCTGCGACTCACTGGGACTGACACAATCTGTCAATTTCCCGACCCGGATCTCAGTCAACGGAGCATCTTCTCTTCTGGATTTGGTTATGACAAACTTCCCTGAAAATGTCTGCTGCTCTTCTTCTGCTCCAATCGGCTCATCTGATCATGTGCTTGTCAAAGTGGACATCTCTCTGACCATTCTCAGAGAGCCTCCTCAGCGTCGACGAGTCTGGCATTTCACTCAGGCCAACTGGCACGGTATTCAAGCAGCCATCAATCATCTGGACTGGTCTCCCATCTCTACCGCCTCTGACATCAACTCATCCTGGGAATTCTTTCAAAGTAAATTGCTCTCTCTCATGCACAGATTTATACCATCTCGTCTTCAGTTGTCATACCCTTCCTCCCGTCCATGGTACACGGAATCTTGTGGTGAGGCTGTTGCCCTGAAACAACTTGCTTTCGTCTCCTGGAAAGCAAATCCAACGGAAGGAAATCTCATTTCCTTTCACAAAGCCCGAAACAATTGTGTGTCCACCCTCAGGAGAGCCAGGAAACAATATCTCACCATTCTCAAGACCGAACTCTCTTATCTGTCTCCCTCTTCCAAATCCTGGTGGCGTCTGGTCAAATCTGTTTCTGGTGTTTGTTCCCCCTCCATCCCCTCCCTCACCTCAAACGGCTTAACGGCTGACTCCGCACGTGAAAAAGCTGAATGCCTCAACTCTGTGTTTGCCTCTAAATCTTGTGTCCCAAACCCATCCCTCTCTGTACCCACCGTACCCAGTCATACCCAGCTGCTCCTGGACTCTGTGTCCTTTCCTCCTGACAAGGTGGAAAAGTTTCTGTCAACCCTCGACTCTGATTCTGCAACTGGTCCTGACGGCATCAGCCCACGGGTCCTAAAATCATGTTCTTCTGCTCTTTAACTCCCTCTTTCTGTTCTCTTCACCCTCTCTTTTGCTCAAGGTCATCTGCCATCTGCTTGGAAATCAGCCAACATCACCGCTTTGCACAAAAAAGGTGCAAAAACAGATCCCAGCAACTACAGACCAATCAGCCTTCTCCCAATTATCAGAAAAGTCATGGATTTCCATCATTGCTTCAGATATTAAATCTTTCCTCTTCTCCAATGGCTTGATCTCTGATCATCAATTTGGTTTCAGACCTGGTCACTCTACTCTGGACATGCTGCTTCTGCTTTCTCAACAATGGATGGAGGTCCTCAACGCCAAACAGGAAATTAGAGCTGTCTCCCTTGACATTTCACGTGCCTTCGATACGGTCTGGCACCCTGCTCTGCTCACCAAACTCTCCTCCTTTGGTATCCATGGAAATCTCCACGCATGGCTGGCGGACTTCCTCTCTGGTCGTAGTCAACGTGTGGCCCTGAATGGGTTTCTCTCATCTCCTCTTCCTGTTCAGGCTGGAGTTCCCCAAGGTAGTGTTCTGGGCCCTGTGCTTTTTCTGGTCTTCATCAATGATCTCTCTGACTCTCTTGAAAATCCTCTCTATCTCTTTGCTGACGACTCTACTCTCTGTCGCTCCATTCCTCATCCCTCAGATCAGCAGTCTGCAGCCTCCTCACTCTCTGCAGACCTGGACAAAATCACGGACTGGTCAAACAAGTGTAACATGTCTTTCAATCCTGACAAATCTCACACTCTTACAATGTCTCTCCGAAAGGACCGACTGGACAATCCTCCCATCTACTTTCTCAACAATCCTCTCCAAGAAGTTCTGTCACTCAAGCTTTTGGGTCTCACTATCTGCCATGATCTTTCTTGGGAAAACCACATTTCCAAGCTGGCCTCCAAAGCCAGTCGCCGACTGGGCATCCTCCGTCGTGCGAAGTCCTTCCTTGGCACACCTGAGCTCCTCACTGTGGTGAAAATGTAAGTTGAACCCAGGTGTGACGCTCACTTAAACCACTGGGCGGTGTCTATAAGACCTCGGGATGTCCGCGACTCGAGGCCACTCCTGCGACTTTATACAATGACATGTAGAATTGAATGGTACGTACCCACTTATATTCTAGGCTTGCTTGCATTGACTGATATATCCAATCTTTCTCATATGATGCCTTGATCCTGACATATATGTTGCATGGTGTATTTTACAGGATGATGTTACGATCTAATTGAAATTAAACCTATCTATGGAACGAGTTGTGGATTTGGTTGATTTTCACAACACTTAATTTCAATTATGATCTTCGGAAATGGCGGGACACGAGTCTTGCGATGGCCGGATGAACGCAGATCACAGACGAGCGTTCCCGACATTCTCCGCGCTCCTGCGAGGCCCACCTCGGAGAAGGATGACCGGCGGAGGACCCGTCGAGCTAGCGCCAGCTACGGAGCTCCGACTACTCTCGCCGCCGGTCTGCCTCAAAAGGACCGGATGCGATGGGGACCTCGCAAGCCTTTTGCGGGACCGCGTCGTCAAAACGCGAACTGCTCTCCTGAGGCCCGAACGCCGGAGCAGGCATGACGGACTCCGGCAAGACGCCTGGAGAACGATGCTACTGGGCAACGTCCTGCAGCCGAAACCCCGTCGGAACGACGGACCCGCTTGGAGCCGACGGCCCGACCAACTGATTTGCGTGCCTCGGCCCGAGATGAGATGACCACGCGAGTGTTCACGACTCCCTTGACTGTCATGCCGCGCTCGGAAGCACCTCCACGCGCGAATCGCGCGCGCGGCACCCGTCGCGTGCACCGCTCTGTGAGGCCTATGATTCCGATCGCTGCTCGGAATCACCTCCTCCTACGCGACGCCGCACGCTGCACCCGTCGCGTGCACTACTCTGTGCCCGACCGATCGCTGCTCGGAAGCACCTCCCCGCGCGAATCGCGCGCGCTGCACCCGTCGCGTGCGCTACTCTGTGAGGCCTACGAGAGGCCTACGATTCCGATCGCTGCTCGGAATCACCTCCTCCTACACGCAGCCACGCTGCGCCCAACGCGGGCACCACTCTGTGAGGCCGGCGATTCCAATCGCTGCACGTCGGAATCACCTCCTCCCACGTGAAGCCACGCTGCGCCCAACGCGGGCACCACTCTGCGAGGCCGGCGATTCCAATCGCTGCCCGTCGGAATCACCTCCTACACGCGAATCGCGCGCTGCCCCATCGCGGGCACAACCCGATCAATCGCTGCTCGGTGGAATCACCTCCTACGCGCAAATCGCGCACTGCGCCCTTCGCGGGCACCACTCTGCGAGGCCGGCGATTCTGATCGCGGCTCGTCGAAATCCCACCTACATGTGGCTACTCAACGAGGCCAGCGAACTCCGCTGCCCGGAATCGCCTCAATGGAGGCTCGCTTGGCACCATTTGAGGACTCGCCGCAGCACGGATGAGTTTCTAAGGACGTCGAGCGGGACCTTCATAGCCTTTCACGACACTCAGGCTTATGCTTATGATAGATGATCGTATACCATGTGTATTCTATATGACTAACTATGTCTAAAACTCCGGACAAAACACGGCCCGAAAGCTAAACAAACGAGACGCTACTTCAGGGCGTGATATGTATTCGATCCTTTGACCCGAAAGCTAACAAACGAGACGCTACTTCAGGGCGTGATATGTATTCGATCCTTTGACCCGAAAGCTAACAAACGAGATGCTACTTCAGGGCGTGATATGTATTCGATCCTCTGACCCGAAAGCTAACAAACGAGACGCTACTTCAGGGCGTGATATGTATTTGATCCTTTGACCCGACAGCTAAACAAACGAGACGCTACTTCAGGTCGTGCAGTCTATCGCTGCCAAGCATGCTCACCCTCTCGACTCGGCGTGCTCGCCCTCTCGACTCGGCGAAGCCGCACTGGTTCAACGGGCCGAGCTCAACTTTCGGTTTCCCTCGTACGCGGTGCGCCCTAGATAATACTTTTCGCTCGTCGGCCGGGTTCGTATTCCGTACACCGATCTCGAGCCCGCTCGAATGCTGCTGCCCAATGGACGCGAGACTTTAGATTTCGGAGTGCTACTTTACTCCGTCTGGGGATACCGCTCAGCTGGAACTCGCCGTCAAACCCGCCCGCACGCGCCCGAACCAATTGATGACGTCATCGACTAAATCATGCGTTTGCTTTACAGCGCCATTTAACTGTTTCCCGCGCTTGCGTCATCAGAGTTCGTCTACCTGGGTACCTCTACAGATAGCAGAAATACTCAATCTGACCGCCCCTGCCCGAAAGTGCGTGTCATAACGTGGCGGCCTTCGAGGGCGACTAGCCAACATCGAGGACTTATGCCGTTAATCGATAAGGCGCGGGGCATTTGGGGGTGCACGGTGACCCCATGACACGGTGACATTGAGCGTTGCGCCCGACTCCCTCGTCTCCTGAGCAAGCCACGTGGGCACCGGCCCGCCGGATCGCCCTTGACTCTGGGCTTGTTGCTTCTAGGACAGGTCACCTGGCTCGCCTCCACACATTTCGAGACTGCGAGACGCCTCGCCCGGCCACTGCCTGATTGCGTTCCCTCTGACCCAGACTGTGAAGGTCGCTCGACTTCGGTGCGCGGCTGTTATCTCACACTTCACGATGGGGGGGGGGGGGGGGGGGGGTGGGGGGGGATGGATGAGTGAGGGGGTGAGATGATGGTCCATCCATCCGGGCCATCCTCTTGGATGTCGATCCATCCATCCGGGCCATCCTCTTGGCTGTCGATCCATCCATCCGGGCCATCCTCTTGGCTGTCGATCCATCCATCCGGGCCATCCTCTTGGCTGTCGATCCATCCATCCGGGCCATCCTCTTGGCTGTCGATCCATCCATCCGGGCCATCCTCTTAGCTGTCGATCCATCCATCCGGGCCATCCTCTTGGCTGTCGATCCATCCATCCGGGCCATCCTCTTGGCTGTCGATCCATCCATCCGGGCCATCCTCTTGGCTGTCGATCCATCCATCCGGGCCATCCTCTTGGATGTCGATCCATCCATCCAGGCCATCCTCTTGGATGTCGATCCATCCATCCGGGCCATCCTCTTGGATGTCGATCCATCGATCCGGGCCATTCTCTTGGATGTCGATCCATCCGGGACGTTTTCCATTTCTCGATCTCGACGTTTTCTCTCCGGGACAATCCCTCCGGGACGGTAGCCGGTATAGCTGGTATCGGGTCGGGAGATTCTGCGCGCTTCGCTGGGAAGGCGCATTTCGGTCGTTTTGTGCGTCGTCGTAACTGCCATGCCGGTCGTTCGGGCAGCCTACGGAGGGCACTCGTGGCAAACGTTTTGCTTGAAACTATTTGCCGGAGCTTGTAATTCGTACGCGCTGCCGTCAGAGAGCGCTCGAGTCTCGTGATTTCAAAACAGGGGGACTCCGGGGTATCGCGTAACTCTCGTTATGGCTCTCGTCGGTTCTCTCCCTCGGCAATTCCATGACATGGATCTAATGTGGATCGACCATGTACCCTTGGGAGCCAAGGCAGGTACAGACTTACTGTAATGGACTTACTGTAATGGCCTCCTGTCATGTAATCTTACTTACTGTTACAACTCCTAGGCCGGTACAGACTTATTGTAATTGACTTACGCTGTCATGGCCTCCTGTCATGTAATCTTACTTTCTGTTACAGCTTACTGTAAAGAGGCTTACTGATTTACACATCTTCCACATCGACACATCTTCCTGTAATGTGTTGCCTTGCGACGAATAGACATGGCTTACTGATTTACACATCTTCCACATCGACACATCTGCCTGAAATGCGTTGCATTGCGACGAATGGACATTCGCTCTTCGACAAGGTACACCTTATGTAATGAGTTGCATATCGCAAAGGTACACCTTATCCAGCACATAGGCCTGTGAGACTAGACTATTGTGACCCACAGGCTCATCGTCTGCCAGTATCGGACATGTTTGCTAACCAGGCTATGAGTGCGCCTAGAGAACATCTGCCGTCCCTCCCTTCGCCTGATACACCCCTGCCTGAAGCGGTGATGGCACTGAGGTGCCCCTCCGACACCTGCCTCCAGCGGCTACTCCGAAGCAGGGGACTCCGGATTTGGGGACGTCGTACCCGGTAGTTTCTGAACTTGTGCTGGCAGGGTAATTCGCCACACTGACCTCTACGGATGGACCGACTGACCTGTACTACTGATAATGGATTTGTTTCGTATAGCGCTTTCCAGGAAGCCCTAAAGACGCTTTGACAGTGTGCGAAACATAACACAATGGCGCAAAGACATGAATCAATAGGGATATTTCTTTGACACCCTAATAATGATATAATGACTTCCTCTACCCATTAATGCTGATGCGCGCTCGCTTCCTGCCTAGTGGCAGCATAGTTCTAACGGCGGGGAGAATGTGGTGAAAATGTAAGTTGAACCCAGGTGTGACGCTCACTTAAACCACTGGGCGGTGTCTATAAGACCTCGGGACGTCCGCGACTCGAGGCCACTCCTGCGACTTTATACAATGACATGTAGAATTGAATGGTACGTACCCACTTATATTCTAGGCTTGCTTGCATTGACTGATCTTTCATTGATTTGATTTCATTGATTTGATTTCATTGATCTTTCACTGATCATTGATTTGCAATCCAATCTTTCTCATATGATGCCTTGTAGTGTAGCAGCATAGCAAACCTGTTGTGCATTTTGTGATACAAGCACCAAATTTGGTACACTAGTAGACTATCATATTATGAAAAGATCTGGATATTGGGCCATCTCAGATTCAGAGATTTGATTTTTGCAAGATTTCGATTCGATTGGGATCGAAGAGAACACCTTCTTCGTCTTCTGTACAGTGAAGTTGCCAGCCCTGAATTCTCTGGCTACATCTGGGTGCTTCATTGGGAGTGCAACCGTGTCCCTCAGGTGAACAGGGACCCACCTGGCATAGTGTGTGTGGTCTAAGGCATGGAACCATGGGACCAGTTCCGTCAGGGCATCAAGGTACGTCGTGAATGAAGCCTGCCGCAGAGAACGCACGTAGACCAGTACCAACATCTCTAGTTCCAGCACAGTTGCCCAGTACTGAAAGTTGGGAATGTCTTCTCCTCTCTGGTGACATCAGTCTTCGAACTCAGGCAGGTCTTCTGCATCATCAGCATATGTCATACAGTGGCGTTCATACGCACGGTGTTGCAGGATGTGCAGTGCCGCTGCAGTGATTTGATGAGCTCTTCTTGTGCGGGTGACGTGGGCAGCTCGTAGGAAGGAGTCGGCCGTCCCTGGCGTTGCAATCTCAGCTTGCAAAATCTGCAAATCTTGCAAAAATCAAATCTCTGAATCTGAGATGGCCCAATATCCATATCTTTTCATAATATGATAGTCTACTAGTGTGCCAAATTTGGTGCTTGTATCACAAAATGCACAATTCTTTTGAATATTTGGGCTAAGCCGCCCCACTATTGATCCTGACATATATGTTGCATGGTGTATTTTACAGGATGATGTTACGATCTAATTGAAATTAAACCTATCTATGGAACGAGTTGTGGATTTGGTTGATTTTCACAACACTCACCACATACAAGACTTTCATCCACAGCTCAATGGAATACTGTTCCCCCCTCTGGGCTGGTGCTCCTGCCTCACACCTTGCTCGGCTTCACGCTGTTGAGGCCAAAGCTTTCAGAATCATTGGAATCTCCTGCGATGTAGTCAACACCGAGGGCCTTTCACTCACTCACCGCAGGCAGGTTGGTGGTCTTTCTGTCTTATACCGACTCCTCTCCGGCCTTGCTCCCCCAGCTCTCTCTGTGCTCTGTCCCCCCAATATTCCTTCAGGTCGCACAAGATCTGCCTGCAACCCTCTTATGGTTAAACTGCCAAAGTCTAGGCTCTCTGCTCACCTTCACTCTTTCATTCCCCTTTTCTCCCGCCTCTGGAACAAACTCCCCCACTCCCTTCAATCCCACTCCTCCCTCCAGGTCTTTAAAACAGCTGTTCACCACCATCTCTTATCTTCCCCCATCGAAAACCTTGATCTTTTCTACCCCCGGTAATTCACCCCAGAGTCCTTGCAGTGTTCATATGTTTTATTCCTCTCCCACCTCCCCCCAAGTCCTCCCGATGTCCCTGCTCTCAAATGTTGTGTTTGTGTCCTTCCCCCTCTTCCCCCTCTCTTTTGCGTCCTTCCCCCTCTCTCCCCATCTTGTCTGCCGCTCCCCTTGTTTTTTGTGTTTTGTGTGTCGGTTTGTCTTTTTGTGTGATTAATGTTAGCTCTTTCACGAGCCTCGATCTTGTATACAAAAAAAACAAAAAACAAAAAAAACAAAAAAAAAACAACAGATTTGACCAGACGCCACCAGGATTTGGAAGAGGGAGACAGATAAGAGAGTTCTGTCCTGAGAACGGAGAGATATTGTTTCCTGGCTCTCCTGAGGGTGGACACACACTTGTTTCGTGCTTTGTGAAAGGAAATGAGATTTCCTTCCATTGGATTTGCTTTCCAGGAGACGAAAGCAAGTTGTTTCTGGGCAATTGCCTCACCACAAGATTCCGTGTACCATGGACGGGAGGAAGGGTATGACAACTGAAGACGAGATGGGATAAATCTGTGCATGAGAGAGAGCAGTTTACTTTGGAAGAATTCCCAGGATGAGTTGATGTCAGAGGCGGTAGAGATGGGAGACCAGTCCAGATGATTGATGGCTGCTTGAAGACCATGCCAGTTGGCCTGAGTGAAATGCCAGACTCGTCGACGCTGAGGAGGCTCTCTGAGAATGGTCAGAGAGATGTCCACTTTAACAAGCACATGATCAGATGAGCCGATTGGAGCAGAAGAAGAGCAGCAGACATTTTCAGGGAAGTTACTCATAACCAAGTCCAGAAGAGAAGATGCTCCGTTGATTGAGATCCGGGTCGGGAAATTGACAGATTGTGTCAGTCCCAGTGAGTCACAGAAGTCCTTTGCTGAAGAGCCATGGCTGGTGAGAGAGGTACCCACACCCAGCCAACTGGCATCGTGACAATTGAAATCACCACATATGAGGAAGAGAGAGTTGGGATGGGTAGATAGAAGTTGGTCCATGTTATCAGACAGCGAGATGTAGATGGAGTCATCACTGTTTGGTGGACGGTACAACACACATATGAACAAAAGGTGGGAGCGAAGGGGAAGCCGTAGCCAAAGGTATTCCTGGGGGTGAGGTGGAGAGAGTGCAGTGCAGGGCGAGTGAGGGAGAGAGTTTTTGATAAAGATAGCAACCCCACCTCCAGGACGAGGCTCAGGTCTATCATACCGGAGGAGGGAGTAACCTGGGAGAGATACCAAGGAATCAGAGACATCATGAAGGAGGAAAGTTTCTGTTAAGCAGATCACGTCTGGTTTGTCAGAAGCAACCTGTATGGAGAGATCAGTCAAGTTTGAGCGAAGGCCCCGGATGTTTGAGGTCCATACCATCAACGAAGAGGAAGGGGGAGCATCGGATACAGAACAGGGGGGAGGAGGGGGAGGGTAAGATGTGGAAGAGGAGGAAGAGGTAGGGAGAGCTGTTGAAGGTGTGTCGGATATTTCAAAATAGCTCGGAGAAAGGGAAGGGTGGGGCGGACAAAAGGTTTGATGGTGATTGGGTGAGGCGCAGTGAGGTGTTGTTTGAGGAGGGGGAAGAGTGAGGCAGAAGGTTGAGGGAGATGAAGGTGAGAGTTGGAAGGGGGAAGAAGCGGGGAGGACGCTTTGAGGAGGAGGGGTGAGAGGGGAGTCTAGGAGGGGAGGAGTGAGGGAGGGTCTCAGAGGGGAGGGGTGTGGGGGGAGTTTAGGAGGGAAGGGGCAAGGGGGGAGATCTGAAAGGGATGGGTGATGGGGAAGATTTGGAGGGGAGGGGCAAGGGGGAAGATTTGAAAGGGATGGGTGATGGGGAAGATTTGGAGGGGAGGGGTGAGATTGGATTTTGAAAAATGTACGATTAATGGGAAACGAACATTTCTTGCAAAATGAGTTTCTTGCGACCTTTGAGTCAAAAATACGTTTGAGGATGCTGAAGGATGGGTGGAGTTCTGGAGAGTTTAGGGAATGAATGAAAGAGGCACTGTAGCTGTAAGAGATGGAATTTTTTTTTGGAATGAATACATTTGGTGAGCAAGTCGAAAGCATCCTTTTATAGAACAAGAAGAAAAAGGTGTTATAGAATATGACAGAATACCATTCTTCAGGGGACAGATGAAACATTTTTTAATGACGTGAACACGTGATCACGGACAACGTGGTCAAAGAACGAACGAACAAATAAGAACGAAACGGATAAGAACAGAGAAGGGAATATATATTTTTTGGTTTTTATTTTATTTTTATTTAGTTGGGATGAAAACAGAGACAGAGACCGAACGTGGAACGTGAAAAATAGAGACCGAAAGGAATTGCGAGCACAATCGAAGAAACCGCTGAGACAGAAACAAAGCCTCAAGCCAAGGTCAGACACGGTAGCCTCCTAGTACTACACGAGGCGTCAGAATATGCGACACGAACTGTACCGACGATTCTGTACACAGGTATGAAAAACCAACACCAAGAATACTATTAGAGACACACCAATAGTTACAAACACACCGAAAGAAAGATAAAGTTTCGACCTGTGGTAAAGCCGGTATTATGACACTTGTGAAAAGTTACTTATTAACTTCGAAAGCGTGCGCGCATGCACAGCTTTGAAGAGACGTGACGTCACGTGACTTCCCGAGACGAGAAGAGACGTGTAGAGACTTTGAAGAGATTTAAAACGTTGGACAAGTGGTCAATGTTCGGGGAAGTTAGGGGGAGAAGAGAAAATCTAAGAAATAAGCAATACAGCGAAGGAAAGAACTTAAATTCGCAGAACACCTATGAACACCGATGGGCCGAGATAAACTAGGCCGCGCACGCGGTGGGACAGAAAAGGGTTAAATTAAACAAAAGTTTGCAGGAATTGCGAATCAACAGCAACTGGAAAACACCCTGCAACACATGCACAATAAAAAACGAGTAGAAATTGACGAATGCACGAATGGAAAAAATACTTTAACTTTTGCTGCCGTCCAGAGGTCGAACACGCTTCCTTGCTCCAGGGACCGGAAACGGAAGTCGAATTGGGTTTCTCTTCAAAAAAGATTGAAACTAACGGAACGTTTTACACTGATAATGTTATTCAAATATCCTCCGGTATAAATTTGGTATTAATTGTGATTTGATTGATGGTGCTTATAACGATGGAATAAGAACAAATACAATATTTTCACTCAGCGTATACTCAACCCTGATGGGTTATAAATTCAATATGAAACCGAAAAATCTCGTCTATTTACCCGTGTCAGGAAAAACCATATACAGAGTAAATTTTAGGATAACCGATCAAGATAATCGGATGATTTCTTTCAATGATGAAATTATATCCATCGGAATTCACCTCCGTGAAGTTTTACAATAAATAAATACGATGATTGTGAGAAAACACGAGTTGGGAAAATATAAAATAATTACAGGGGAAGGCATGTACCTTTCACCATACTATAAGGGTGAAGGTATGTTTCTTGGTAGAGGATACTATAAACCTAAGAGACAACGGGGTGTAGGACATCAATTTAGAAATAAAGGAGATGGGATAATTGATACTCTAATCTAATGGGTATTGGCTCAACCATTCTTAAGCAGAAAGACCTAATTGGTTCAACCACTTCTGCCATGGGAAATGTAGCGGGTGCTATAAAGAGTATAAAAGACGCTCAAAAGGAGTCTCATAAATTACAAGCAATCAAATAAATTATTAAGAAAGGCAAAACTCAACTATCTTGACAAGAACGACAAACAATCATTCAAATACTTGGGTCAGGGTTTCAAAAGTTTTAACAACTTTTTTACTAAAGAAATACAAGTATGGAAGCAATTGATAGTATCTATGATTTGGATGATACGATTATTTCAAACTCGACTAAAAAGTAAGACTATTTTAAGTTAAATGCTATTACGGGAACAGACTGGAATACAAACGGAACAAGAAGTTTTGAAATAAATAATCAACAAATTTACTTGAATCTAGCTGATAGTTTCTTGTTGTGTAAATTTAAATTCACTAAGGCTGCGAATAATACTGATGCTACACTCATAAATGATTTCTTCTGGAAAATGTTTGATAGTGTCCATTTGTATATTGAAACACAAGAGGTTGAAATTTACACTATATTAGTTTAGTGATAGAATGGGTAAGGGTTCTTTGTCGGGACAATATACAGTTTGACCCCCAAAACAATTGCTACAAAAGGTTTTTCAACGGTTGTTGGTACTATTGGACATCAGGAATAACATATTAAAAATGTAATAAAATTGAACCACTGGAAAGCTGTTATTTTCAAGATGGTGTCCAAGATGTCCGCCAATACCCTAAAATGGCTATAAGTCATTTATTATTCAGCCTTGTGTTGTAATTTTTGTGTCTACCCCTAGTACCATTGAGTAATCAGGTAATCAATGATTCATTGTCACTCTTGCTCTTCCTCTATAGACTGGTTATATGGATTGTCACATGTTTCAAGTTGGCACGGTCCACAGACTCTATGACACGGTAGTCCATAGCCTCTACAGCTGCAACGGGGTGTTCTACAGGCAGGTGAGCAGTTTCAATGTATCATCTTCAAGAGATTATCAGGGGCAGCGTTATTTCCGAGATTATTGGAACCATACCAACTGATTGTCCTCCAGTTTCCAACCCCAGTTCATGACATCCATGTCACCTTCCCTCCCAATCCAGACCATGATCTGGTCGTAAGTTCTGAGGCAATGTAATTTGGTGGAGGATGCAGTAGGGGGGAGACGTTCAGGTGTCACAAACGATTTTGCAGACGTTATTTTTATAACAAACATGTTGTAGCGCAAGGATGCAAGCGAATCTATACAATTGCCACCAAACATGACAGCCATCGCTTTGCTGTCGAGGTCCTCTATCACATCCCTTGGCTGACTTGGGAGAACGAATGTATTTGTGCAGGATTGTATAATGGAATCGCCTTTCACAAGCTTTTGGAAGGCTGACTTCTTACCAATACCAAAAATCCGGGAGGTTGTATCACAACCAGTGAAGGAGTGAATGAAGAGTAACTGTGAACACAGGTCCTTACCTAGGATTGCTCGTAGTCGGTTGATGTTATATACTTTGGTAGCCTTAGACGTGTTGTCCGAATGGAAATATAGTTCCTTGTTATCTGTGTGCGCCTGGTAAAGGAGCAAAACTAATAGGTCAGTATCTTCCCCAATCAAAGTGGTGGATTTGATGACACGAGGTTTCGACTGCAGCTTTAACAATATCTACCTCTGCATCCCCAGGTGCATTGATCACATTGCAGTCCCTTTTCTTCAGTTCATCACTTATGAGATTGATTAGTCCTCGCTTGTTGCTATCTCTTGACAAAAAATCATTCTTTTTGCCTGAAAACTCTGTCTCTGCAGTGAAGTTGACAACTGGATGGATATTGTACCCACACCGTTGGTGTGTATTGTCCTTAATGGACGGATCTACACCATACCCATCAAAGACCACGGTTGCCAAAGCATAATGGGGAAGTCTGCATATGCCTGCGCTATTGCACCATAACCGTCTCCTGTCTTCCACAGTAAATGATGCAGCAAGGAGCCTCCGTCAAGGACATAATGTTCAGTTTTTAGAGCAGAATCTGCGATGGCGTCACTTGCCACCTTTGCTCGAATGATCAATGATAGCATGAGCTAATTGAGGCTTATCAGCCTTTCAGAAACCGTTTCTGGCCTCAAAAAGGGCAGGAGGGAATGAGCTGAGCTCATAACTCATTACGTCTTGCAATAAAAGGTCTCCTGTTTTGGACACTACCATAAACCGTTGGAACAACAGGGTGGGGTCAATGGTCTGTTCAGGAGCAACCTTGAGGGTAGACATATCTCCGAGGGTTTTGGCTTTGTGTTTCCATTTGAAAGAGAATGTGAAAGCAGAGGCTGCCCAATCATTTTTTCAATGATTTTCCTTCCAACGGGCTCAAATTCATGTACATTCACATCTGCTGTAGCCACCACACCATTAACAACATTTCTCAAGGAAGAGTCTGGAGAAAAAGGTGTGCAGGCATTTCGTTTTGAACTAATCTTTAACAGTTCAGATGAATCTCTCTTGATCCTTGCTTCAGTCAATTCTTTATGCTGCTCACTTGTTGTGGAGGAGAGGCTGTTGAATTCTTGCATGGCATTGTTGTACTCAGATGTTATGGGTGTAGACATTGTCCACAATGATCGCTGTTCTTCATTCATACCGCTTCCGCATGTCAAACCTCTAGTACTCTTCAGTGATCTCATCAAGGTCTGTTCGATTATAAGATCAGAGCTAAGGCCCTCCCAGAACTGATTACTGCGACAAATGACATGGAAACCGTAAGTGAATTTCCTGAACACGTCTGGATGTTTGGTCTCAAGTTCACTCATTTCCTGAACATAAAAATATGCAGATTTCAAGTAGTTGTAATGCCCAGCCACGGACACAATTGGCCAGCAGTCAGCAACAGCGCATAGGTGCCATCTTCTTGAATTTATTGATTACCTGATTAGTCAATACTTTAAATGCTCTAAATGGGATTCTTGACCCCTAAAACCTAGGGGTAGACACCAAAATTACAACTCTAGGGTGAATTATAAATGACATAGCCATTTTAGGGTATTGGTGGCCATCTTGGACGCCATCCTGAAAATAACAGCTTTGCGGTGGTCCGATTTTATTAGATTTTTAATATGTTATTCCTGATGTCCAATAGTACCAAAAACCGTTGAAAAACCTTTTGTAGCAATTTTTTGGGGGTTAGGGTGGTTTTTTTTCATAAATTGACCCATCTAGAAGGGAAGACGTGGATGCGTGACTGGCTGGGACTCTGGACTGCTGGCGAAAGATGAAGAAGAGCTGCAGTTTGTGCTTTCGGTCGTACAAGAACACTAACAGTGATACCCTGATGCCCTAAAGAAGACATCGGATGATTGACTCAGACTGCTTTGATGCTGTTGAACATATTTTAGTATTGCATAATGCTCTACTACCTGTAATACTCCTCTTATGTAGTTTAGTTGTAATTGTTACTATTACACTGCAACATAACTTCTCGGCTTCAACTGCCACCTGTCCGGGGCCAACTTACATTGAGTACACATAGGCCTACCTCTGGTTATTCCTTCCATAATACACGACTTTAAATTTGCTTGCATTGAATGGTAGTTGCCACATTCTCCATCAGTCAATGACTGTCTCAACATCCCTATGTAGTGCTTCAACATCCTCATGACAACCCACAACTCTGTACATCTTGGTGTCATCAGCAAAGAGCTTCAGTACCACAACTGGAAGATCCTTGATGAAGAAGATAACCAAGACGGGTCCCAGCACGCACCCTCTGTGGTCCTCCACTTGTGAGAAACACATTGTGGGACAATTTCCATCCACCACCAATCTTCATGCCCTTCCGGTCAGCTATTCATCTCTCTGGTCAGGTTCAACACTGTGACTTCTGGTCAGGTACAACACTCACTTCTGGTCAGGTACAACACTGTGATTTCTGGTCAGGTACAACACTGTGACTGTGACCATTGTTGCACAACCGGTTGCTCAATATGAGCTTCACACGACGAGGTGATTTGCGACTCTGAGTCAGGAGTAACGTTCCAGAAGGCAAACACCACGGGCACCCAGCCGCTACAGTGGTGAAAATTGTTGCTGCTTCCAAGAAGGAGTTTTCTTCCCACTTCCATACACCCTTGAGTTGTGTGCAGGCCACCAGTCATCGGGCCGTCACACTTTCCTTATGCACCCTTTGTATTAACAGGAAATGCTAGGAACACTACACCTCCCATCCATGGAACTGCCCTCAGTTTCACTGTTTTTCGTTGTAATGCTGTAAATTGTGTTTAAAACACGATTTGATTTGGACCTAGCAATGGCAGGTTAAAAGTGCCCTGATCAGCGGAAGTGAGTCAATGAAAGGGAACGCACATTGACGAGAGAATTAAAGCAAAAATAAAGTTTACAATCGTGCATTATGTCAGCAATGATGTATTGCAGTGAAACATGACCTTACAAAGATGGACGAAAAAAATATCAACACACAAAGAGCTGCTGTATTAGAGTAATAAAAAGAGACAAGAAGAGATGTCAGTGGATCAGACATGAAATTCCATTCAATGAAACAATGGTCACCAAAAAAAACCCATAAATGGACTGTGCCAGACACATCGCAAGAATGTATGACAAGAAGTAACGGACTGGAAACCGAGACAATGAGGTGGAAGGAACAAAGGAATAAGAACGTTGAGATTGAGACACAGAATTGAAAATCCATGGGAGTTCAATATCCATGAATTGTGAAGATTATAAAAGAGGCCTTCATCCTGCTGTGGAGAGAAACAAGCCTGTCAAGTCAAATCAAAATGGGTTTTGAAAGAGACAAAACATGTTGTCTATCCCCTGCATCCTCTCCTTCCCCTTATCCGTACCCACATCCCTCGTTTATCCGTCTCCATGTATTTTGTCCATCGACCCTGCTGTTGATGTACTCCCCCCCCCCCACCCCTCCCTTTCTGCTGTTCCTTTTGTTCTGCTGCATCCTCATCCTTTATTTGTTGTAGCTCTTCCACGAGCCTTGACTGGAATACAAAAAAACCAACAAGAACAAAAAGCCCACTTGGATTTGTTTAAGTAACCAAAGAAGTTTGTACTGTGGGACCCCGCTATTCGCGGGGGGATATGTTCCTGGAAAATGCCGCGAATTACGAAACCGAGAATAGGGGGGCATTGTTTCAATGGAAAACGGGGGGGGGGGGGGGGGGGGGGAAGATAAGTTCCCGAGTTGCAAAAATCCGCGAATAGAGAGGACCAAACCGCGAATGGTGTGGCAAATCCCGAGAATGTCAACGATAATCTGCAAAGGTCGATGAAAGTCCTGGAAATGGCGAGACAAAACCCACAAATGTCGACGATAATCCGTGAAGGTTGATGAGAATGCGAAGCACACGGTAGCGAATGTAGAAGCAGGTCATGCTCACGGCTTGTAGATGTTTTTTTTGCATATGTCCAATTGCTTTGTGCATGGCTGGTGAAAGATGGGTTTTATAAACGTGTCAAGCTAGCGGCTCGTGAATTTTTTTTTTTTTTGCTCGCCCCTGAATAACCACGAATTCGCGGACCATGGCCGCAAACAGGAAAAACAAAAACACGATTTTGTGCAACCCAGCCGCAAATATGAAAAAAACCATGATTTCGCGGAACACGGCAACGAATAGGAAAAAACAAAACACGATTTCGTGGAACATGGCCGCAAATAGGAAAAAAACAAACCATGATTTTTCGCAGACCACAAATAGGAAAAAAACAACAAAACAAAACACGATTTTGTGCAACCCAGCCGCAAATATGAAAAAAAACATGATTTCGCGGAACACAGCAACGAATAGGAAAAAACAAAACACGATTTCGTGGAACACGGCAGCAAATAGGAAACAAAACCATGATTTAGCGGAACACGGAAACAAATAGGAAAAAACAAAACACGATTTCGTGGAACACGGCAGCAAATAGGAAACAAAACCATGATTTAGCGGAACACGGCCGCAAATAGGAAAAAAACAAACCATGCTTTTTCGCAGACCACAAATAGGAAAAAAAAACAACAAAAAAAACAGGATTTCGTGCAACCCAGCCGCAAATATGAAAAAAACACGATTTCGTGGAACACGGCCGCAAATATGAAAAAAACATGATTTCGCGGAACACGGCCGCAAATTGGAAAAAAACAAACCATGCTTCGCAGAACATGGCCACAAATAGAAAAAAAAAAAAATTCGTGGAACACGGCCGCAAATTGAAAAAAAAAAAATCATGATTCGCAGAACATGGCCACAAATAGGAAAAAAAAAAAAAAACACAATTTCATGGAACCCAGCCACAAATAGGAAAAAAAACAAACCATGATTTCGCAGAACATGGCCGCAAATAGGAAAAAAACAAACCATGATTTTTTGCAGACCACAAATAGGAAAAGAAAAAAAAACACGATTTCGCGGAACACGGCAGTGAATAGGAAAAAAAAAAAAAAAACGATTTCGTGGAACACGGCCGCAAATTGGAAAAAAACAAACCATGCTTCGCAGAACATGGCCACAAATAGGAAAAAAATAAAAAAATTCGTGGAACACGGCCGCAAATTGGAAAAAAACAAACCATGATTCGCAGAACATGGCCACAAATAGGAAAAAAACAAAACACAATTTCATGGAACCCAGCCACAAATAGGAAAAAAACAAACCATGATTTCGCAGAACATGGCCGCAAATAGGAAAAAAACAAACCATGATTTTTCGCAGACCACAAATAGGAAAAAAACAACAAAACAAAACACGATTTTGTGCAACCCAGCCGCAAATATGAAAAAAAACATGATTTCGCGGAACACGGCAACGAATAGGAAAAAACAAAACACGATTTCGTGGAACACGGCCGCAAATAGGAAACAAAACCATGATTTAGCGGAACACGGAAACAAATAGGAAAAAACAAAACACGATTTCGTGGAACACGGCTGCAAATAGGAAAAAAACAAACCATGATTTTTCGCAGACCACAAATAGGAAAAAAACAAAAAAAAACAGGATTTCGTGTAACCCAGCCGCAAATATGAAAAAAACACGATTTTGTGGAACACGGCCGCAAATTGGAAAAAAACACGATTTCGCGGAACACGGCAGCGAATAGGAAAAAAAACAAAAACACGATTTCGTGGAACACGGCCGCAAATTGGAAAAAAACAAACCATGCTTTGCAGAACATGGCCGCAAATAGGAAAAAAACAAACCATGATTTCGCAGAACATGGCCGCAAATAGGAAAAAAACAAACCATGATTTTTTGCAGACCACAAATAGGAAAAGAAAAAAAAACACGATTTCACGGAACACGGCTGCAAATAGGGAAAAAACCGCGAATTTGCGGGACACTTTTCTGTGAATAAAGAAACAGGTCGCATTTTTTCACCCGCGAAGAGCAGGACCGCGAATAGCGCCGTCTTACTCTACTGTTTCTTGTGTGACCAAATCCTCACAGGTACCCCACCCGACCAAAGATGTGGATCATTTAAAACAGAACAAAACGCATGTTTTGCTGCTGTTAAACCTGATTTGAAATTGAAAGTTTTTCATATTCTTGGGTTTGAACTCAAGAAATTATTTTTATAATTCCTGCTGCAACAATGTTGTGCCAATGGTGTGACTAGCCACCGATGAACTGCAGAGCAAAATGGTTGAATGTACTTCCTGGGTATTTGTAAAAAGTTCTTTTTAATCAACGAAGTGTAAACAGTATTCATTTACTTTACCATCAATCAGTTTCAAATGTTATTCTGACTTTATCGAGGAAGAAAAAAATAAAAATAAAAAACAAACTCAAAAGGTCCTACAAATAAAAATACTAGATAAAAACAGGGAATTGTGTTACAGTGATGATAACAAAGAAGGTGGAATGAAGGATCCAAACAGACAAATTAAATGGAATTTCCCTTCACGAAAACACTTTCCCATTTTTCATTGCATTCACTTTTATTTTTCTTCCCCTTTAGGCCAAAATTAATAAAACTCCTATCATAATGTGCAAAAATGCTCTACCGTCATTGCTTATTACAAACACGCCAGCGATGTTTGCTCAACTCGGCATCGTGTAGAAAGGCCAGGACGCCAAGCCTTCTGGTTATTTGAAGGAATTGAAATTTTCACACAACAAAAGGATCCAAAAGTTAGCAGCAACACCCGAGGCAGTCAGAAAAGGTAGCAGGCTGCCGCTCAAGTGCTGTTCTGCTCGTTTTGTAACAGCAGCGCAGCGAGCTGAGAGTGCGAGGCGAGGCTCTGTAAATTGTTCTGCAGACAGCGGTGGTAGACGTCTTCGCTGAGGCGCGGATTGCACGCGCGGTGACGATGACGGTGTCGCAGCGCCGGCTCTGCGGCACGAAGCAAGTGCAGCGAGGAATGATGCACAAAAAGGTCAAAGATGTCTTCGTCGCCGACGTCGCTCTGCGAGTTTGCCAGGACCTGCGCCATGCGCGTCCGTGCCGCCATGTAATCCGAGTTGTAGAAGCACGCCTCGTCAAAAGCAGCGCGATCGAAGTGTCCGGCCTCACGAGACAAGTCTGTAGCCACATGAGCCTGCCGGTCTGGATGAAGCAGCTCAGGGTCGAATTCCTAGAAAGTAAATTAGACAACAAGGTGTAGTTAGTAAGAAATCTAACTACATTTATGGAGTTAAAGGACTACATTGTTCTTGGTCCTTTCTATTGCCATACTTTCTCCCTCTTTCTGTCCCATGTGCTTTGCATACAAACTCCCTCCCCTACCTATACACCCCATGTCCCTCAATAAACCCAGACAAAAAAAGTTATCACTTATATGTAAATAATATAAAAAATACATTATTTTTTCATATAAAAATAGGGGAAATACCCTTGGGCGCTCACCTGGTGGAATAAGGCAGTATACTACACCGACTAAAGGTATTTAAAACAGTATCACGGTATTTTAAACCAATTTCAATGGTTGTTAGGAGCCAGGGCGGCATGTACAATCATACTTGCATAATCATACAATTGTTTCATAATCATACATAAATCATACACAAATCATAATCATACATAATCATACAACAATTCCCCCTCCCCAACCCGCCCCCCCCCCCCCAAACAACGTAGACCCCCTGAGACCCTGAGATTTTACATCTCGGGTGATGAAGGTTGTGATCGAGTTTCATCAAAATTGTGTATTTGGTTTCAGAGACAACAACAAAACGACATGCATTTTAAGGCCATTTTCCCTGCTAGAGCGGGGGTTAGCCTTGCGGTCCCCATGACAATCTTCTCCATTTTGCCCTATTTTCTGCATCTCTCCTTGTTAACCCCCTTGCCCGCATTTCTTCTTCGACCATCTTCAGCCAAGTCTTTCTCGGTCTTCCCCGTCCTCTACTTCCTTCTACATTCATTTCCATCACTCTTCTCAACCAGTCACTTTCATCCTTCCTCAACACATGACCAAACCATCTCAACCTGTTCCTCTTCACAGCATCAATCACAGGCTCTATTCCCATCATCTTTCGCAATTCATCATTTGTCTTCCTCTCTCTCAACGATACTCCGCACATCCGTCGAACCATTCGCATTTCCACCCTTTCCAGCCTTCGTTGCTGCTCTACATTCATTACCCATGTCTCACTCCCATAAATCATAACACTTCTCACACGTGCAGCATACACCTTTCCCTTCAGCTTCAACGACACTCCCCTCTTCGTCAGCACGCCTTTTTTTTTTTAGTTTCAGAGAAGAGAGCAAAAAACAATTTTTGGGGGTCAAACCAAAATAGGTATTTGCTTTCTTCTTTGTTTTTTTTTTTATGTTTTTTTTTTTTTTTTTTTTTGTTTTTTGTATACAAGATCGAGGCTCGTGAAAGAGCGAACATTAATCACACAGAAAGACAAACAGACACATAAAACAAATAACATCGGGAGCGGTAGACAAGATGGGGAGAGAGGGGGAAGGACACAAACACAACATTTGAGAGCAGGGACCGAGAGACATGGAGACATCGAGAGATCTGTGGGAGGGAGAGGGCTTTGGGGGGGAGGCATGTGAAGGGGGGGAGGCATGTGAAGGGGGGGAGGCATGTGAAGGGGGGGGGGGTGGGAGAGGTATAAACATATGGACACTGCCAGGATTTCCAGGAAATAAGTTGGAATTTCAAACAAGGTGGATCTGGGGTGAATTAGTGGGGGTAGAAAAGATCAAGGTTATGGATGGGGGAAGATAAGAGATGGTGGTGAACAGCTGTTTTAAAGACCTGGAGGGAGGAGAGGGATTGAAGGGAGTGTGGGAGTTTGTTCCACAGGCGGGAGAAAAGAGGAATGAAAGAGGAATTCTCTGAAACTACACACAATATTTCGATGAAACTTGACCACAACCTTCATCCCCCGTGATGTACCAAAATTTGTTGACGGCACTAAGAAAATCAGGGTCGAAGATGGTCTACGGGGGTCAAAATGGACCCAGGTATTTGCTGTGGGCCCAGACCCCCCAAAATAGGTGTTTGCTTTCTTTTCTGAAACTAAACCCTTTGAAAAGTAAGACAACATGCTCAAGTTATCGGTCTCCAATGTGTGTGCCATCAATTTTGGTCTCATTTGGACGACATTGATTAACGGGAAAGGATTAGTAATAATTGGACGAAGTAAAAGGCTGTTTGGCGCTTCGGCATACCGTGTCAACAGAGCCTCAGACATGACAATATATCATACACCACAAAATGCACGTATATTACAAAAAAGGTTCACAGACACAAAGAAAGGAAGTGGATTACACATGGAAACAAAGAAAGGAGGAGGATTACACATGGAAACAAAGGAAGAAATTTACACATGGAAACAAAAAAGGAAGAGGATTACACATAGAAAGAAAAATGGAAGAGGATTACAAATGGAAACAAAAAAAAGAAGAGGATTACACATGGAAACAAAAAAAGAAGAGGATTACACATGGAAAGAAAAAAAGGAAGAGGCTTACACATAGAAAGAAAAATGGAAGAGGATTACAAATGGAAACAAAAAAAAGAAGAGGATTACACATGGAAACAAAAAAAGAAGAGGATTACACATGGAAACAAAAAAAGGAAGAGGCTTACACATAGAAAGAAAAATGGAAGAGGATTACAAATGGAAACAAAAAAAAGAAGAGGATTACACATGGAAACAAAAAAAGGAAGAGGCTTACACATAGAAAGAAAAATGGAAGAGGATTACAAATGGAAACAAAAAAAAGAAGAGGATTACACATGGAAACAAAAAAAGAAGAGGATTACACATGGAAAGAAAAAAGGAAGAGGATTACACATAGAAAGAAAAATGGAAGAGGATTACAAATGGAAACAAAAAAAAGAAGAGGA
The DNA here is from genome assembly GCF_964187855.1 of Myxine glutinosa. Taxonomy (NCBI): domain Eukaryota; kingdom Metazoa; phylum Chordata; class Myxini; order Myxiniformes; family Myxinidae; genus Myxine; species Myxine glutinosa. The sequence goes on along the minus strand of NC_136270.1, from coordinate 128,077,632 downwards.
TTACACATGGAAACAAAAAAAAGAAGAGGATTACACATGGAAAGAAAAAAGGAAGAGGATTACAAATGGAAACAAAAAAAGAAGAGGACTACACATGGAAAGAAAAAAGGAAGAGGATTACACATGGAAAGAAAAAAGGAAGAGGATTACAAATGGAAACAAAAAAAAGAAGAGGATTACACATGGAAAGAAAAAAAGAAGAGGATTACAAATGGAAACAAAGGAAGAAATTTACACATGGAAACAAAAAAGGAAGAGGATTACACATGGAAACAAAAAAAGAAGAGGATTACAAATGGAAACAAAGGAAGAAATTTACACATGGAAACAAAAAAGGAAGAGGATTACAAATGGAAACAAAGGAAGAAATTTACACATGGAAACAAAAAAGGAAGAGGATTACACATGGAAAGAAAAAAGGAAGAGGATTACAATTGGAAACAAAGGAAGAAATTTACACATGGAAACAAAAAAGGAAGAGGATTACACATGGAAAGAAAAAAGGAAGAGGATTACAAATGGAAACAAAGGAAGAAATTTACACATGGAAACAAAAAAGGAAGAGGATTACACATGGAAACAAAAAAAGAAGAGGATTACAAATGGAAACAAAAAAAGAAGAGGATTACACATGGAAAGAAAAAAAGAAGAGGATTACAAATGGAAACAAAGGAAGAAATTTACACATGGAAACAAAAAAGGAAGAGGATTACACATGGAAAGAAAAAAGGAAGAGGATTACAAATGGAAACAAAGGAAGAAATTTACACATGGAAACAAAAAAGGAAGAGGATTACACATGGAAACAAAAAAAGAAGAGGATTACAAATGGAAACAAAAAAAGAAGAGGATTACACATGGAAAGAAAAAAGGAAGAGGATTACAAATGGAAACAAAGGAAGAAATTTACACATGGAAACAAAAAAGGAAGAGGATTACACATGGAAACAAAAAAAGGAGAGGATTACACATGGAAAGAAAAAAGGAAGAGGATTACAAATGGAAACAAAAAAAAGAAGAGGATTACACATGGAAAGAAAAAAGGAAGAGGATTACACATGGAAAGAAAAAAGGAAGAGGATTACACATGGAAACAAAAAAAGGAGAGGATTACACATGGAAAGAAAAAAGGAAGAGGATTACACATGGAAACAAAAAAAGAAGAGGATTACACATGGAAAGAAAAAAGGAAGAGGATTACACATGGAAAGAAAAAAGGAAGAGGATTACAAATGGAAACAAAGGAAGAAATTTACACATGGAAACAAAAAAGGAAGAGGATTACAAATGGAAACAAAAAAGGAAGAGGATTACAAATGGAAACAAAGGAAGAAATTTACACATGGAAACAAAAAAGGAAGAGGATTACACATGGAAACAAAAAAAGGAAGAGGATTACAAATGGAAACAAAAAAAGGAGAGGATTACACATGGAAAGAAAAAAGGAAGAGGATTACAAATGGAAACAAAGGAAGAAATTTACACATGGAAACAAAAAAGGAAGAGGATTACAAATGGAAACAAAAAAGGAAGAGGATTACAAATGGAAACAAAGGAAGAAATTTACACATGGAAACAAAGGAAGAGGATTACACATGGAAACAAAAAAAGGAAGAGGATTACACATGGAAACAAAAAAGGAAGAGGATTACAAATGGAAACAAAAAAGGAAGAGGATTACAAATGGAAACAAAGGAAGAAATTTACACATGGAAACAAAGGAAGAGGATTACACATGGAAACAAAAAAAGGAAGAGGATTACAAATGGAAACAAAAAAAGGAGAGGATTACACATGGAAAGAAAAAAGGAAGAGGTTTACACATGGAAACAAAAAAAGGAAGAGGATTACAAATGGAAACAAAAAAAGAAGAGGATTACACATGGAAAGAAAAAAGGAAGAGGATTACAAATGGAAACAAAGGAAGAAATTTACACATGGAAACAAAAAAGGAAGAGGATTACAAATGGAAACAAAGGAAGAAATTTACAAATGGAAACAAAAAAAGGAAGAGGATTACACATGGAAAGAAAAAAGGAAGAGGATTACACATAGAAAGAAAAATGGAAGAGGATTACAAATGGAAACAAAAAAAAGAAGAGGATTACACATGGAAACAAAAAAAGAAGAGGATTACACATGGAAAGAAAAAAGGAAGAGGATTACAAATGGAAACAAAGGAAGAAATTTACACATGGAAACAAAAAAGGAAGAGGATTACACATGGAAACAAAAAAAGGAGAGGATTACACATGGAAAGAAAAAAGGAAGAGGATTACAAATGGAAACAAAAAAAAGAAGAGGATTACACATGGAAAGAAAAAAGGAAGAGGATTACACATGGAAAGAAAAAAGGAAGAGGATTACAAATGGAAACAAAAAAAAGAAGAGGATTACACATGGAAACAAAAAAAGAAGAGGATTACACATGGAAAGAAAAAAGGAAGAGGATTACAAATGGAAACAAAGGAAGAAATTTACACATGGAAACAAAAAAGGAAGAGGATTACACATGGAAACAAAAAAAGGAGAGGATTACACATGGAAAGAAAAAAGGAAGAGGATTACAAATGGAAACAAAAAAAAGAAGAGGATTACAAATGGAAACAAAAAAAGGAGAGGATTACACATGGAAAGAAAAAAGGAAGAGGATTACAAATGGAAACAAAGGAAGAAATTTACACATGGAAACAAAAAAGGAAGAGGATTACACATGGAAACAAAAAAAGGAGAGGATTACACATGGAAAGAAAAAAGGAAGAGGATTACAAATGGAAACAAAAAAAGGAAGAGGATTACAAATGGAAACAAAAAAAGGAGAGGATTACACATGGAAAGAAAAAAGGAAGAGGATTACACATGGAAACAAAAAAAGGAGAGGATTACACATGGAAAGAAAAAAGGAAGAGGATTACAAATGGAAACAAAGGAAGAAATTTACACATGGAAACAAAAAAGGAAGAGGATTACAAATGGAAACAAAAAAGGAAGAGGATTACACATGGAAACAAAAAAAGGAGAGGATTACACATGGAAAGAAAAAAGGAAGAGGATTACAAATGGAAACAAAGGAAGAAATTTACACATGGAAACAAAAAAGGAAGAGGATTACAAATGGAAACAAAAAAGGAAGAGGATTACAAATGGAAACAAAGGAAGAAATTTACACATGGAAACAAAGGAAGAGGATTACACATGGAAAGAAAAAAGGAAGAGGATTACACATGGAAAGAAAAAAGGAAGAGGTTTACACATGGAAACAAAAAAAGGAAGAGGATTACAAATGGAAACAAAAAAAGAAGAGGATTACACATGGAAAGAAAAAAGGAAGAGGATTACAAATGGAAACAAAGGAAGAAATTTACACATGGAAACAAAAAAGGAAGAGGATTACAAATGGAAACAAAAAAAGAAGAGGATTACACATGGAAAGAAAAAAGGAAGAGGATTACACATGGAAAGAAAAAAGGAAGAGGATTACAAATGGAAACAAAGGAAGAAATTTACAAATGGAAACAAAAAAAGGAAGAGGATTACACATGGAAACAAAAAAAAGAAGAGGATTACACATGGAAAGAAAAAGGAAGAGGATTACACATGGAAACAAAAAAAGAAGAGGATTACACATGGAAAGAAAAAAGGAAGAGGATTACAAATGGAAACAAAGGAAGAAATTTACACATGGAAACAAAAAAGGAAGAGGATTACACATGGAAAGAAAAAAGGAAGAGGATTACACATGGAAACAAAAAAAGGAAGAGGATTACAAATGGAAACAAAAAAAGAAGAGGATTACACATGGAAAGAAAAAAGGAAGAGGATTACACATGGAAAGAAAAAAGGAAGAGGTTTACACATGGAAACAAAAAAAGGAAGAGGATTACAAATGGAAACAAAAAAAGAAGAGGATTACACATGGAAAGAAAAAAGGAAGAGGATTACAAATGGAAACAAAGGAAGAAATTTACACATGGAAACAAAAAAGGAAGAGGATTACACATGGAAACAAAAAAAGAAGAGGATTACACATGGAAAGAAAAAAGGAAGAGGATTACACATGGAAAGAAAAAAGGAAGAGGATTACAAATGGAAACAAAGGAAGAAATTTACACATGGAAACAAAGGAAGAGGATTACACATGGAAAGAAAAAAGGAAGAGGATTACACATGGAAAGAAAAAAGGAAGAGGTTTACACATGGAAACAAAAAAAGGAAGAGGATTACAAATGGAAACAAAAAAAGAAGAGGATTACACATGGAAAGAAAAAAGGAAGAGGATTACAAATGGAAACAAAGGAAGAAATTTACAAATGGAAACAAAAAAGGAAGAGGATTACAAATGGAAACAAAAAAAGAAGAGGATTACACATGGAAAGAAAAAAGGAAGAGGATTACACATGGAAAGAAAAAAGGAAGAGGATTACAAATGGAAACAAAGGAAGAAATTTACACATGGAAACAAAAAAAGGAAGAGGATTACACATGGAAACAATAAAGGAAGAGGTTTACACATGGAAACAAAAAAGGAGAGGATTACACATGGAAAGAAAAAAAGAAGAGGATTACACATGGAAAGAAAAAAGGAAGAGGATTACACATGGAAAGAAAAAAGGAAGAGGTTTACACATGGAAACAAAAAAAGAAGAGGATTACAAATGGAAACAAAAAAAGGAAGAGGATTACAAATGGAAACAAAAAAAGAAGAGGATTACACATGGAAAGAAAAAAGGAAGAGGATTACAAATGGAAACAAAGGAAGAAATTTACACATGGAAACAAAAAAGGAAGAGGATTACACATGGAAACAAAAAAAGAAGAGGATTACACATGGAAAGAAAAAAGGAAGAGGATTACAAATGGAAACAAAGGAAGAAATTTACACATGGAAACAAAAAAGGAAGAGGATTACACATGGAAACAAAAAAAGAAGAGGATTACAAATGGAAACAAAAAAAGAAGAGGATTACACATGGAAAGAAAAAAGGAAGAGGATTACAAATGGAAACAAAGGAAGAAATTTACACATGGAAACAAAAAAGGAAGAGGATTACACATGGAAACAAAAAAAGAAGAAATTTACACATGGAAACAAAAAAGGAAGAGGATTACACATGGAAACAAAAAAGGAAGAGGATTACACATGGAAACAAAAAAAGAAGAGGATTACACATGGAAAGAAAAAAGGAAGAGGATTACAAATGGAAACAAAGGAAGAAATTTACACATGGAAACAAAAAAGGAAGAGGATTACAAATGGAAACAAAAAAAGGAAGAGGTTTACAAATGGAAACAAAAAAAGAAGAGGATTACAAATGGAAAGAAAAAAGGAAGAGGATTACACATGGAAAGAAAAAAGGAAGAGGATTACATATGGAAACAAAAAAGGAAGAGGATTACACATGGAAACAAAAAAAGGAAGAGGATTACACATGGAAACAAAAAAAGAAGAGGATTACACATGGAAAGAAAAAAGGAAGAGGATTACACATGGAAAGAAAAAAGGAAGAGGTTTACACCTGGAAACAAAAAAGGAAGAGGATTACACATGGAAACAAAAAAAGAAGAGGATTACACATGGAAAGAAAAAAGGAAGAGGATTACAAATGGAAACAAAGGAAGAAATTTACACATGGAAACAAAAAAGGAAGAGGATTACACATGGAAACAAAAAAAGAAGAAATTTACACATGGAAACAAAAAAGGAAGAGGATTACACATGGAAACAAAAAAGGAAGAGGATTACACATGGAAACAAAAAAAGAAGAGGATTACACATGGAAAGAAAAAAGGAAGAGGATTACACATGGAAACAAAAAAGGAAGAGGATTACAAATGGAAACAAAAAAAGAAGAAATTTACACATGGAAACAAAAAAGGAAGAGGTTTACACATGGAAACAAAAAAAGAAGAAATTTACACATGGAAACAAAAAAGGAAGAGGATTACACATGGAAACAAAAAAGGAAGAGGATTACACATGGAAACAAAAAAAGAAGAGGATTACACATGGAAAGAAAAAAGGAAGAGGATTACAAATGGAAACAAAGGAAGAAATTTACACATGGAAACAAAAAAGGAAGAGGTTTACACATGGAAAGAAAAAAGGAAGAGGATTACACATGGAAACAAAAAAAGAAGAGGATTACACATGGAAAGAAAAAAGGAAGAGGATTACAAATGGAAACAAAGGAAGAAATTTACACATGGAAACAAAAAAGGAAGAGGATTACACATGGAAAGAAAAAAGGAAGAGGATTACACATGGAAACAAAAAAAGGAAGAGGTTTACAAATGGAAACAAAAAAGGAAGAGGATTACACATGGAAACAAAAAAGGAAGAGGATTACAAATGGAAACAAAAAAAGAAGAGGATTACACATGGAAAGAAAAAAGGAAGAGGTTTACACCTGGAAACAAAAAAGGAAGAGGTTTACACATGGAAACAAAAAAAGGAAGAGGCTTACACATGGAAACAAAAAAAGGAAGAGGATTACACATGGAAACAAAAAAAGAAGAGGATTACACATGGAAAGAAAAAAGGAAGAGGATTACACATGGAAAGAAAAAAGGAAGAGGATTACACATGGAAACAAAAAAAGGAAGAGGATTACACATGGAAACAAAAAAAGAAGAGGATTACACATGGAAAGAAAAAAGGAAGAGGTTTACACATGGAAAGAAAAAAGGAAGAGGTTTACACATGGAAAGAAAAAAGGAAGAGGATTACACATGGAAACAAAAATGGAAGAGGTTTACACATGGAAACAAAAAAAGGAAGAGGTTTACACATGGAAACAAAAAAAGGAAGAGGATTACACATGGAAACAAAAATGGAAGAGGTTTACACATGGAAACAAAAAAAGGAAGAGGTTTACACATGGAAACAAAAAAAGGAAGAGGATTACACATGGAAACAAAAAAGGAAGAGGATTACACATGGAAACAAAAAAAGGAAGAGGTTTACACATGGAAACAAAAAAGGAAGAGGATTACACATGGAAAGAAAAAAGGAAGAGGTTTACACATGGAAAGAAAAAAGGAAGAGGTTTACACATGGAAAGAAAAATGGAAGAGGTTTACACATGGAAACAAAAAAAGGAAGAGGTTTACACATGGAAACAAAAAAAGGAAGAGGATTACACATGGAAACAAAAAAAGGAAGAGGATTACACATGGAAACAAAAAAAGAAGAGGATTACACATGGAAAGAAAAAAGGAAGAGGATTACACATGGAAACAAAAAAAGGAAGAAGTTTACACATGGAAACAAAAAAAGGAAGAGGATTACACATGGAAAGAAAAAAGGAAGAGGATTACACATGGAAACAAAAAAAGGAAGAGGATTACAAATGGAAACAAAACAGGAAGAGAATATGTTTTGTATGTTCATGCTCAATGTGATCATCAGGTCGAACATGAGCATTACTTCCTAGTTTTCAAATGATTGCTTTTGGTTAATGTTTTCATGAGTTTTGGGGGACTGGGATATTAAATTTTTTGTACATGTGCCAGTGGATTACTCTATCTATGTACAGTCACGTGAAAAAGTAAGTACACCCCATGTAAAGTTTTGACTTTTTCAACATATTTCAACATACAGCCATTTGATCTTCATTTCAACAATATTGGTAGATAAAGGTGATATAATATAACAAATATCATGAAACATTTACATTTTGTAGTACATTGTATAATTTAAATAAACATAAATGCAAATTTCGCATGAGGAAAAAGTAAGTACACCCTTCGCTCTAATATGTGGTATTGCCCCCTTTGGCAGAAACAACCTCAAGTAGGCGTTTTTTATAACTGTCTACCAGTCTCTGACATCGACTGGGAGAAATTTTTGCCCACTCCTCCGTGCAGAATTCTTTCAGCTGTGCGATGTTTGAGGGGTTTCTTGCATGCACAGCTCGTTTCAAATCCCCCCACAACATCTCGATGGGATTTAGATCCGGGCTTTGACTTGGCCATTCCAGAACCCTCCATTTCTTTATTTTCAGCCATTCCTTGGTGGATTTACTGGTATGTTTCGGGTCATTGTCATGTTGCAAGGTCTACCTTCGGTTGAGCTTCAACTTTCCGACAGATGGCCTCACATTATCGTCAAGCACCCTCTGGTCCGATGAAGAATTCATAGTGGATTCTATGATGGTGAGCTGCCCAGGCCCTGATGCAGCAAAGCTGCCCCAAACCATAATATTTCCACCACCATGCTTTACAGTTGGTATCAGGTTCTTGTGGTCAAATTCTGTCTTTGGTTTTCGCCAAACATGTCTTCTGGTACTGTGGCCAAATAGCTCTACCTTTGACTCATCTGTCCAGACCACATTGTTCCAGAAGTGCTGGTCTTTGCCGAGGTTTTCATTGGCAAACTTTAGTCTTGCCCTGATGTTCTTTCTGGACAGCAAAGGTTTCCTCCTGGCACACCTCCCAGGTAGATCAAATTTGTGCAGCCTCTTTCTTATGGTGGACTCGTGCACTTTGACATCAACAGTGGCAAGAGCTATCTGTAGGTCCCGTGATGACATTCTGGGGTTCTTAGAGACTTATTTCAGCATCTTGCGGTCTGCTCTCGGGTTGAACTTGCTGGGGCGGCCTGGCCTGAACAAGTTTGCAGATGTTTGGAATCTTCTCCACTAGTAGATGATCTTCCGGACAGTCGAATGATTGATTTCAAATTGTTTGGAGATCTTTTTGAATCCCTTCTCAGACTCGTAGGCATCTATAACCTTCTTTCTGAAGGCCTCAGTGAGCTCTTTTGATCTCGGCATGGTGACGCCGTACACTTCAACAATAAAGAGCAAACCAAACTAAATGTCTGAGGTTTAAATAAGACAAGTTCCTCCAAAATCCTCTCTAACGATGTTCTAATCATTTGCACCTGAGCTGGTGCACCTGATTCTAATTTTAGGTATTTGAAGTAGTGATAAAATTAGGGGTGTACTTACTTTTTCCACATGCGAAATTTGCATTTATGTTTCTTTAAATTATACAATTGACTACAAAATGTAAATGTTTCATGATATTTGTTATATTATATCACCTTCATCTATCAATATTGTTGAAATGAAGATCAAATAGCTGTATGTTGATATACGTAGAAAAAGTCAAAACTTTACATGGGGTGTACTTACTTTTTCACATGACTGTACCTTGTTGTGCCTTTGGGTGTACAGCTGCTCTGATATGAGTTTTTGTATACTGATTGGAGGTGACTTGTGCTTTTTGCTTCAACATTGCAGAACCTACATTAGACTCAGTCCCACCATTTTCTTAAAGCCATTGAAGTAGTGTCCTTGGTCTTGGGCATATAATTGTCTGTCCCAATTGAGCTGACCTCTTCTTAGCCTTCGCCATTCCAGTGATACTTATTTGTCTATCCCTAATCTGACCAACTTGTTATGCCTCCGCCCCCGAAGGTGGCCAGAGGCATTACGTTTTCAGGTTGTCCGTCTGTCCGTCCGGGCTCAACCTCGTTTTTCTCAGCAACCACATGTCCGATTGAGATGAAACTTTCAGGGTAAGAGTGACAGCCATGTAGAATGTTTTTATGATAATTGTGACGTTATAGGTCACGTGGTATGGCAGCCATCTTGAATTAAACACAAATAATTTAAAAATTATTTCTCGGAAACCACTGAATGGAAAAATTTCAAACTTGGCACATTGTCAAGAACTCCCAATGGGGAACAAAAGCATGATAATGATGACATAATGGGTGAAGTGGTATACCAGCCAAAAATGTTTTAATCGAATTCCTTATCCTAAAAATCTGAAATTGCCTGCACTTCTAGGATCTATGACCCATTTGTATCGAAATATTATGACATCATAGGTCACATGGTTTGGCAGCCATATTGGATTTAACCAAAAACCTTAAAAAAGGATCTTCTCCCAAACCACCAAATCGATTGACTCAAAACTTTACATGTGTCATTGACTAGGCATGGCAATTAAAAGATGATCATGAAAACATCATTGGTCACATGGTGTGGCAGCCATATTTGAGTGAAGGAAAAAGTAAATAATCATATCTCTGAATCCGCTTACCCTATCGATGCGAAATTTACAAATATCATCGAGCACCATTGTTGCATATAGGTTGAAAATGATGTATGTCACATGGTTTGGCAGCCATCTTGGATAGAAAAACGAACCTTATCGGATCAACATGAAACTTCACAAATGTGATCCCCTACCCATAAATATGCAGAGTGTACATTTTTAAAGGTCATATGTCATGTGGTGTGGCACCCATATTAGCTTGAAAGCCTATATTTTAAAAAATCCCTTCTCTGCAACCGCTTCACTGATCGATGTGAAACCTGGTTTCATGGCTGGTGAAAATGTGATACTTGAAAACAGCTGAAGAGATTTAAATAAAACTTGTAAATTTTTAGGACAGTGCACGAGGGCATCTACCCATTGTGGGACTATGCGGAAGCATATTGGCGACACAGTCGCATTGCTCTAGTTGTATATACAGTTGTGGCTAAAAATATTGGCACCCTTGCACTTTTTTCAAATAATGCACCATTTCTTCCAGAAAATTGTTGAAATGAAAAACATATTTTGGTGTCCAGGTGTCTACAATATAAAAATCACTCATTCAACCAGTTTGAATGGGGAAAAGGAGTCATTCTGCTGTTTTGTGTCACTGTGTGTACTGCAATGAGCATGGAGAAAAGAAAGAAAACCAGAGAATTGTCTGAGGAGGTCAGACACAAGATTGTAGCCAAGCATGGACAATCTCAAGGCTACAAGTCCATCTCCAGAGACCTTGATGTTTCTGTGTCCACCATACGCAATGTTATCAGGATGTTTAAGGCCCATGGCACTGTAGCCAACCTCCCTGGACGCGGCCGCAAGAGAAAACTTGACCGAAGATTGCAGCGAAGGATTGATCGAATGGTGGAGAAAGCACCTCGGTCAACTGCCAAACAGATTCAAGCTGACCTTCAGACACAAGGTAACCAGTTTCAACTCACACCATCCATCACCAACTCAATGAAAGGGGTTCTATTGTAGAATACCCAGGAAGATACCACTGCTGAGAAAGCCCAACTGGAGTTTGCCAAAACATACCTGAACAAGCCAAAATCCTTCTGGGAGAATGTCCTGTGGACAGATGAGACCAAATTAGAGCTCTCTGGTAAAGCAAATCATCTCTATGTTTACAGAAAACAAAATGAAGCCTTCAAAGAAAAGAACACCTTCCCTACAGTCAAACATGGAAGAGGTTCAGTGATGTTTTGGGGTTGCTGTGCTGCCTCTGGCACCGAGTACCTTGAATGTGTGCATGGCATCATGAAATCAGGAGATTACCAAGGCATTGTAGAGTGCAATGTTAAACCAAGTGTCAGAAAGCTGGGTTTCCGTCAAAGGTCATGGGTCTTGCAGCAGAACAATGAACCCGATTGGAGCAGTTTGCACTTTCACGAGCCTCGATTCAGTATTAAAAAAAAAAAAAAAAAAAAAAAAAAAAACACTTCAAAAAGCACCCAGGAATGGTTCAAGACAAAATGTTGGGCTGTTCTGAAGTGGCCAGCAATGAGTCCAGATCTAAATCCTATTGAACACCTGTGGGGAGATCTGAAAACAGCAGTTGGGAGAAGGCACCCTTCAAATCTGAGAGAACTGGAGCAGTTTGCACAAGAAGAATAGGCCAAACTGCCAGTAGAGAGGTGTAGGAATCTCATTCAGGGCTATAAGAAGCGCCTGACTGCGGTTAGTTTGTCCAAAGGCCGTGCTACCAAATATTAAGTCAAGGGTGTCAATAATTTTGTTAATGCCATTTCTTTTTATTTTCTGATTTAAAAAGGATATATTAATGTAAAAGGATAAATACTTTCGTCAATTTCAACCTATTTTTAGAGAAAATTGTGAGTTATTTGAAAAAAGTGCAAGTGTGCCAATATTTTTGGCCATGACTGTATTTCCCTACTCTTTTGTCTTTCTCCCAGATCACTGTATATCTGCTGGTATTTCACTGTATATATTTTTTTGTATTTTTTGCAATTGTTGGGGCTGTATTTGTTGCTGTTTCGGTTTGGTGAGTGACATCTTCTAATCGCACCTGTTTTTAGAAGTTTTTTTGCAAGGTGAGTGAGAGATACCTTTCCTGGTTTGTTGTGTTCATGCTTGTACACAAATTGTATTCGGTAGTCTGTCGAGCTTTTCACATACTCTGCTATTCCTACAGTCGTCGCTCTGTGCACTTGACTGAATTCCATCAGGCCGCCACCTCCTTCTTTCCTCGGCAGGTACATTCTTGAGATGCACTGATTTTTGTAGAGCATTTTGTGGATAGTGAGGAGTTTCGTTGTTTTGATATCTAGTTTTTTGATATCCGCGTGTGGCCAGTTTACTATTCCGCAGCTGTACTGAAACACTGGCACTGCTAGTTGGTTTATGGCTTTGATTTTGTTTCTTGGGGTGAGATATGTTTTCAGGATCAGCCTGCCTCGTTCTATGCAGGTATTATTTGGTAATTGTTTTGTGCATTTTTTATGACAAATTTGGTGGCCCTCTTCTTCTACAAGGTATTTGTAGACAGGTTACTGGCTGATATTTGTGGGGTTGTTGGGTCTTTTTAGATTTTGGGACAAGGAAGGTGTTACCTTCTGTGAGTTGTGTGTGTGTGTGTGTGTGTGTGTGTGTCGCCATTTTTCTCAGATGGCTGAATGTATCTTCAAACTTTCAGAGGTTTATCAGTGATTGATCAAGGCAAAAAAAAAAAATTGAAAAAGAAAGTTTGATTTTTTTTTTAATCGCTCTGTAGTGCCTAAGCCTTTGTAGCTCCATGAAAGGTAATATTAATAGATCCCTGATCCTATTCCATAGTGGGTGTATGGAATTGTTTTAGCCCCACACAAATAAATAGAAAAAAAAAATTGATTTCTTGAAAAATACAACAGGATTAAAACACCACCGGGCAATACCTGTAACAAAAAAAATGTAAATAAGTAATGTTACCTGGAAATGGATTGGAAAGAAAACCTGCCAGTTGGCAATGGCATTCATGCGACACCTGTTGAGAAATTCTACGCTCAGCTCAGAGGCCACGGACGTTACCAGGAAGAGGGTTTCCAATGGATTTTTTTTCGAGATAATGTCCATAAGCTTGATTTGAGATGGCACATCGGTTTTTACACTAATCCATGGAAACTTCACGTCTTCATAGCGCTGCTCGTATTCTCCAATGAGCTCTTTTACCTCTGCAAAGATGTCGTCCTGGCTGACCTGTGAAGTGGACAAACATTGATGAGGTGTTGGTATTCGCTGGACTTTTCTTCAATAATAATCAATTGAACTTTACACACCCAGCCATAATGTGTGAGCATCAATCACCCACTTCAATGCTTATACAAGTTGAACGTTGAACCATCTCATTAAATAATTAAAACTATAACGGCACTCAGTAGAGTGCATACCTCCACCAGGCTGAACAGGTTACGTTTGCATCCCACCGATAGGCCAAATCTGCATCTGTACCTGAACCAAAATCTAATCGGCTTGCTGTTGTCACCTAACCAACTCGTCCACCTACTTTTGTCATACTCCGTCCATAACATTTTGAGATATCATGATCTATATCGTTTTTGGCCCCATATCTCAATGGTGAAGAATCACTTAAAAAAATTATAGTATCCAGATCTTCACAAAATCTAATCATTTCGCCATTGTTACACAGCCATCTTGCACACCAAATTTCATCCAAGTTGGTCCATAGGTTTTTGAGATATCCTGCTCACAATCGGACGGACAGGGGTGAAAACCTTATCTCCTTTCACCTTTGTTGCCTGAGGTAATACAAAACATACAGCACATCTCTTGTCATATTAGTTTCTTCACAATAAATCTATAAATGTGCATTGGCACAGATTTCCATACCATAAAAGACTAAAACCTGGAATTTACAGCTTTCACCTTCTGAGCATCAAAGGGATCATAGATGAAGAGCAGAGTGAGCAAGAGGTTCTCATGGGTATCAAGTGCATTGGCAGCAAAGTTCTGAAGGAATTGTGGGAAATGCACTCGATCGTGCACGGTGAGTGGAAGCAGAACATGCAGACGTGTCCCCTCCGTAACGTACGGCATTGGAACAATCTCCACAGTGTTGAGGGGGCGCAGAAGCTGAACGCGCTTTGACAGAACACGCTTGTTTCCTCGTTGGGTCGAGGTCTAGAAATGGTCAGGTTCAGTATGGAGGTAAACAAAAGTATAAATTAATAAATAAACAAATAAAGGAATAAACTAGAGAGTTCATAGAACAACTTATCCCACTTGACTTTGGGAAACAAGGGCATGGGCGGGGTCTGCGAGTGGCAAATTTGATTGGTGGTGATGACGTAAAATGCCACAATATTTTGTTCAGGTAATGATAAATGAAAATGTTTTGAAAGTGGGAAAAAGGCGATTTGTGTTCTACAGTGTTAAAGCGTATAGTTCATTTGAAACAAAATGAATATTTTAAAGTTTGTAGAAAAAAAAATGCAGAAGCTTACCACTGTTGAGGCGGAGTCTATTACACCACCTTATTTTACATGTTACATTTGTTCTTCATGCCTGTTGTTTATGTCCTTTATAATGTCCCTAAAACAGTACGTTTCCTGGTTGGAATGATTTTCAATTCTGTTTGATTGCCAGACAGGCAGAGTAAAAATAACTAAATAAATCACACCAGTGTCCGAAGGAAGCGGTTCAATTTGGCATTTTTAATATGAAATAGGCAAAGCCTAGAAACAAACACAACCCATTAGAATAACCCTTTAGAACCCATTACAATTCCACTTTAGAACACTTACAATAACCCTTTAGAACCTATTATAATTACCCTTGAAAACCTTTAGAATTAAACAATGTGGGTAGGAAAGGTTCTTCTTCTTCATTTTTATGGATGAAAGGAATGACATAGCCAAATATTGAAGCGGCTTCACCACTTAAAAAAAACATCTCACTCCTCTCTGTGCATGTGCGTTCGGGGCGAATTCAAAGACAAAGTACATATTGTTAAACCAGAGGTTATTTTTCCGATTTGTGTTCAAAATATAACGTTCGATTGAAATAAAGTTGCTCCTCGATCCTAAACTGACGCTTGTATACAAAGAGACAAAGTGAAGCAATTGCGTAACCCCACCTTTCACTTTACGTGCGCAGTCTAATAAAACATTGATCAGCCTATCATCAAAATTAAATTCAGATCAGCCAACAAATAATGTGAATTAATTTAGAAATTTATGGATTTATTGGATAAAAAAAAGCTTACACAAATGCTCATATTCAAAATGTAATCTCTCCCATGAGTAGTAAAGTACAGTATAAGTTGAATAAAGAAGGAAGTGCAATTTGACACGAGCGCACCAATGGATGTGCCTTTGCCTACGTTAGACGTCAACCCGCTGTAATGTTTGATCTCAATTAAAGGTCACACGAAAAAGTCACGGTTACATGAGAGAGAAAGGAGATAAGTAGAAGAGAGACAACATCAGATGCTTCTAACTTGAGTTATGATCAACAAAATCATTTTCAAAGTGCACATGTCCTTTGACCTTTTGACCCCAAAATAGTTCATCTTTTTATTACAATCCATACTGTTGCCAAGTTTTGTAAAAACCTCTGCAGTGGTTCACAAGTTATCGTGGTAACAAAAAACCTACAAGGGATGCACATACGCGCGGATGAATACCAGGACAGACAACCTGGAAACATAATGCCTCCTGCCTTTGGCTGCGGAGGTGTAACAAAAAAAGAGCAAGTAAAAATGTACAAGGCAAGGTTTTACTCAAAAAGAGAGAAAACGGATACGGTCGTATTAAATTCCATCGAAGCCCAAGATCGAAGTAATCTCTGATTTCTGTACTTTTTCTTGCAGTATGTTAGTTGCTCCGTGGAATGAAAAATGGTCAAGAATGAGCTGTTAGATATTTCAGGAACAACAAATATGGGAAATAAATCCAGCTTTGGGTTTGTATCTGGTGGCAAATAAAATCACAGGGCCGGAAAGAAGTGCAAAGCTTCAAGTGAATTGGCACTTTCAATGCAAATTTGATCGCTCGCACTAATCACAGCACTATTTGCGGTACTAGGCCATAAATCTGGAACACATTTTATTGAAATCGTCATGGCTTTTGTTGAATGCAGAGTTTTGTAGAACAACGGTTTGTACTTTGTTGCAAGCATCATGCAAATCCCGTATAAGCCACTTGGTTATTGGTAGTCCAGAGCTCAGAGAACTCCTCATGATCCATTATTTCTCACAGTCTCCCCTTTCTCTTCATTTTATCCAATTATTTTTTTTGCCAATTGTCGAGCCTTGTGTTGGCTTAACGGTTAGGGAGCTGGCTTGGGATCCTCGGATCCTGGGTTCGAATCCCAGTCGATCGTTGAATTAACGCAAGGGGTCGGCAAATTCTCAGCCTGTCATCGTTCTGAGGTCGGCAAATCGAGCACCAATTCACTGGTAATTCCCTGCGTGTCGCAAGAGGCGACTAACAGGGTTGGCGGCAGGAAGGGCATCCGGCCATAAAACATCACTTCAAAAAAGGGGATAATGGTGCCCAAAAAAGGCAAAAATGGCCTCGAAAGGTGGTTTTTCTTATTTTTGCCAATTGTCGTCCCACTCCTCCATCACAGCACAATACGCATAATTTCCCAAAGTACACACAAACATCCAAGGCACTGACCCGAAGGTGGATAAGCATGAACAGTGTTTCATGTGTTTTAGCATGAACAGCACAAGTAAATAATTAATTTAAGAATCGATATAATAATTAATTATATTAATTTATATTATAATTAAAATAATTAATTCAAGATATGTGACGTTTATGTGATTACCAACGACAAAGATATTCCATAATATAAATGTGTTAGACTCTCAAGAGGGCAGTTACCATAAAAAGGGAAGAAGACCGAGTAATTTATTACATTATTTATCTCGCTCTTAAGATTTCTTGGTGAACCATACCCGAACCATCTTGTCGTTTTTCATCGTATGGCTTGAAGAATCTTGACAGTTTTATTGGAATTTGATGATTATGGTAACCGTTAATTATGGTAACAGTGTGGATTATGGTAACCGTTAGTGTGTGTTATGGAGAATTAGTAGAACCCAACACGGTGGAACAAAATAAATGGATCAGTGGGCAGCTCACCTCCAGCGAAAGGTCCAACATGTATTCCATGCCGCGAGTGGGATCAAAGCGCCGGTAGCCAGACGACAATGCAAGAAGCCGAAAGTGCAGGTGCGGATGGTACCATTGGTTGAGACGTTCCAATACGGTGTCCAGAATGTCGGACACGTCTGCCCTGTCCACTCCGTGTAGCTCGCACATCGGACGCCCGTCCACGCACGAGAAGATGTATTCTTCCGTGAAATGCTGCCAAGGAATGACTTCGAAGCGTGTTCGGGCCTTGAAAGGAGGATTTATCCCCACAGGCCACGTCACCACATTTTCACCCTCAGGTGTTTCAACACTTATGTTCTTTATCTCCATCTGCCCCAAACAATGCAAAAAAGAAGCAAGGAAAACAACTAAGTTTGTAATGAACTGATATGTCATAAAAAGTGTATTTGAATGAGAGGAACCAAAATCATATTTCAACTGTTTTTAGAAAACCCGGTGTGTACCCCAATTTAGAATAGGTACACCGTATCCCTGCGCATCGTAAGAGGTGACCAAGGGTTGGTCAGGAAGGGCATCCGGCCATAAAAACATTGCCTCAAACAGGGAACCATGATTGTCATGGGCCCCGTAAGGCTAACCCCCGCTCTAGCGGGGAAAATGGCCTTAAAACGATCATTCATTCATTCATTCAACTGTTTTTAGAAAACGCTTTTGAGAGATGAGGGGTAGTAAATTAAACTCGGTAAAACGGATCGTCAATGCCAAGAAAGGCTACCTATCAAATCACTGTTGAGTGGTAGATATTGGATGACGGAGAGGTTGCAACAGGAATATTCTTCTTCTTTAAAGTAACAATTATTCCCACATTCTTGTGGGGTTGGCCTGGGGACGTTTTTGGCTCAAGTCTTTCTTGAACCGGTTAACTAGGCCTGATGTTCAACGAAGTAGTGATGAATGGATTTTGTAATTTGTTCAGGGTGGCAGCAATAGATCGCCTACTCTTCGTGAAGGACACCATGGGATCTTTAATGTCCACAAAAGAATGCCGGCAGACAGGAGGCCTGTTTAACATCCATCCGAGGGATGGCACGCACGTTGATGAATCACCCCACCTGTGAAACACCAGGATGACAGTTCATAGCTTTGTCTGGATTCGAACCCAGCACCAGCAGCAACAGGAACTAACCAGAACAGCACCCGGTAGTGCGCATACCTCCACCAGGCTGAACACTTTAAATACGATTTGTATCCGACTGATAGCCCGGATCTTGATTCAGACCAGGAACATAAATCGTATCAGTGTGTACTTGACACCTACAACAAACTCATCCATATAGTTTTGTCACAACTCGTCCACAAATTCTTGAAATATCATGCTATATATCGTTTTTGGTCCCATCTCTTAATGGTAAAGAATCATTTCATAACGTAGTAATGAAAAATAATTATAGTATCCGGTAAATAGTAAAAAATTCTAGTATTAAAAACAAAAATTCTAGTATCTGGATCTGGATCTTCACCAAAACCAAATCAATTCTTCCTCGCGTCACACACCTAACCTGTCTACCAAACTTCGTCTGAATCTGTAAACAACTTTTTGAGATATCCTGCTCACAGATAAACAGGCAGACAGGGGTGAAAAGATAACATCCGCTTACCTTCAGTGGCGGAGGTGACAAGGAATGAAATAGGAATACTGTAAATAGCAGTCAGAATGGATAATAAAATTAGGTGTGAATGAATGCATGAATGAATGAATGATCGTTTTAAGGCCATTTCTCCCCGCTGGAGCGGGGGTTAGCCTTGCGGGCCCCATGACAATCATGGTTCCCTGTTTGAAGCAATGTTTTTATGGCCGGACGCCCTTCCTGACGCCAACTCTTAGTCGCCTGTTACGATGCGCAGGGATACGGTGTACCTATTCTAAATTGGGGTACACACCGGGATCATTCATCCCAGCAAGCTGGCACTCAATTTGCCGACCTCGGAAGGATGACAGGCTGAGTCAACCAACCCCCTGGTGTTAATTTAGCGATCGACCGGGATTCGAACCCGGGATCCTAGGATCCCAAGCCGGCACCCTAACCGCTAAGCCAACACCAGGCTGTGTTAGGATAAATTGAGTATGATAGGATTATGCAGAGTAACGCACTTAACTTTTAACTGTGGGGTTGGGGTTTGATTTCTGGCCCCACTATAAACCCTCAGACTGGTGCTTCGCAAGCAGGGAGGGAGTTGCATCACAACGTGTGCCTTCCCTCAGACTAAGGTAAAACTGGGTGTCCCATCTGATAGCCTTAGTTAGTGAATGTTAAACATCCCATGGTATGTTTCGCAAAGAGAAGGTGAGTTATCAGACACCCTGAGCAAATTCAAATACCTGTGCTTCAGTCGAACTTTAGGCCTCACCAGCTTTGTCATGAAAGCATAGGGCCAAAAATCTTCTTTCTTTTTTTTTGGGATAAGAAAAAAGTGTACAAGAAAAGAAGAAGAAAAGTTTTTGTTTTTTTTGTACACACATAGAACATACAATAAAGGGAGCGGGACACAAGAGAGGAAGAGAGGGAAACACAACAAGAGTAGAGAACAGGGACATCGGGAGATCTGTGGAAGGGAAAGGGATGCGGCGGGGTACACGGTATAAAAAAAAAACAGATGGACACTACAAGGACTTTCAGGAAAGAAAACGGAATTTTAAAAAGGTGGATTTGGGGTGGATTAACGGGGGTAGAAAAGATCAAGGTTTTGGTTAACATATTATTTGTGTAAACCTAAACTATCAACTGAGACCAAAATTAAATAATTGCTCATACGAAAGTTCCCTTGGAAGTTTGCAGCAACGTGAATGGTTTACATAAGGAATGCACCGAATGACTTCACGAGTGTACCGCCGTTTGACATTTTAAAAATCAAGGAGGAGATGACGCGATGCACCAGCACAGGTTTCCTGCAACACCACACTCAGGAGCAGTAACAGGTGCTCTACCGAAGCTTTGAAGCCAGATGCAGATGTCCCTTTACCCACACAAAGTGAGGGTCACGTAACCGCTTAAAATAGCATACTACACTATGGCATTATGCATTCCGAATGAAGGATATACAAGATGATTTATATGGATATGCATACCCAGGTATGCATTTTGCTTTGTATACCTGTGTATGCATTGCGAAACACACACACCTGTAGCTGTGCAATTTCTTCATACGTCCTGTCCAGCTCATTCTGCGTGAACCGCTTATGGAGCAGATACATCAGGACAGGTTCCTCCACTGGATGGACGGCGTAAGCATTCAAGAATTCAACCCGCTCTTCCTTTTCAAGATCCATCTTTCCATCCAGCTCAAAGTACCGGTACCTTTGCTCCTATAAAGAAGAAGATGTCGATGTGACCGGTACATATTCAATTGCAGTCACACTTGAGCTTGCATTTGGTGTCCTCCACCAGACCGGTTACATAATACGTTCCACAGAGAAGGCTTGGAAAAAACAATAAAGATTATGTTTCAAACGCATGAAATATTGATCCCTTATTATGAATAAAAATGCAAATTCATAATAAACTTGGAAATGTCAGAAGTTTCGGGGGTCTTTTTCCTCAAAGAAACAGCAAAATAAAATAAACCTAAATAATTCGAGTGATGTTCAATCCATCGTTACATGCTGTTGATGTTTTGGGGAGTCCGTGAGAGATCCTCACATAGTTAGAGCTCGTTATTTCAGAGGTATACTGTTTAGTTTAACTGTCTGAAGTCTGTGTTGATACGTCTGGTTTGTGAGTGTGTAGTTAGAAATCCCATATGTGGAATTTCCTTATTCTACACCCTTTCCTGCAGCCATTTTCCACATCCTAAATACCACAAACACATTCTCCTCACAGACTCCACCCGAAACTGCTTCGGACCGGTTTTATGAATGCCTGGGACCACGTGTCACGCCAAACCCCAAGGCGGCTCCTCTCATGGACACGGGGAATGGGGGGGGGGGGGGAGGGGTGGGGGGAAGTGCCGAGCGAAGTGTGTTGGAAGGCTCCATGAAAGGCGGGGCAGAGAGCTTGTTAGACTCAAAGACTCAAGAGAGTTTGCGGATTCTATTGAGCTGCTCGCTTCTTCTTCACACACACAAAGTTCTTTGCGGTTTCCTCTTGACCTTTCACTTTGCTTGCTCGTTCCCACTTCTTTCTTTCACCACATTTCATGCTTTCATTCACCTTTCCTCTCATTCTCACACCTGTATTTCTTTCACCATCCGCACGCATCCAACACCTCTCGTCTTTGCACATATCGCATCGAGTCCGGCCGGTTGCTACGCTCGTGCCGTCTGGTTGCCTCACAGGCCGCACTTCGCCTCGCACACTTCATTAGCGCTAGAAATGATTAGGTAATCATTGGCCTCGCTCGGCCAACTAAATACGATCAATTAAGTGATCGTAGGCACGGTACTCGCTTGTTTCCGACATTCTTTGTATGGTAACACGACATATGGGCATGGGATCCAGTGAGAGGTTTTGGGGCTACTGATGATTGGCGTCTTTTATGATGCGCCATCCTCTCGGATTTATCCGGAGGTGAAATTCCTCACAATACTGTTGCGGTTTTGCCATAAAGGCAAACCCCCTTTAGTTAATTGCATGACAATATGTAGACTGCAGTAGTTAGTTATTTCTTATTGAATGTAAAGATTAGCCCCTTCCCATTGTGTAATAATCCACACCAATATGCGTTGAGAGTAGGCAGGATTTCAAACCTTTGTGTGGTTAAGGGAAGACATTTTTAATGTGCAGGAAGGCGTGGACAAAAGAACAGGCCCACGTGACCAATGAGGGGTCGGGGGCACGTCACCAGCAAGCGACCAATGGGTTGTGAAACCTCCCCGAATGAAAGAGGGAAGGAGGACTGAAACCTTCATTGGGGGAGGAGGGATTGAAGGCCAGCACGTGACCAACCTCAGCCAATGGGAGGCTGTGGAACATTCTGGAAGCTTTTTGAGTCTGATAAAAAACCCCGCCCATCGCATTTTCACCCTCTTGCGTTTTGCTTCGCCGACGAGACTGCTTGCTTTTTGCTTCGCCCGACGCCCCTCATCAGCTTTGACTTCGCGGACGCCCTTTGTCTATCTGAGCTAACCTGTAAGCGTTGGCCCCTCCCGCGACTCATCTTGAAGCTCGTCCAACCTGCGCTGAAGCTCATCTGCCTGCGTTGAAGTTCATCATCCAGATACCTCATCCAGGCTGCACGTCCGGATCGTGGATCAAACTGCGCGCTGCGCAAACCCGCGGCCATCCTGGAGTCAATCCCAGCACGTACATCGGTACGAGAATAACCAGTGTGTCATTCCCTGTGTGTGAGTGTGTGAAGGTGCCTGCGGGGTTTATTGGAGGTAAGGAATGAATAAGGTTGCATCTTCGTCTCTTTTTTTATTTGCCTTCTAAATAAAAGGCTGTACATTTTTGTTCTTACTTTCAAACCTGTTAGGGTCCGTCTTTTCTCCATTGGCCTAGCATCATCCAAGACCGAATTTGGCTTGAATCAGGTCCGTAAATCACGTCAGGTAACGCCGCTTCCACCGCAACACGCTCGGCACGCAATAAAGTGTGGGAAGTGAGGGTTCGATCCCCAGTTTCTTCAGTCGCGTGTCTTGAAGGTATTTGGGATTATTTGACCAGCAAACTCTTCGGCGCGTGGCTGAGAGGTTGGTGATCGGAGTTGCCTAGCAACCCGTCGATCACGAGTTTAGTCGCTTGGTTCAACGGCCTGTGGAACCGGAGTTCGAGGGGGAACGGGGTCATAACCCCCCCCCCCTTAGTACGTCGACGAATACGGTATCCGCAACAATACGTTACTCCAGTGAATAAATGTGATCCACTAAAATTCCGAAATTTTGATGCAATTACTACTAAAGAATGCGCTAGCCTGTTGTACCTCATTCACACCATGATGTGAGAGCATGTGAAGGAGTTTACCCTTTTGAGCGGTGCCGAGCAGCCAGACTTGCTTTTCTGCTCAAAACTCCATCGCAAACAGCACAGGACATGGTGTGCATAATTACATAGTCAATTCTACACATGGCAAAAAATAAGTCTTCTGTTCTTCTATTCTTCCACTCCCACTAGTTAATCTGATCATGTGATTGTGAGAGTCAACATCTCTCTGGCTATTCTCAGAAAGCCACCTCAGCAATGGTGTGTCTGGCAGTTCACTCAGACTGATTGGCAGGAACTGCAAGCAGCCATCTCTCTTCAGGACTGGTCTCCCATATCTACTGCTGATTATGTTAACTCGGTCTGGGAATTCTTCCACAGAAACCTGCTCTCTCTCTCTCTCATGCACAGATTCATCCATCTTGTCTTCAGCTATCCTGCCCTTCTTGTAGTGTCTGAGAAGAAAACAAATACTTATTTTTGGGGGGAAGAGGGGGGGGGGGTGATAAGGGAGCAGGAGGAGGGGTGAGCGAATTAAATTTTATCAGCAGCACAGCAAATGCTATGGAGATAATGCCCATGAAGTTTATGAACACCACAAAGATTTGGGTCATGTCGATTTTTTTTTTTTTCTCAAGAAGGCAAAGCACTTTGGGGAAAAGCCAAAGCACAACGAACGTGTGTTTACGGATACGAGTTGTTGAGTGAAGATTCACATCTCATTATGACCAAAACGTATCTCACCTGGTATCTGTCGGAGCAGGAAAGACGTAAGGAGTCAACGAGACATCGGCCAAACCACTCATCGCCCCTCGTACCGACGATGTTGTCCCGGCAAACTTTGAGATAAGGCTTCGCAGCAAGGAGGGCTTTGCGTGACAGCAAGAAGCCGTAGCCAGCGTGGCAGTACCTCCCTTTGCCTGCCTCGCCACCCGAGCCTCCGATAAACTCTTCCGGGCAGCCCATGTACACAAGTTCGTCAATACTGAGGTGATCCACCAAGGCTTTAATTCGGTCAGCCTGTCCAACCACAAAAGACAAAAGATTAAAAGCAGACCACTCGTCTGATGATCGTGACATCACAAGTTCAGATCACTGTTTCGATTCGGACATTTTTTTTTTTTTTTTGTATACTGAATCGAGGCTCGTGAAAGAGCTAACATTTAATTCACAAACAAATCAACCAGACAAACAAAATATATAAAAGGAGGGAGCGGAAAACAAGATGGGGAGAGAAGGGGAAGCACACAAACACAACATTTGAGAGCAGGGAGATGTGTGGAAGGGAGAGGGCTTGGGGGGAGGAGGCGTGGGAAGGGGGGGGGGGGGGAGGGAGAAGTATAAAACACAAGGACACCAAGGACTTCGAGGACAGAAGTTGGTATTTCAAAAAAGTGGAATTGGGGTGAAATTAGCGGGGGTAGAAAAGATCAAGGTTTTGGATGGGGGAAGATAAGAGATGGTGGTGAACAGCTGTTTTAAAGACCTGGAGGGTGGAGTGGGATTGAAGAGAGTGAGGGAGTTTGTTCCAGAGGCAGGAGAAAAGAGGAATGAAGGAGTGAAGGTGAGCAGAGAGTCTTGATTTTGGCAGTTTGACCATAAGAGGGTTGCAGGCAGATCTTGTGCGACCTGTAGGAATATTTGGGGGACAGAGCCCAGAGAGAGCTGGGGGGGGGGGGCAAGGCCAGAGAGGAGTCGGTAGAAGACGGAAAGACCACCAACCTGCCTGCGGTGAGTGAGTGAGAGGCCCTTGGAGTTAGCTTCATCACGGGAGATTCCAATGATTCTGAATGCTTTGGCTTCAACAGCGTGAAGACAAGCTAGGTGTGAGGCAGGAGCACCAGCCCAGAGGGGAGAGCAGTATTCCATTGAGCTGCGGATGAAAGCCTTGTATGTGGTGAGGAGCTCAGGTGTGCCAAGGAAGGACTTCGCACGACGGAGGATGCCCAGTCGGCAACTGGCTTTGGAGGCCAGATTTGAAATGTGGTTTTCCCAGGAAAGATCATGGCAGATAGTGAGACCCAAAAGCTTGAGTGACAGAACTTCTTGGAGAGGATTATTCAGAAAGTGGATGGGAGGGTTGTCCAGTCGGTCTTTTCGGAGAGACATCGTAAGAGTGTGAGATTTGTCAGGATTGAAAGACATGTTCCACTTGTTTGCCCAGTCTGTGATTTTGTCCAGGTCTGCAGAGAGTGAGGAGGCTGCAGACTGCCGATCTGAGGGATGAAGAATGGAGCGACAGAGAGTAGAGTCATCAGCAAAGAGATACAGAGGATTTTCAAGAGAGTCAGAGAGATCATTGATGAAGACCAGAAAAAGCACAGGGCCCAGAACACTGCCTTGTGGAACTCCAGCCTGAACAGGAAGAGGAGATGAGAGAAACCCATTCAGGGCCACACGTTGACTATGACTAGAGAGGAAGTCCGCCAGCCATGCGTGGAGATTTCCATGGATACCAAAAGAGGAGAGTTTGGTGAGCAGAGCGGGGTGCCAGACCGTATCGAAGGCACGTGATATGTCAAGGGAGACTGCTCTAATTTCCTGTTTGGCATTGAGGACCTCCATCCATTGTTGAGAAAGCAGAAGCAGCATGTCCAGAGTAGAGTGTCCAGGTCTGAAACCAAATTGATGATCAGAGATCAAGCCATTGGAGAAGAGGAAAGATTTCATATCTGAAGCAATGATGGATTCCATGACTTTGCTGATAATTGGGCGAAGGCTGATTGGTCTGTAGTTGCTGCGATCTGTTTTTGCACCTTTTTTGTGCAAAGCGGTGATGTTGGCAGATTTCCAAGCAGATGGAAGATGACCTTGAGCAAAAGAGAGGGTGAAGAGAACAGAGAGAGGGAGTGAAAGAGCGGAAGAACAGGATTTTAGGACCCGTGGGCTGATGCCGTCAGGTCCAGTTGCAGAATCCGAGTCGAGGGTTGACAGAAACTTTTCCACCTTGTCAGGAGGAAAGGACACAGAGTCCAGGAGCAGCTGGGTACGACTGGGTACGGTGGGTACAGAGAGGGATGGGTTTGGGACACAAGATTTAGAGGCAAACACAGAGTTGAGGCATTCAGCTTTTTCACGTGCGGAGTCAGCCGTGTGGCCATTTGAGGTGAGGGAGGGGATGGAGGGGGAACAAACACCAGAAACAGATTTGACCAGACGCCACCAGGATTTGGAAGAGGGAGACAGATAAGAGAGTTCGGTCCTGAGAACGGAGAGATATTGTTTCCTGGCTCTCCTGAGGGTGGACACACACTTGTTTCGGGCTTTGTGAAAGGAAATGAGATTTCCTTCCGTTGGATTTGCTTTCCAGGAGACGAAAGCAAGTTGTTTCTGGGCAATAGCCTCACCACAAGATTCCGTGTACCATGGACGGGAGGAAGGGTATGACAACAGAAGTTGTCTCCAACATCCTTGTAATTCATGTAGATTATAATCATGTCTACTACCGTCCTTGTCCTACTGTTAGGCATATACGGTACTGTATTCTAAACAACAAGTACTCTCTTGTAACAACAAGTACAACAACAAGACGTATCTCACCTGTATAGATAGTATAGATAGTCTGTATAGATAGTTGGTTTAAGGACAAGAAACAAAGATAAGTAGTCTGAGTAAATGGGCATATGTTGAACAACAACATGCTGTAGTCAATACTTCAAGAGCAAATGCATCAGTTGAGGAACTACTGCTGTTGGTAATTTACATGAATGCTCCATATAGGAGGAGCCGGAGATTCCTTGATCAAAATTTGGCGCTAACACACTCAGTGAGATGTGCATGGAAGAAGTATCGGGAACTGAGTGGCGTGCTGACGAGGAGGGCAGTGTCGTTGAAGCTGAAGGGAAAGGTGTATGCTGTATGTGTGAGAAGTCTTATGATTTATGGGAGCGAGACATGGGTAATGAATGTAGAGCAGCAACGAAGGCTGGAAAGGGTGGAAATGCGAATGGTTCGACGGATGTGCGGAGTATCGTTGAGAGAGAGGAAGACAAATGATGAATTGGAAAGATGATGGGAATAGAGCCTGTGATGTATGCTGTGAAGAGGAACAGGTTGAGATGGTTTGGTCATGTGTTGAGGAAGGATGAAAGTGACTGGTTGAGAAGAGTGATGGAAATGAATGTAGAAGGAAGTAGAGGACGGGGAAGACCGAGAAAGACTTGGCTAAAGATGGTCGAAGAAGAAATGCGGGCAAGGGGGTTAACAAGGCGAGATGCAGAAAATAGGGCAAAATGGAGAACATTGTCATGGGGACCGCAAGGCTAACCCCCGCTCTTGCAGGGAAAATGGCCTTTAAAATGCCTGTTGTTGTTTGTTGTACACTCCGCCAGGAGATAAGGTACCTGATAAACCACCTTTAGAGGCCATTTTTCCCCGCAAAGCGGGGGTTGGCCTTTTTCGGGCACAGTGGTTGTTGTTGTTTTTGTTGGTCCCCTTTTTGAAGCAATGTTTTACGGCCGGATGCCCTTCCTGCCACCAACCCTTTTTGTCGCCAACCCTTTTTGTCGCCAACCCTTTTTGTCGCCTTTTTGTTACGACAAACAGGGATTTACCAGTGAACTGGTACTCAATTTGCCGACCTTGGAAGGATGACAGGCTGAGTCAACCCCCCTGGCGTATAATTCAGCGATCGACCGGGATTCGAACCCAGGATCCTAGGATCCATAAGCTGGCACCCTAGCCGCTAGCCCAACACCAGGCTTGGTAGAGATAAGGTACCTGATAAAGCAAGATAAAGGTTGGAATAGTTTGGTCGTTTCCAGTGAATGCGTTCTCCTTTGAGAATCTGGGCTCCACTCCAGGCTCTACCTTTGAAAAGCTGGGCTCCACTCCAGGCTCTACTTTTGAGAAGCTGGGCTCCACTGCAGGCTCGACCATTGAGAAGCTGGGCTCCACTGCAGGCTCGACCATTGAGAAGCTGGGCTCCACTGCAGGCTCGACCATTGAGAAGCTGGGCTCCACTGCAGGCTCGACCTTTGAGAAGCTGGGCTCCACTGCAGGCTCGACCTTTGAGAAGCTGGGCTCCACTCCAGGCTCGTGAGAAGCTGGGCTCCACTCCTGGGTCTACCTTTGAGCTGGGCTCCACTCCAGGCTCTACCTTTGAAAAGCTGGGCTCCACTCCAGGCTCTACCTTTGAAAAGCTGGGCTCCACTCCAGGCTCTACCTTTGAAAAGCTGGGCTCCACTCCAGGCTCTACCTTTGAAAAGCTGGGCTCCACTCCAGGCTCTACCTTTGAAAAGCTGGGCTCCACTCCTGGCTCTACCTTTGAAAAGCTGGGCTCCACTCCTGGCTCTACCTTTGAGAAGCTGGGCTCCACTCCTGGCTCTACCTTTGAGAAGCTGGGCTCCACTCCTGGCTCTACCTTTGAGAAGCTGGGCTCCACTCCTGGCTCTACCTTTGAGAAGCTGGGCTCCACTCCTGGCTATACCTTTGAGAAGCTGGGCTCCGCTCCAGGCTCTACCTTTGAGAAGCTGGATTCCGCTCCAGGCTCTACCTTTGAGAAGCTGGGCTCCACTCCAGGCTCTACCTTTGAGAAGCTGGGCTCCACTCCAGGCTCAACCTTTGAGAAGCTGGGTTCCACTCCAGGCTCTACCTTTGAGAAGCTGGGCTCCACTCCAGGCTCTACCTTTGAGAAGCTGGGCTCCACTCCAGGCTCTACATTTGAGAAGCTGGCCTCCACTCCAGGCTCTACCTTTGAGAAGCTAGGCTCTGCTCCAGGCTCTACCTTTGAGAAGCTGGGCTCCACTGCAGGCTCGACCTTTGAGAAGCTGGGCTACACTCCAGGCTCGTGAGAAGCTGGGCTCCGCTCCTGGCTCTACATTTGAGATGGGCTCCACGCCAGGCTCCACCTTTGAAAAGCTAGGCTCCACTCAAGGCTCTACCTTTGAAAAGCTGGGCTCCACTCCAGGCTCTACCTTTGAAAAGCTGGGCTCCACTCCAGGCTCTACCTTTGAAAAGCTGGGCTCCACTCCAGTCTCTACCTTTGAAAAGCTGGGCTCCACTCCAGGCTCTACCTTTGAAAAGCTGGGCTCCACTCCTGGCTATACCTTTGAGAAGCTGGGCTCCGCTCCAGGCTCTACCTTTGAGAAGCTGGGCTCGACTCCAGGCCCTACCTCTTTGAGAAGCTGGGTTCCGCTCCAGGCTCTACCTTTGAGAAGCTGGGCTCGACTCCAGGCCCTACCTCTTTGAGAAGCTGGGCTCCGCTCCAGGCTCTACCTTTGAGAAGCTAGGCTCCACTCCAGGCTCGACCTTTGAGAAGCTGGGCTCCAATCCAGGCTCTACCTTTGAGAAGCTGGGCTCCACTCCAGGCTCTACCTTTGAGAAGCTGGCTCCACTCCAGGCTCTACTTTTGAGAAGCTGGGCTCCACTCCAGGGTCTACCTTTGAGAAGCTGGCCTCCACTCCAGACTCTACATTTCAGCTGGGCTCCACTCCAGGCTCTACCTTCAAGCTGGGCTCCACTCCAGGCTCAACCTTTGAGAAACTGGGGTCCGCTCAAGGCTCGACCTTTGAGAAACTGGGGTCCGCTCAAGGCTCGACCTTTGAGAAGCTGGCTCCACTCCAGGCTCTACCTTTGAGAAGCTGGGCTCCACTCCAGGCTCTACCTTTGAGAAGCTGGCCTCCACTCCAGACTCTACATTTCAGCTGGGCTCCACTCCAGGCTCTACCTTCAAGCTGGGCTCCACTCCAGGCTCAACCTTTGAGAAACTGGGGTCCGCTCAAGGCTCGACCTTTGAGAAACTGGGGTCCGCTCAAGGCTCGACCTTTGAGAAGCTGGGATCTGCTCTTGGCCCTACCTTTGAGAAGCTGGGCTCCACTCCAGGCTCTACCTTTGAGAAGCTGGGCTCTGCTCCAGGCTCTACCTTTGAGAAGCTGGGCTCCACTCCAGGCTCTACCTTTGAGAAGCTGGGCTCTGCTCCCGGCTCTACCTTTGACAAGCTGGGCTCCATTCCAGGCTCTACCTTTGACAAGCTGGGCTCCACTACAGGCGCTACCTTTGAGAAGCTGGCCTCCACTCCAGGATCTACCTTTAAGCTGGGCTCCACTGCAGGCTCAACCTTTGAGAAGCTGGGCTCCGCTCCTGGCTCTACCTTTGAGAAGGTGGGCTGCACTCCAGGCTCTACATTTAAGCTGGGCTCCACTCCAGGCTCTACCTTCAAGCTGGGCTCCACTCCAGGCTCCACCTTCAAGCTGGGCTCCACTCCAGGCTCTACCTTCAAGCTGGGCTCCACTCCAGGCTCTACCTCCAAGCTGGGCTCCACTCCAGGCTCTACCTTAAAGCTGGGCTCCACTCCAGGCTCTACCTTCAAGCTGGGCTCCACTCCAGGCCCTACCTTCAAGCTGGGCTCCACTCCAGTCTCTACCTTTCAGCTGGGCTCCACTCCAGGCCCTATCTTTGAGAATCTGGGCTCCACTCCAGATTCTACCTTCAAGCTGGGCTCCACTCCAGAATCTACCTTTGAGAAGCTGGGCTCCGCCCCTGGCTCTACCTTTGAGAATCTGGGCTCCGCTCCTGGCTCTACCTTTGAGAATCTGGGCTCCACTCCAGGCTCTACCTTTGAGACTCAAATGGAAGTTTGAGATAAATAAGTGTTGTCGTGTGAGGGTGGAAACAAGGAACAGGATAGAGAGATTGATGTAATTGTCATTTTAAGTGACCAATTCCATGTATCCTTCGTCATTCAATTAGGTTGTGGAGAATTGCTAATGATGGGGAAAAATACAAATTGGAAAAAAGGTCGTCACACTTGTATGCCAGTCACCCCAACTTGTGCCATCTGAGGGGGCACTTCTTACAAAACCTCCTATTACATTTCTTCTTCTTTACAAATCCTGGTCCATTGTCTCCAAATGTTCTGTGATTAAAACAATCGACTGTTGCCATAGTGATCCTCACAAACCACACTATTCGTTTCTTTTCCAGTTCCTAAAACCTTTTTTGAAACGTTCCCAAGTTCGGAATTTTTTTGGAAAAAAACCAAAACTGAGTTTGATAATGGCACTGAACTCCAAACCCAAAACATTTGCAAGTGCATCGATACATATACATTTGGTTTTACATCTTTATCGTGTCCATAACACCGAGTCCTTCAACAATCGAGTCCTTGTCTTCGTGTGTAGCCAATGAATCCCACACACCTGAACGTAAGCGTCGTCCTGCACGAAGTAGAACCAGTCGTACTCGGCGGCGTGGTGCTCATGTATGTAATGGAGCGTTTGGAACATCTTCCAGATGGGGCGCTCGTCGACCTGAGTGACGAGGGTCATCCCACCTGGGAATTTGGCCCCTTGTGCATCCGTGAAAAAGAGCACTTTGGTGAAGTGATGTCCCACGGTGCGGTTCATAGCTACTGCCAGACTTCCCAACGAGGATCGGGATGAAAGCACCGAAACCAGGAGCTGATCACGTAAGCCTAACTCCGAGCTGATGTAACGAGGTCTGCGGAAACAGGCAAGGGACCAAGAAAAAGGTGTTACTACTTTTACATCTATTGGCAAGGAAAGCGAATTATTAACGTTAATAACACAAAACAAATTCACTTTACAAACTGAACTCAGCACATTTGTTCAGCTATTATGTGCAATAATAAGAGTTTACATGCGCTATGGATCTCCAACAAACTCTACAATGTGTGCTCCCGACCTCTACCCACCCTTAGTGCGTGCTCCGAACCTCTACCCTCCCTTAGAGCGTGCTCCCAACCTCTACCCTCCCTTAGAGCGTGCTCCCAACCTCTACCCTCCCTTAGAGCGTGCTCCCGACCTCTACCCTCCCTTATTGTGTGCTCCCAACCTCTACCCACCCTTAGAGCGTGCTCCCAACCTCTACCCTCCCTTAGAGCGTGCTCCCGACCTCTACCCTCCCTTATTGTGTGCTCCCAACCTCTACCCACCCTTAGTGCGTGCTCCCAACCTCTACCCTCCCTTATTGTGTGCTCCCAACCTCCACCCACCCTTAGAGCGTGCTCCCGACCTCTACCCACCCTTAGTGCGTGCTCCCGACCTCTACCCTCCCTTATTGTGTGCTCCCGACCTCTACCCACCCTTAGAGCGTGCTCCCAACCTCTACCCTCCCTTATTGTGTGCTCCCAACCTCCACCCACCCTTAGTGCGTGCTCCCGACCTCTACCCTCCCTTAGTGCGTGCTCCCAACCTCTACCCTCCCTTATTGTGTGCTCCCAACCTCCACCCACCCTTAGAGCGTGCTCCCGACCTCTACCCTCCCTTATTGTGTGCTCCCGACCTCTACCCACCCTTATTGTGTGCTCCCGACCTCTACCCACCCTTAGTGCGTGCTCCCAACCTCTACCCTCCCTTATTGTGTGCTCCCGACCTCTACCCACCCTTATTGTGTGCTCCCGACCTCTACCCACCCTTAGTGTGTGCTCCCGACCTCTACCCTCCCTTATTGTGTGCTCCCGACCTCTACCCACCCTTATTGTGTGCTCCCGACCTCTACCCACCCTTAGTGCGTGCTCCCAACCTCTACCCTCCCTTATTGTGTGCTCCCGACCTCTACCCTCCCTTATTGTGTGCTCCCGACCTCTACCCACCCTTAGTGCGTGCTCCCGACCTCTACCCTCCCTTATTGTGTGCTCCCGACCTCTACCCACCCTTATTGTGTGCTCCCGACCTCTACCCACCCTTAGTGCGTGCTCCCGACCTCTACCCTCCCTTATTGTGTGCTCCCGACCTCTACCCACCCTTATTGTGTGCTCCCGACCTCTACCCACCCTTAGTGCATGCTCCCAACCTCTACCCTCCCTTATTGTGTGCTCCCGACCTCTACCCACCCTTATTGTGTGCTCCCGACCTCTACCCACCCTTAGTGTGTGCTCCCGACCTCTACCCTCCCTTATTGTGTGCTCCCGACCTCTACCCACCCTTAGTGCGTGCTCCCAACCTCTACCCTCCCTTATTGTGTGCTCCCAACCTCCACCCACCCTTAGAGCGTGCTCCCGACCTCTACCCACCCTTAGTGCGTGCTCCCAACCTCTACCCTCCCTTATTGTGTGCTCCCAACCTCCACCCACCCTTAGTGCGTGCTCCCAACCTCCACCCACCCTTAGAGCGTGCTCCCGACCTCTACCCACCCAGTATGTGCTCCCGACCTCTACCCACCCAGTCGGTGCTCCCAACCTCCACCCACCCAGTATGTGGTCCTGACCTCTAACCACCCTTAGTGCGTGCTCCCAACCTCCACCCACCCAGTATGTGGTCCTGACCTCTACCCACCCAGTCGGTGCTCCCAACCTCTACCCACCCAGTCGGTGCTCCCAACCTCTACCCACCCAGTATGTGCTCCCGCCCTAGTTTGAACCTCCCAGGAACTTTTCCAATGTGCTGTGTGGGAGAGAGGGTAGGAGGCTGAGGGGGAGGGTGGTGAGGTGTGAGACGAAAACACCACATTTCTGAAGATGAGTGAAGTGGTCCCTCATGGTGACTTCATTGTTTGTAAACTGCAAAACTCAATGTGAAGATTACTTCCCGAGGACACGACACCAATCAAATCTTACTTCGCACGTCTAATCATGTCAGCACATGGGATGGTATGTGGAAACAGTCCGTGACGTGCACGTCTAATCATGTCAGCACATGGGATGGTATGTGGAAACAGTCCGTGACGTGCTCGTCTAATCATGTCAGCACATGGGATGGTATGTGGAAACAGTCCGTGACGTGCTCGTCTAATCATGTCAGCACATGGGATGGTATGTGTGGAAACAGTCCGTGACATGCTCGTCTAATCATGTCAGCACATGGGATGGTATGTGTGGACACAGTCCGTGACGTGCACGTCTAATCATGTCAGCACATGGGATGGTATGTATGGAAACAGTCCGTGACGTGCACGTCTAATCATGTCAGCACATGGGATGGTATGTGTGGAAACAGTCCGTGACGTGCACGTCTAATCATGTCAGCACATGGGTTGGTATATGTGGAAACAGTCCGTGACGTGCTCGTCTAATCATGTCAGCACATGGGATGGTATGTGTGGAAACAGTCCGTGACGTGCCCGTCTAATCATGTCAGCACATGGGATGGTATGTGTGGAAACAGTCCGTGATGTGCTCATCTAATCATGTCAGCACATGGGATGGTATGTGTGGACACAGTCCGTGACGTGCTCATCTAATCATGTCAGCACATGGGATGGTATGTGTGAAAACAGTCCATGATGTGCTCGTCTAATCATGTCAGCACATGGGATGGTATGTGGAAACAGTCCGTGACGTGCTCGTCTAATCATGTCAGCACATGGGATGGTATGTGTGGAAACAGTCCGTGACGTGCACGTCTAATCATGTCAGCACATGGGTTGGTATGTGTGGAAACAGTCCGTGACATGCTCGTCTAATCATGTCAGCACATGGGATGGTATGTGTGGACACAGTCCGTGACATGCTCGTCTAATCATGTCAGCACATGGGATGGTATGTGAAAACAGTCCGTGATGTGCTCGTCTTATCATGTCAGCACATTGGATGGTATGTGTGGAAACAGTCCGTGACGTGCTCGTCTAATCATGTCAGCACATGGGTTGGTATGTGTGGAAACAGTCTGTGACGTGCTCGTCTAATCATGCCAGCACATGGGATGGTATGTGTGGAAACAGTCCGTGACGTGCACGTCTAATCATGTCAGCACATGGGATGGTATGTGTGGAAACAGTCCGTGACATGCTCGTCTAATCATGTCAGCACATGGGATGGTATGTGAAAACAGTCCGTGACGTGCTTGTCTAATCATGTCAGCACATGGGATGGTATGTGGAAACAGTCTGTGACGTGCTCGTCTAATCATGTCAGCACATGGGTTGGTATGTGTAGAAACAGTCCGTGACGTGCTCGTCTAATCATGCCAGCACATGGGTTGGTATGTGTGGAAACAGCCCGTGACATGCTCGTCTAATCATGCCAGCACATGGGATGGTATGTGTGGAAACAGTCCGTGACGTGCTCGTCTAATTATGTCAGCACATGGGTTGGTATGTGTGGAAACAGTCCGTGATGTGCTCGTCTAATCATGCCAGCACATGGGATGGTATGTGTGGAAACAGTCCGTGACGTGCACGTCTAATCATGTCAGCACATGGGATGGTATGTGTGGAAACAGTCCGTGACATGCTCGTCTAATCACGTCAGCACATGCGTTGGTATGTGTGGAAACAGTCCGTGACGTGCTCGTCTAATCATGCCAGCACATGGGTTGGTATGTGTGGAAACAGTCCGTGACATGCTCGTCTAATCATGCCAGCACATGGGATGGTATGTGTGAAAACAGTCCGTGATGTGCTCGTCTAATCATGTCAGCACATGGGATGGTATGTGGAAACAGTCCGTGACGTGCTCGTCTCATCATGTCAGCACATGGGATGGTATGTGGAAACATTCCGTGACGTGCTCGTCTAATCATGTCAGCACATGGGATGGTATGTGGAAACAGTCCGTGACGTGCTCGTCTAATCATGTCAGCACATGGGTTGGTATGTGTGGAAACAGTCCGTGACATGCTCGTCTAATCATGTCAGCACATGGGTTGGTATGTGTGGAAACAGTCCGTGATGTGCTCGTCTAATCATGTCAGCACATGGGTTGGTATGTGTGGAAACAGTCCGTGACGTGCTCGTCTAATCATGTCAGCACATGGGTTGGTATGTGTGGAAACAGTCCGTGACGTGCTCGTCTAATCATGTCAGCACATGGGTTGGTATGTGTGGAAACAGTCCGTGACGTGCTCGTCTAATCATGCCAGCACATGGGATGGTATGTGTGGAAACAGTCCGTGACGTGCTCGTCTAATCATGTCAGCACATGGTATCCATGGAAACGGTCCACATGCTCGTCTAATCATGTCAGCACACCGTATCCATGGAAACGGTCCACATGCTCGTCTAATCATGTCCGCACACCGTATCCATGGAAACGGTCCACATGCTCGTCTAATCATGTCAGCACATGGTATCCATGGAAACGGTCCACATGCTCGTTTAATCATGTCAGCACACCGTATCCATGGAAACGGTCCACATGCTCGTCTAATCGTGTGAGCACATGGTATCCATGGAAACGGTCCACATGCTCGTCTAATCATGTCAGCACACCGTATCCATGGAAACGGTCCACATGCTCGTCTAATCGTGTGAGCACATGGTATCCATGGAAACGGTCCACATGCTCGTCTAATCATGTCAGCACATGGTATCCATGGA
Source organism: Myxine glutinosa (assembly GCF_964187855.1). NCBI lineage: Eukaryota > Metazoa > Chordata > Myxini > Myxiniformes > Myxinidae > Myxine > Myxine glutinosa. Next base: position 128,041,367 of record NC_136270.1, on the reverse strand, counting down.
AACGGTCCACATGCTCGTTTAATCATGTCAGCACACCGTATCCATGGAAACGGTCCACATGCTCGTCTAATCATGTCAGCACACCGTATCCATGGAAACGGTCCACATGCTCGTCTAATCATGTCAGCACACCGTATCCATGGAAACGGTCCGTGAGGTGCTTCGTTCCGCTTGTCGTGCGTTTACATTCGGACACCGTGTGACGAATCTGCTGAGAGGTGTTCGCTGATAGGGCGGACAAGACGGACTCGATTACGAACCTTGAACTCCCCAGAGCCACAACACAGTGGAGTCACGACCGGTAGAGTGAGTGAGCGGGCGGTCCCTCACGAACACGCCGTCCGGACCCGCTTCTTACCTGTACACCTTCCCTGAGCGGGACTTGTCCACGGGTCGCCGGTACGGCACGATGCGCGGCTGGTACTCGTCCCGATGTTCTCCTCCACGTCCCGGTCTGTCGGCCCCGCCGTCCGAGTTCGCTTTCCGAACGGGCTCGGTGATGCTCGGCGGGTCGAGCCCGGGCGCAGGGAAACCGTCCGAGTCCGCGCCGAGACCCCCGCACGCCTCGTCCACCCAGCTCAGACCGAGCAGGGAGAGGGTGAAGCCCAGAGATATCCCCACGAGCACCGGGGCCAGCGGGCGGCAAAGAGCGAGCGCCGCGCGGAGCCTCATGGTGAGCGCAGCGCACCGCGCACCGCCGCCTGGCAGGATGACGAGCCGATCGCCGAGTCCACAAGCGGCCGATGGGCACGTCGATCCGCGACCGGGATATTCTCTCGTCGGCTCGTGACACCGGCAACGCGCGCGCGAATCTTCTTCCTCTCCTCCTTCTACTTCTTCTTCTTCATTCCCTGCCTCTGTCTTTCCGTTCGCCGCGATCATTGTGCGTTTTGTAACAGCGACGTCGATTTGAATTTAAAACTCGAGCGAGAACATTTGTCACAATAAAGCGAAGAAAACTGAAATCCCGCCTTTCACCAACCCCCAGTTTAACAAGGAGCGCGTGAAGTGAACCCACTACAGGGGCGGGGTGGGGGGGTTTGGAGGGCTTGTTTGATACTTTAGTTGAAGAGGATAGTATGACCTGGGTCTGGGATACCAGTTTGCAAATAATGTAAGTATTTAATTTTTTGGGGGGACTTCAGGCATGGACAGCCGGTTCGTGAATGACTTGGGTAAAAAAACGGTGAATGGCAAACGGTGAACCAATGAATTCCACATTCCTGTGTCACCTTCAGTCCCCCCGCACGCACGGTTCACATGCTCATCTAATCATGTCAGCACACCGTATCCATGGAAACGGTCCACATGCTCGTCTAATCGTGTCAGCACACCGTATCCATGGAAACGGTCCACATGCTCGTCTAATCGTGTCAGCACACCGTATCCATGGAAACGGTGCACATGCTCGTCTCATCATGTCAGCACATGGTATCCATGGAAACGGTCCACATGCTCTGTGTCAATCAGACATTGACAGCAGGTTCTTTATATTTTCATTCCAAACCGCATCATTCATCATTCCAATCACAAACTAGAACGGGCACTCGGTAGAGCGCATACCTTCGCCGCAGCTACTGTTCTGTACTTGGTAAAAATACGATTTTGACCTTTTCGTGACCTTGACCTTGACCTTTGACCCGATTGCTCCCAAAATCTAATCAAATGTGTCCCGTATAATAACCAATCATCCCACCAAATTTCATGCAATTCGGTTGAATACTTTTTGAGTTATGCGAATAACATACACACACACACACAGACATACAAATAAATACACAGCGATCAAAACATAACCTTCCGCTTTTGCGAAGGTAATTAATACTACTAGTGAGATACCCGTGCTAGGCACGGGTGGGAGGCCGGAAGCAAACAGGCAATGCAGATACGGCGAATGCTAAAGCATGAAACCAATAAATTCCACATTCCTGTAGCACCCTCAGTCGCACATCAAACATGGACAGCAAGTTTGTGAAGGACTTCCATGAAAAACGTACCCGTTCGCAAACAAACGGGTTCGTTCACGTATGGAAACTTCTGTTACGTGCTCCTCCCCAACCCCCGGGTCACGGTGTACCTCCGAGCCCAGAGAGGAGTCACGGCAGAAAAATGTGTTATTCTGTATGTCAAAGATCAATGGTGAAGCCACACGAATTGTTACTCACAAACAAATATTGTATTAAGATCACACAAGAATAACAGTACAACAATAATATGAATCAAAAGTACAATCAATATCCTATGATGGTACCATCAGTTTTGTAATATATAACTCACTGTGCTCCAAGTGAGTGAAACCAGAACATCCCCAATGTCTCTAATCCCTGGCTTCAAGCCAAAGTCGATCCGCTCCAGCGATCGACAGATCAATGTCCAATCGAGACCAGAATCCCGTTGGGTTGGCAGGTACAGTCCGGCTGCCAAAGCTGTGCAAAGGCGCCCTCCAGGCGACTGGGAAATCCAAAGGCGCCCTCCAGGCGACTGGGAAATCACACCCTCGGGTATGGACGTTCCAAGGCTCACAGTCGGCGACACGCAGACTTTCCACTCAAAAGCCACGTCACACACACACACACCCCAGATCGACGTCTGAATGCAGTGAAAATGGTCGAAACGAGACGAAACCTTGAGCGAAGCGCAAGTCCTGCGTGAGTCAAAATGGCCGACGGCCCGGTCTCGTGGCGCAACGGCACGACGATGATGACGATGAATCTCTTCAGAATCCACCGGAAAACCTGACACGCAGGTTGATCTGTCACAGCGATAACAACTCTGTCGCAGGAATCCCTTTCCTGGGAAACCAAAAGTTCACTCGTGACTCTTGCTCGCCAACGTTTGCTCCAGACCGCAAAGCAACTATGCTTCTTGTCCGACTCCACGCGCTCTGCCTTCTTTTTTCTTCTTCCTCTTCGTCGTCGTCCGGTTCCCGATCCGGTTTCCTGTTTCTTTTAAAACTAACTTTTCACCTTTTGAAAACAGTTCATACACAATAAACCTTTTGAAAACAATAATAGTACATGGAACCAGAAAGGTTTCAAGTAGATGAAAACCACCACAACGGAGGTGACGAATCCGTAACACATCCCCCCCTCAAGAAAGAAAGTTTGAACATAGTGAAAACTTTCTTTGCAGGCAAAACCTCTTTTAACAAACAAAAGTAAAACTCACACCCAAATCCGTGGCGTCCGTGGCGAATCTGGAATATGGCGATCCGCAAAGTTCACATTTAGACAACATAATTCCAAACAACATAACTCCAATCACAAATTAATCACAAAATAAACTTTTAACAACATTGTTAATGTTTCCTTCATTGTAAAAACTACCAAGTCAACAGTTAAAAGGATTTTGAGCCGATAGGTGTTACGGCCTTGGCAAGATCGATGGAGACAACGATCTGTCAGCGTATACACCGCCCAAATAGCTATGTGGAATTCTCTCATGTAGAGATTAAACTCACATCGTTTGAACTTTGGCCAATGTCATTATTTATTTTTAATGATGTTTAATGTTTATATATGAATCAAAAAGCAGATAATTGGTTTTGGGTCATCCTTTCCGCATATCTTGTGGGATTGTGAGTTGGAGAGACGACCGTGATGGCGGGGAGGGGGTTGGCATTCTCTCAAGCAGGGATTCAACCCTGTCCTTATAAAAGGTCTTTGTCCGAGGTTACCGAGTGCGATCGGTGCAGCCGTTTGTGTGGCACCCAGGAAAATAACGTTATGCGGGATTCCAAACCTGAAAATGCTGGAGGCCAAAGCTGAAATTGGAAAAACAATCTTGCCTATTTTACTCCAGGAGATCCCAGGATTACCCACTCAAAATATCGTTGCGATCTGTTCAGCCGTTTTTGCGGTACCTTCGAACGGACGGACGGGCAGACAGACGGACGGACATTTGGTGATATAAAGTAAGATAGTATTGTTACGGTTTCCACGCGACCCTCCTGCCCTTACCAAGGGGAGATTAAGCCCCTTGTTCTTTTTGGGTCGTCGCAACCGAGAGACTTGAGTCGCCACTTCCGGTCGTATGCGAGACAGGGTTTCGGGACGATGTTCGCACGTACCTAAGTACTCACGCTGCCGCGGAAGCGGGGATCAAGTCTCGCACGAACCATACGTAATTTGAGTACGTCCGAGCGGATGGCGTACCACGTGGTCCGTGCAGTTACCTGGTATTGGAACCCGATTAGAGTGATTATTCGTACCACGCTCAGTCAATAATGGAAGGGACGAGACGGTCGAATAGAAGGAAGAACACAGGTTTAATAATTATTATTTACAATGATTGGTAGAAGCAGAGACACAGGGCAGGCACTTAAGCAGTCTTAGCTTAATTCCCAGACACGGGCCTATTGACACTCACAGGGGGAAATGAAGAAAGGAAATGTTCATGTGCTGAACGCGCCGGCTCCGTTGTTCAGGAGCAGCTCGCCGGCGTGGCCCCCCGCGGTCACAGCACGTCCCTCGATGAAGGCAAGCAGGCAGGCGGGAGGGATCCTTGCGGCACGTCTCTCGAACAAAGGCAGGCTGGCGAATATTCACGTCTCTCGCCCGGCTCGGCGGTTTCTCACGGCGCGATTAATCAACGGCGCGCTTTCACTCACGTAACTCAATAGGGAGGATCTGCCTCAAGCTCAACCGAGCATTCAACTTGTTTAAGCGCCTCTCCCCTCGAAACTGAGAACTCGTTTCAGAGCACCTCTCCTCAGAACTTGTTCAACTCTCAAGCGCCTCTCCCCATAACTTGTTCAAGCGCCTCTCTCCTCAAAAACTGAGGTGGGGGCTTTTCGCAAAAAGGTTTATTGCCATGCCCTTAGCCCGCATCGAATGTTCTAACCACGCCTTTTGATGCAGTGCTAAGCCACTCCCTTCGAGCCCTGATTGGTGCCTCGCGCTTACCGTGGGCTCCTCCTCCGCCTTCCTTCGGCCTACCTCGACTTGTCCAGGCCTGCCTCGTGGCATTTCACGCCAAAGCCAAAGTATTGAGGCGGCATAAAGCATTGGAAGGACCTAACTCTCATTATTCTACTCAACGCAAAACTACACATAGGAAAGGTCTATGCTCACACTTACTAAGAAATAACTGATTTTAAACGAGGCTACATGTTGTAGTGTGACTAACTATGAGGGGGAAATTAACCTTTTATTGCAAAAACACAAAACCGCAACAGTATTAATATATCAAAATATAATGTTAAATCACGATTGTATTGAGATATTATCAAACCAGCGAACCATGGTCATCTGTTCACTTCCGGATTCAGGAACAAGGTCCGTGTCGATCACATTTCAAAATCGTAATTGTATTGAGGTATTTCTGAAACCTCCTACCTACCTTACTACACCTGCTGGGACCCCAAAAAGTTCCACAGAAGATTATTATATTTCCTTTTAGGAAAATATGCAACTGTAATGATTATTAAACGCTGTCCCCCTGTCATGTGACCAGATCCTCATCTCTGATTGGTGGACGTTTGTGAGGGACATACCGACAGACAAACGTTGTTCCAGACGGCATTGCCCTATCGGCTGCGCTGTAAAAAATACATTTCAGGGTTTCAACTAATTTAAAGAGAGAAGAAAAACATAAGAGCAATACCCCTGGTGCTCACCTGGTAGAATAAACAGTAAACTGAGCTGAATAAAGGTATTTTAAACCAATTTCAATGGTTGCTAGGAGACAGGGCAGCATGTAGAATCATACTAACATAATCATAAGACTTTAAACAAACAAACAAAAAAATACCTATTTTGGGGGGCAACCCCTACTCCCCTCCCCCTCCCATTCTGTATACCTCCTCAGACCCCAATTTATGAAATGCCTCAAACAAACATAAACATTGGTAAATCACGGATGGTGAAGGTTGTGGTGACGTTTCATCAAAATTGTGTGTGTAGGTTCTGAAAAAAAAGCATATACCTATTTTGGGGGAGGGGGGGGGGGGCGGCAAGACCCCCATCGACCACCTTAGACCCCGATTGTTTAAATGCTAGGAACGAACGTTGGTACAACGCGGGTGGTGAAGGTTGTTGTGAAGTTTAATCGGAATTACGTGTGAAGTTTCAGAGAAGAAAGCAAATACCTAATTTGGGGGTCAAACCTGGACTCACTTTGACCCCCGGTAGACCCCTTAGACCCGTTTTTTTTTAATGCCGTGAACAAACTTTAGTCACAACACAACAAATATAAATTGTGCCAAATTTGGTCGCAATCCCATCAGCGGTTTCGGAGAAGAAGTTTCAAGTGTTTACGGACGGATGGATGGATGGACGGATGGACGGACTGGCAGACTGAGGGACGGATGATGCGCCATCGCATAAGCTCCCCTGAACTTCGTTCCAGGTGAGCTAAAAATGACCCCCCCCCCCTTTAACAAGGAAGGCATCAACACCCCCTTGGCCTGGTACTGCATCCCTGGCACCCAATTTGTCCCCCCTTGGCCTGGTACTGCATCCCTGGCGCCCAATTTGTCCCCTTGGCCTGGTACTGCATCCCTGGCGCCCAATTTGTCCCCCTTGGCCTGGTACTGCATCCCTGGCACCCAATTTGGCCCCCTTGGCCTGGTACTGCATCCCTGGCACCCAATTTGTCCCCCTTGGCCTGGTACTGCATCCCTGGCACCCAATTTGTCCCCTTGGCCTGGTACTGCATCCCTGGCGCCCAATTTGTCCCCTTGGCCTGGTACTGCATCCCTGGCGCCCAATTTGGCCCCCTTGGCCTGGTACTGCATCCCTGGGACCTAATTTGTCCCCTTGGCCTGGTACTGCATCCCTGGCACCCAATTTGGTGCCTTATCGGGTGGAAGGAGCACATTGTGCTGTCCCTGTGAGCGCATTCCCAACATCCATCGACTCCCTTATCTGTGTTGGGTGAGCTGCTTGTTTGGCTCTTTTTATTTGGAATGTTTTGATGTTCCATCACCGTGTTCGTTCTGTTCTCATAACTTTGTTCCAAAAGGCTCTTTTAAGGAGAGTCACTGCATCCCAAACAGCCTCTGATTGGAGTTCTTGTCTTGTGATATTTCCTGGTATCACTTTCACAATCTCATTGAGTTTCCGCTTCATCACACCAGGTACTTCGACTATCACTGGTACAATGTCTGTCACTCCGACTTCTTTTTGAATGCAGTGCAGGGGCGGATTATAAAGGTTTTTTGGGCCCTCTTGGGCAAAAAACAATAAGTAGGCCCCAAACATCCGCCAAAAACATGAATGCATGAAAATAAGAAATCCTCGGTGTTGGTTGTTCTTTCAACAAGACCGAAAGTGGAGCAGCAGCGTAGTCGGCCTTGTTTGATACTTTGGTTGAAGAGGATAGATAGTATGATCAGGGTGGGGATACCTGTAACATGTTGGCAAATAATGTTGTAAGTATGACATTCTTTTGAAGTCACGATCAGGTGTGGTTTGGTTATAGGTTTAGGTTTCGGTTAGGTTAGGTTAGGTTAGGTGTGTGTGTGTGTGTGTGTGTGTGTGTGTGTGTGTGTGTGTGTGTGTGTGTATATGCGTGTGCATGTGTATGTGTGTGTATATGTGTGTATATGTATGTGTATGTGTGTGTGTATATGTGTGTGTGTGTGTGTGTATGTGTGTGCATGTGTGTGCATGTGTATGGGTGTGTATATGTGTGTGTATGTGTATGGGTGTGTATATGTGTGTGCATGTGTGTGTGTGTGTGTGTGTGTATGTGTGTGCATGTATGTGCATGTGTGTGCATGTGTGTGCATGTGTATGGGTGTGTATATGTGTGTGCATGTGTATGGGTGTGTATATGTGTGTGCATGTGTATGGGTGTACATGTGTGTACATGTGTGTGTGTGTGTGTGTGTGTGTGTGTGTGTGTGTGTATGTATGTGTGTGCATGTGTGTGCATGTGTATGGGTGTGTATATGTGTGTGCATGTGTATGGGTGTGTGTGTGTGTGTTTGTGTATATATATATGTGTGTGCATGTGTATGGGTGTGTATATGTGTGTGCATGTGTATGGGTGTGTATATGTGTGTGCATGTGTATGGGTGTGTGTGTGTGTTTGTGTATATATATGTGTGTGCATGTGTATGGGTGTGTATATGTGTGTGCATGTGTGTGTGTGTGTATATGTGTGTGCATGTGTATGGGTGTGTGTGTGTGTTTGTGTATATATGTGTGTGCATGTGTATGGGTGTGTGTGTGTGTTTGTGTATACTGTATGTGTGTGTGTGTGTTTGTGTATACTGTATATGTGTGTGCATGTGTATGGGTGTATATATATGTGTGCATGTGTATGGGTGTGTATATGTGTGTGCATGTGTATGGGTGTGTTTGTGTGTTTGTTTGTGTGTTTGTGTGTGTGTGTGTTTGTTTGTCTGTCCATTCACTTATACTTGCCTACAGGTCGCAATTTTAAACCGATCTTCACGAAGCTTCACGAAACGGTAGAGTTCGTGTTCCGACAAAATCTTCTATATTTTTGAGGTTAAAAGGTCAAAAGGTCAACATAGGCCAAACGGTCCACAACCGTTTCAAATTCCTGAAATCCTCAATTTTCATCCGATTGACTTGAAATTTGAATAGGATTTTCACATCAGCGAATGAAATTCAACCACCAACTATTTTTGAGATCAACATAAATCACAAGGTCAACATAGGCCAAAGGTCATCCACTTTTCTCACATTTCTAAAATACTCAATTTTCATCCGATTTACTTGAAATTTGAATCGGATTTGCATATCAGCGAACTGAATTCAACCACCAACTATTTTTGAGACCAACATAGGCCAAAAGGTCAACATAGGCCAAAAGTCAACTTCGGCCAAAAGTCAACTTAAGCCAAAAGTCAACTTCGGCCAAAAGTCAACATCGGCCAAAAGTCAACATAGGCCAAAAGTCAACATAGGCCAAAGGTCAACTTAGGCCAAAAGTCAACATAGGCCAAAAGTCAACATAGGTCAAAAGTCAACTTCGGCCAAATTTCTAAAATTTTCAATTTTCATCTGATTAACTTAAAATTTGCAGAAGATTTGTATATCAGGTCACATAATTCAACCACAAATTATTTTTGAGGACAAGAGTATGCTCTACCGAGTGCCAATCCTACTTTGTTTTCTTTTGCCAAGTGTCACTCTGTGAGTGATTTTTAATTCTGTCTGTTTGTCACTCGCCTACAGGTCACAATTCTAAACCGATTGTCATGAAACTTCACCACATTGCAGAGGTCGACAAAATTGAAAAGCCTACTGGTGTTGAGATCAATGGTCAAAGGTCACCTGGAGGTTAGATTTCTAAAATCGCCATTTTTCATCCGATTGACTTGAAAATTGAACAACATTTGCACATTGAGTGACTAAATTGGGAAACCAACTATTTTCGAGGTCAAAGGTCAACTCAAGGTCAATCTTCTAAAATCAATTTTCATCTGAAAACCGTCAATTTTCATGCGATTGACTTGAAAATTATATAGCAATTGTATAGTGCTTACTGAATTAATGGCCTCTAAAGGTGGTACAGTGCTTACTGAATTGGGAAAGCAACTTTTTAAAGGTAAAAATGTCAAAGGTCAAACTTCTAAAATCATCAATAAATTTTCATCTGAAAATTGTCAGTTTTCATTCTATTGACCTGAGCTTTGATCAAGATCGTCATTTTTAATCTTGATGAAATGGACAATTTGCTGGATCAATTGCAACCTTTCGTTGGGGGGATGGGGGTGAAGGTGAGGGGGGGGGGGGGGTGGAGGAGAGGATGTATTTTGCAAGTATCGTGCCTTGCATGACGTCTTCTTGTTTGTTCATTTCCCCTCCATTTTTATCGTTCCTTCTCATTTTTTGTCTATGGAGGGGTGAATCTTGCAAATAGTTTTTGTAGGGTTCACCTGAGCACGTCTGGTTGGGTTTGAGGGTGTAGGAGCAGCAGTTGAAGTCCGAATCCTATCCATCTTCCTCCTGATGACTCCATCTTTGTCTTTTTGTGTTCATCCTTATACTCCAGTGCTGCATTTGGTCAAGTATTTAATTACCCCTAGAAATGGCTATAACCGGAACTAGAACAGCACTCGGTAGAGCGTATACCTACGCCGGCTGAACAGGTTACGTTTTGCATCCACTGATAAGCTGGACCTGGATTCGGACCTGAACCAAGATCGACTCGGCTTGTTTTTGTCACTGAACCAACCTGTCCACCACGTTTCGTCCGAATCCGTCCACACCTTTTTGAGATATCGTGTTCACAGACAAACAAACAGGAGTAAAACATCACCTCATACACCTTCAATGGGGGAGGTAAAAATACATAAAATGAATCGACCAAATGACCTAGGAAACAGAAGGGCCTTGGGCCGACAATGACCTAAATCTGGCCCTGTGATTGGATAAAATACATCCACAGCACTTCCATCATCCACCCAATCAGAAACTGCGTCATCAACTCCAATTGTTACGGATTCGTCACTTCCGTTGTGGTGGTTTTCATCCACTTGAAACATTTTTGGTTCCATGTACTATTATTGTTTTCAAAAGGTTTATTGTTTATGAACTGTTTTCAAAAGGTGAAAAGGTTAGTGTTAAAAGAAATCGGAAACCGGATCGGGAACCGGACGACGACGAAGAGGGAAGAGAAAAGAAGGCGGAGAGAGTGGAGTCGGACAAGAAAGCCGAGCTGCTCCGAGTTCTGAAGTGAACATTGTCGAACGGGAGTCACTAGCGAACTTTCGGGTTTCCCGGGAAAGGGATTCCTGCAACAGAGTTGTCATCGCTGTGACTGATCAACCTGAGTGTCAGGTTTTTGGCGGTGGATTCCGAGGAGAATTATCATCGGGCCATTACATCTCGAGCACGGGCCGTTGGCCATTTTGACTGGCGCGCTTTGCACGCCGAGCAAGGTTTCTTTGCTTCACTTCAGCCTTTGCGCGTCGCACAAGGTTTTTCTTTGCTTCACTTCAGCAGTTTTCACCGCATTCAGATGTATCTGGTGTGTGTGTGTGCAACGCGGCTTTTGAAGATTAATTTGCGGTTCGCCAACTGTGAGCTGTGAAACGTCCATACCCGAGGGTGTGATCTCTCAGTCGCCTGGGGGGCACCTTTGGATTTCCCAGTCGCCTTGAGGGCGCCTTTGCCCCACTTTGGCAGTGGGACTGTACTTGCCATCCGAACGGGTTTCTGGTCTCGATTGGACATCGTTCTGGCGATCGCTGGAGCAGATAGACTTTGGCTTGAAGCCGGGATCGACTTCGGCTTGAAACCGGAATCAACTTGGGTTTGAGGCCGGGGAAGAGACATTGGGAATGTTCTGGTTTCACTCACTTGGAGCACAGTGAGTTATATATTGTGAAACTGATGGTACCATCATAGGATATATTGATTGTACTTTTGATTACTATTATTGTTGTACTGTTATTCTTGTGGGATCTTAATACAATATTTGTTCGTGAGTAACAATTGGTGTGGCTTCACCATTGATCTTTGACATAAAGAATAACCCATTTTTCTGCCGTGACTCCTCTCGGGGCTCGGAGGTACACCGTGACCAGGGGGTCGGGGAGGAGCACGTAACACAATACATCTATAAACACCTGTCTTTCGTAAATCCACACTGGCTACCTTTAATCCACACTGACTACCTTTAATCCACACAGGCTACCTTTAATCCACACTGACTACCTTTAATCGACACTGACTACCTTTAATCCACAATGACGACCTTTAATCCACAATGACTACCTTTAATCCACACTGACTACCTTTAATCCACACTGACTACCTTTAATGCACACTGACTTCCTTTAATGCACACTGACTACCTTTAATCCACACTGACTACCTTTAATCCACACTGACTACCTTTAATGCACACTGACTACCTTTAATGCACACTGACTACCTTTAATGCACACTGACTACCTTTAATCCACACTGACTACCTTTAATCCACACTGGCTACTTTTAATCCACACTGACTACCTTTAATGCACACTGACTACCTTTAATCCACACTGGCTACCTTTAATGCACACTGACTACATTTAATCCACACTAACTACCTTTAATCTACACTGACTACCTTTAATCTACACTGACTACCTTTAATCCACACTGACTACCTTTAATGCACACTGACTACCTCTAATGCACACTGACTTCCTTTAATCCACACTGGCTGCCTTTAATCCACACTGGCTACCTTTAATCCACACTGACTACCTTTAATCCACACTGACTACCTTTAATCCACACTGACTACCTTTAATCCACACTGACTACCTTTAATCCACACTGGCTACCTTTAATCCACACTGGCTACCTTTAATCCACACTGGCTACCTTTAATCCACACTGACTACCTTTAATCCACACTGGCTACCTTTAATCCACACTGACAATTAACACCTTTGAAGTCCTTTGAATATTTCCATTGTGTTGAAAATGGATTCACAAAATCCTCCACTTCTCAATCTTTGATAACCGCGGACAAAATCTGGAAGGTACATTACTCTGTCCTCATTTAATATGGAAAACAGGTGTGGTCATGGTGAACTTAGGTAAGCTACGCTACGTCACTAGGAAGATTTATGACGTATTTAAATGGGGTATTCGCTGTGGCAGGGACGCGTTATCAGGTTGTAATTAAACCGTTATGTGTGTACGAAATACGGTTTGTATTGCTTGGCCAACGAAAGCGAGTCACTCCAGGAGCAGCAAGTAAACTGTGGGCAACATGTGGGCGGAGCTAACGGCTTATGGGCGGTGCTGACTGCATGTGGGAGGTGCTGATGGCATATGGGCGGAGCTAACGGCTTATGGGCGGTGCTGATGGCATATGGGCGGAGCTAACGGCTTATGGGCGGTGCTGACTGCATGTGGGAGGTGCTGATGGCATTTCGGCGGAGCTAACGGCTTATGGGCGTTGCTGACAGCATGTGGGAGGTGCTGATGGCATATGGGCAGAGCTAACGGCTTATGGGCGGTGCTGACTGCATGTGGGAGGTGCTGATGGCATATGGGCGGAGCTAACGGCTTATGGGCGTTGCTGACAGCATGTGGGAGGTGCTGATGGCATATGGGCGTTGCTAACTGCATGTGGGAGGTGCTGATGGCATATGGGCGGAGCTAACGGCATATGGGTAGTGATGATGGAATATGGGCAGTGCTGATGGCATATAGGCGGAGCTAACGGCATATGGGCGGAGCAGAGAAAGCTGTCCAAAGTGATAGATTTGAAGGTGAAGCTCTTTATGATCGCAAACGGTACGGAACCTATACATGGTGATTCTGCTTCAGCAATGACGATGTGTAATAATTTGCCTCTTCCTTTTGTATCAATCAACACGAGTGTCACTTGGAATTGCATTGTATAAACAGCTGAATACAAACTGTTTGAACCTCCGAATCCACTCACTTTTTAAAGACTCCACAAGCAAGACGTTCAGCTTCATAATTGCAGTACAAGGTACAGTTTCCTGTCTCTGGACCTTGTCCATCCGACTTTGGTAATGCAGAATTATAAAATGAAACGAAATGCGGTTATTACTAACGAAATACACATAAGTGGTAGTTTGCCTGATAGTTTTGTAAACACATATATATATATATATTAGTGCGGTATACTTACACATTGTGTAAGCAATAACAAACCATGGTTCATATATAGGTACATATTAAAAAAGAGCTTATTATTAAGTGCAGGCATGCATCATCGACCTAGCTGCTGCTACATATCAATTTAGGGTTATTTTTAATTTTTTTATTTTAGGCATTCATTTACTGTGTTTATGTAAATTTTTATTGAGATTTTTATTTCACCGTTTACATTTATAGAAATACATTTTTCAAATGCTATACATTGAGTGAGGTTTTTTTTTTTTTTACGTATGCGTTTACAGTTTTCTACGTAAATTTAAATTTACGGACGCTTTCAGACGGTTCTGGGATTCTTCACGGTGTACCGGCTTCGATGTCCATCGGCACGCCAAATTTCAGCTTTCTACAACACCTGGAAGGTACCGAACATTAATATCAATCCGTCGAATCGTTAAATAGAGCTTCATATATACAGTGTATCACCAGGTTCTTCATATATACAGTATATCACCAGGTTCTTCATATATACAGTATATCACCAGGTTCTTCATATATACAGTGTATCACCAGCTTCTTCATATATACAGTATATCACCAGGTTCTTCATATATACAGTGTATCACCAGCTTCTTCATATATACAGTATATCACCAGGTTCTTCATATATACAGTGTATCACCAGGTTCTTCATATATACAGTGTATCACCAGGTTCTTCATATATACAGTATATCACCAGGTTCTTCATATATACAGTATATCACCAGGTTCTTCATATATACAGTGTATCACCAGGTTCTTCATATATACAGTATATCACCAGGTTCTTCATATATACAGTATATCACCAGGTTCTTCATATATACAGTGTATCACCAGCTTCTTCATATATACAGTATATCACCAGGTTCTTCATATATACAGTGTATCACCAGGTTCTTCATATATACAGTATATCACCAGGTTCTTCATATATACAGTATATCACCAGGTTCTTCATATATACAGTATATCACCAGGTTCTTCATATATACAGTGTATCACCAGGTTCTTCATATATACAGTATATCACCAGGTTCTTCATATATACAGTATATCACCAGCTTCTGCATATATACAGTGTATCACCAGCTTCTGCATATATACAGTGTATCACCAGCTTCTGCATATATACAGTGTATCACCAGGTTCTTCGTATATACAGTATATCACCAGGTTCTTCATATATACAGTGTATCACCAGCTTCTGCATATATACAGTGTATCACCAGCTTCTGCATATATACAGTGTATCACCAGCTTCTGCATATATACAGTGTATCACCAGGTTCTTCATATATACAGTGTATCACCAGGTTCTTCATATATACAGTATATCACCAGGTTCTTCATATATACAGTATATCACCAGGTTCTTCATATATACAGTGTATCACCAGGTTCTTCATATATACAGTATATCACCAGGTTCTTCATATATACAGTATATCACCAGGTTCTTCATATATACAGTATATCACCAGCTTCTTCATATATACAGTGTATCACCAGGTTCTTCATATATACAGTGTATCACCAGGTTCTTCATATATACAGTGTATCACCAGGTTCTTCATATATACAGTATATCACCAGGTTCTTTATATATACAGTGTATCGCCAGGTTCTTCATATATACAGTGTATCACCAGCTTCTTCATATATACAGTGTATCACCAGCTTCTTCATATATACAGTATATCACCAGGTTCTTCATATATACAGTATAGCATCAGCTTCTTCATATATACAGTGTATCACCAGGTTCTTCATAAATACAGTGTATCACCAGGTTCTTCATAAATACAGTATAGCATCAGCTTCTTCATATATACAGTATATCAACAGGTTCTTCATATATACAGTGTATCACCCGCTTATTTTTTTTTTTTTTTTTTTTTTTTTTTTGTATACAACATCGAGGCTCGTGAAAGAGCGAACATTAATCACACAGAAAGACAAACAGACACATAAAACAAATAACATCGGGAGCGGTAGACAAGATGGGGAGAGAGGGGGAAGGACACAAACACAACATTTGAGAGCAGGGACCGAGAGACATGGAGACATCGAGAGATCTGTGGGAGGGAGAGGGCTTTGGGGGGGAGGCATGTGAAGGGGGGGAGGCATGTGAAGGGGGGGGGGGGGTGGGAGAGGTATAAACATATGGACACTGCCAGGATTTCCAGGAAAGAAGTTGGAATTTCAAACAAGGTGGATCTGGGGTGAATTAGTGGGGGTAGAAAAGATCAAGGTTATGGATGGGGGAAGATAAGAGATGGTGGTGAACAGCTGTTTTAAAGACCTGGAGGGAGGAGAGGGATTGAAGGGAGTGTGGGAGTTTGTTCCACAGGCGGGAGAAAAGAGGAATGAAAGAGTGAAGGTGAGCAGAGAGCCGAGATTTCGGCAGTTTAACCATCAGAGGGTTGCTGGCAGATCTTGTGCGACCTGTAGGTATATTTGGGGGACAGAGCACAGAGAGAGCTGGGGGAGCAAGGCCGGAGAGGAGTCGGTAGAAGACAGAAAGGCCACCTACCTGCCTGCGGTGAGTGAGTGAAAGGCCCTCAGAGATAGCTTCATCGCGGGAGATTCCAATGATTTTGAAAGCTTTGGATTCAACAGCGTGAAGCCGAGCCAGGTGTGAGGCAGGAGCACCAGCCCATAGGGGAGAACAGTATTCCATTGAGCTGCGGATGAAAGCCTTGTATGTGGTGAGGAGCTCAGGTGTGCCGAGGAAGGACTTCGCACGACGGAGGATGCCCAGTCGGCGACTGGCTTTGGAGGCCAGCTTGGAAATGTGGTTTTCCCAAGAAAGATCATGGCAGATAGTGAGACCCAAAAGCTTGAGTGACAGAACTTCTTGGAGAGGATTGTTGAGAAAGTAGATGGGAGGGTTGTCCAGTCGATCTTTTCGGAGAGACATAGTAAGAGAGTGAGATTTGTCAGGATTGAAAGACATGTTCCACTTGTTTGACCAGTCTGTGATTTTGTCCAGGTCTTCAGAGAGTGAGGAGGCTGCAGACTGCCGATCTGAGGGAAGAGGAATGGAGCGGCAGAGAGTGGAGTCATCAGCAAAGAGATAGAGAGGATTTTCCAGAGAGTCAGAGAGATCATTGATAAAGACCAGAAAAAGCACAGGGCCCAGCACACTTCCTTGGGGAACTCCAGCCTGAACAGGAAGGGGAGATGAGAGAAATCCATTCAGGGCCACACGTTGACTACGACCAGAGAGGAAGTCCGCAAGCCATGCATGGAGATTTCCATGGATACCATAGGAGGAGAGTTTGGTGAGCAGAGCTGGGTGCCAGACCGTATCAAAGGCCCTTGATATGTCAAGGGAGACAGCTCTGATTTCCTGTTTGGCATTGAGGACCTCCATCCATTGTTGAGACAGCTTCTTCATATATACAGTGTATCACCAGGTTCTTCATATATACAGTGTATCACCAGGTTCTTCATATATACAGTGTATCACCAGGTTCTTCATATATACAGTGTATCACCAGGTTCTTCATATATACAGTGTATCACCAGGTTCTTCATGTATACAGTGTATCACCAGGTTCTTCATGTATACAGTGTATCACCAGGTTCTTCATATATACAGTGTATCACCAGGTTCGTCATATATACAGTGTATCACCAGCTTCTTCATATATACAGTATATCACCAGCTTCTTCATATATACAGTGTATCACCAGGTTCTTCATATATACAGTGTATCACCAGGTTCTTCATATATACAGTGTATCACCAGGTTCTTCATATATACAGTGTATCACCAGCTTCTTCATATATACAGTATATCACCAGCTTCTTCATATATACAGTATATCACCAGGTTCTTCATATATACAGTGTATCACCAGGTTCTTCATATATACAGTATATCACCAGCTTCTTCATATATACAGTGTATCACCAGGTTCTTCATATATACAGTGTATCACCAGGTTCTTCATATATACAGTGTATCACCAGATTCTTCATATATACAGTGTGTCACCAGCTTCTTCATATATACAGTATATCACCAGCTTCTTCATATATACCGTGTATCACCAGGTTCTTCATATATACAGTGTATCACCAGGTTCTTCATATATACAGTATATCACCAGGTTCTTCATATATACAGTATATCACCAGCTTCTTCATATATACAGTGTATCACCAGCTTCTTCATATATACAGTATATCACCAGCTTCTTCATATATACAGTGTATCACCAGCTTCTTCATATATACAGTATATCACCAGGTTCTTCATATATACAGTGTATCACCAGCTTCTTCATATATACAGTATATCACCAGGTTCTTCATATATACAGTGTATCACCAGGTTCTTCATATATACAGTGTATCACCAGCTTCTTCATATATACAGTGTATCACCAGGTTCTTCATATATACAGTGTATCACCAGCTTCTTCATATATACAGTATATCACCAGCTTCTTCATATATACAGTGTATCACCAGCTTCTTCATATATACAGTATATCACCAGCTTCTTCATATATACAGTGTATCACCAGCTTCTTCATATATACAGTATATCACCAGGTTCTTCATATATACAGTGTATCACCAGCTTCTTCATATATACAGTATATCACGAGGTTCTTCATATATACAGTGTATCACCAGGTTCTTCATATATACAGTGTATCACCAGCTTCTTCATATATACAGTGTATCACCAGGTTCTTCATATATACAGTATATCACCAGGTTCTTCATATATACAGTATATCACCAGCTTCTTCATATATACAGTGTATCACCAGGTTCTTCATATATACAGTATATCACCAGGTTCTTCATATATACAGTGTATCACCAGCTTCTTCATATATACAGTGTATCACCAGGTTCTTCATATATACAGTGTATCACCAGGTTCTTCATATATACAGTGTATCACCAGGTTCTTCATATATACAGTGTATCACCAGGTTCTTCATATATACAGTATATCACCTCTCACCAGGTTCGCCTCCCCACTCCTTGTGACAGAGGCACAGTGTTGTATTAAACGTGCTCCCAACAATTTGTCGGACATGCATGGTCCGATTTTGTTAAAATTTGACACAAGCACAGCACATGATGGCATACACGTGCACCTCACTTTATTTTGCGTTCTGATCAAAGATGGCCGACCTGTAGACTGGCGGCCATTTTAGTTGTAAAAGGAACCCAGTATTGAACAAGTCCTCAACCATTTTTCAGACATACATGGACCAATTTTGTTCGAACTTGGTACAAACACAATACATGATAGTATATATATGCAGAAGATTTTGTTTTTTAATCCGACCAAAGATGGCCGACTGGCGGCCTTCAACTACGTACAGCAAAATTACCAAAACCACAGCGGCTATGACATTTGATGTCTTTTTCTCCTAGTTTGTTTGTAATTTATTTGTAATCTAAAAAGGTCCAAGTTGTCTTAAGCTCTAAATGGCCAAGGGACCAAGCTGGTCTAATGGGTCTAAAGGGTTTTATGGGTCTTTGGAGTCTAAAGGGTCTTCAGGATCTTTTGGGTATTCGCTGTTTTTAATGGTCTTTTGGTCTTTAAGTGAGTTTTGAGTCTTTTAGATCTTCAGGGTTTTTAAGGGTATTTGGGGTATTTTGGGTCTTCGAGGTATTTTGTGTCCTCAGCGTCTTCAGGCTCTTTTGAGTAGTTTGGTTCGTCTGGGTCTTCTGGGTCTTTTTGGTCTTTTTGGTATTTGAAGTATTTTGGGTCTTTGCGTTATTTTGTATCCTCTGGGTGTTTTGGGTCTTTAAGGGACTTTGGGTCTTTTGGGGTATTTTGTGTTTTTTGGGGTCTTTGGGGTATTTTGGGTCTTTTGGGGTCTTTGGGGTCTTGGTAGTCTTAAGGGTCTTCGGTGACTTAAAGGGTCTTCAGAGGTCTCAGAGGTCTCAGCATTCTAAAGGGTCGAAAGGTATATTACTACAGTATTTAATTAATAGACGTACGTAATGAATGGAAAAGATGCAACTGACATTCAAATAGTACGTAATTAATAGATATATAGTCATATGGCTTCAAGGATGGACCGTGTTCTCCGGGCATGGCCTCACCGCATGTCGCCACTGGGGCACGACCTTGTTTTAACTTTCAATCGGACCGTGCATGACATTATATGATGTTAGATCAGGTCATTGGAAAGATCAGACCGTACCTCACCATTCTAAATTCCTTATAATAACATTTGTTTCCCTAAGGGTGTTGGGGGGAGATAAAGAACCACAGAATGTATCTCAGTCAGACAAACAGGCAGACAGACAGCAAGTTGCGTATTTTAGTTGGTATGATGATAGATGAACGAAATTCAGAAGATTCATTTTAATTAACTAGCAACGGTACCCGCCCTACGGGCAGGGCTTCAATTGGGAGGCCCAAATGAAAAGGCTAAATATCAGAAATTGAAGGCTTTTTTTCTTTTAAACGATTTATATAAACATCCCTTAAATCTCGATCGGTGCAGCCGTTTGTGCGGCACTCGGGAAAATAACGTCATGCGGGAGCAAGTATCAGCAGGATGTGGCATTGTGGGAGTTCACGTTTCTGATCCTCCTTCATGCCGAAGTAGCCCACCACTTCTCCAAGCATTCCGCTCTTCAGATCCGCCATGACAGATTTAAGCTCGATACTGAAGACGCGTGCAGTTAGTCCTCCCGATGTCGTATGTACTCCCGATACGTGTTTCCTTCATTGTAAAAACTTCCAAATCGACAGTTAAAAGGATTTTGAGCCGATAGCTATTACGGCCTTGGCAAGATCGATGGAGACAGCGATCTGTTAGCGTATTCACCACCCAAATAGCTATGTGGAATTCTCTCATGTAGAGATTAAACTAATCGTGTTCACAATCGCTATGTCGTATGTACTCCCGATACGTGTTTCCTTCATTTGAAATGGGTTAGAATTCTCTCAAGCAGGGATTCAACCCGTGTCTTTATAAAAGGTGTTTGTCCGAGGTCACCGAGTTCGATCAGTGCAGCTGTGCAGCGATCGGTGCAGCCGTTTGTGCGGCACCCAGGAAAACAACATCGTCACAATGAGAACAATGAACGTTATGCGAAGGCGAATTTTATGCGGGAGTCCAAACCTGAGAATGCTGGAGACCAAAGCTGAAATTGGGAAAAACTAAATAGCCTATTTTACTCCTGGAGATCCCAGGATTACGCACCCAAAATATCGTTGAGATCGGTTCAGCAGTTTTTACAGTACCTTCGAACAGACAGACAGACAGACAGACAGACAGAGAGATGGACATTTGGTGAATTATAGTAAGATGGACAAGGTTCGATACGAGAATGATTCGTATCTCTTTGTGCTAAATCTCCTGAGGGCATCAATATCGTGTGGCCTTTCATTCCAAGTCGAGTTCCAGGGATATTGTTCATTCGTTTTGAAACTTCACTGGTGATGCACCTTGGTGGGGGTGCACCTTGCTGGGGGTGAACCTTGCTGGGGGTGCACGGTGCTGGGGGTGAACCTTGCTGGGGGTGCATGGTGCTGGGGGTGAACCTTGCTGGGGGTGCACGGTGCTGGGGGTGAACTTGGTGGGGGTGCACAGTGCTGGGGGTGCACCTTGCTATGAGTGCACGGTGCTGGGGGTGAACCTTGCTGGGGGTGAACTTGGTGGGGGTGCACAGTGCTGGGGGTGCACCTTGCTATGAGTGCACGGTGCTGGGGGTGAACCTTGCTGGGGGTGAACCTTGCTGGGGTGCACGGTGCTGCGGGTGCACGGTGCTGGGGGTGCACCTTGCTATGAGTGCACGGTGCTGGGGGTGAACCTTGCTGGGGGTGCATCTTGCTGGGGGTGCACGTTGCTGGGGGTGCACCTTGCTGGGGGTGCACGGTGGTGGTGTACGGTGCTGGGGGTGCACCTTGCTGGAGGTGCTGTTGCATGGTGCTGGGGTATGCACCTTGCTGAAGGTGCACGGTGCCGGTGCACGATGCTGTGGGTGCACGGTGCTAGGGGTGCATCTTGCTGGGATTGAACCTTGCTGGGGGTGCACAGTGCTGGGGGTGAACCTTGCTGGGGGTGAACCTTGCTAGGGGTGCACGGTGCTGGGGGTGCACCTTGTTGGAGGTGCACCTTGTTGGGGGTGCACGGTGCTAGGGGTGAACCTTGCTGGGGGTGCACAGTGCTGGGGGTGCACCTTGTTGGAGGTGCACCTTGTTGGGGGTGCACGGTGCTAGGGGTGAACCTTGATGGGGGTGCACAGTGCTGGGGGTGAACCTTGCTGGGGGTAAACCTTGCTGGGGTTGAACCTTGCTAGGGGTGCACGGTGCTGGGGGTGCACCTTGTTGGAGGTGCACCTTGTTGGGGGTGCACGGTGCTAGGGGTGAACCTTGCTGGGGGTGAACCTTGCTGGAGTTGCATGGTGCTGGGGGTGCACTGGCACTATTTACATTATCCTATAATAAAATTAATATCGCTCTCTCTTGTTGTACAGGAAGCGGTCGGTATATCTACTCTGATTGGCCCTTGACATGAAGCATTGAAGCCGATGTGATTTATTTATTAATACAAAAGTACAAATATGCAAATCGTCATCAAGGATACAGATGCAACCACACCTTAAAAATGGGATGTGTACATTTTACATTTAAATCACTAAATATGTCGGTATCAGATACACCAATAATTACCTGGACCACCAAAGGTCCGTTTGACTGTCTGCGAGTATGATATCTTCAAAAGTTGTGGACAGATTCGGACAAACTTGGTGGAGGAGTTGGGTTGGTGATAAATGAACAAACCAATTCGATGTTGGAGGTCCGGATCCGGATCTGAACATCCCAAGAGTAATGTGTGCATTTATTTATTTATTTTTCTCCTCAAAGTGCACAGGTAACCGATAAATTGTACAAAGTACTATAATGCACCAATTTTTGTACCAAACAGGATGTACCAAAGCTCGTCTCAGGTGACGTTTCGAGCATACCCCATGGACCTTATTCCTAACTCTGTCACGTGACCTGTTTCGATGTTTGCAGCTTATTCTGCTTGAGCAAATGATGCCCGAAGGTAGTTGGTGTTGGAAGCCATGATTGTGGACGGGATGCTGTGGTTCCGATATGGAATGACTTGAGGAATGAAACATGGATTTTTCTTTGCTTTTGAAATGTTTACACACCTTTTGTTTGTACCAGCAGTTGGTGTTGTTTTGTTTGCCCTTATTGTGTGGAGGTCCCAGAGAGAGGCGTGCTCGTTCGCTGGATTTCACAACCTGATGAGGGGTAATTACCTGGGAGTGGTTCCAGCAAACTTCACCTTGACATTTTTGTGAGTAATGAGAGTTTTGTGAACACCTGTGATAACTGTAGCTCCAGCACAAAGTTGCATCTTCGTTCGGAACACCTTGCGTCGAGCGAATAACATGTGAAAGCAACCCTAACCTTTGGCCAGGTATCTTGAGGCTTTGACTCCCACCTTGAGACGATATTGCTTTTTCGGTCATTCATTGCTGGTGTTGTTGCCAGTCCTGACCACGAATCATGTGTGTGATGGACCATTGGTCCATGGTGGGTGACCGGATGCTCGTTCCTCAAATCGGTGGTTAGACTTTGTACACCTGGCGAGGGATGGGGTTTCCCCAAGGTGCCATCAACCAATCACCTACTCTTTGTGAGACCCTGGGATCTTTAACGACCACCAACATGCATTCCGTCTGACAATTTGTCGTTTTCTCGAATATCGATCCCAAAGGAGACCTCGAAGGCAGGTGTACTCTCCATTCCATCCTTTCGGAAATTAATTATTGCTTCATTAAATCTTAATTGTTTTATTTCATTATTCAGAAAAGGCCTCCAGGTGGGGTGCACAAGGTTACCTTTGTTACCAAAGGTGGCTGGAGGTTATGTTTTCACCCATGTCTGTCTGTTTGTCCGGTTGTGAACAAGATATCTCAAAAAATTATGGACGGATTCGGACGAGATTTGGCAGAGATGTAGCGTATGCGACAACGACGAAATTGTTAGATTTTGGTGAAGATCCGGATGCGGATCCGGATACTAGAATGTTCTAAGTGATTCTTCACCATTGGGAGACAGGGTCAACAAGCGTTACGCCCAGGTCCCCCGTCGGTGAAGTGATGTGAGTTGACAAAGTGGAAGACGCAGAAAACATGGAAGAGTCGATAATATTTGCGAGTGGGTTGGAGACACCCCCACACACCAGATTAGAAGTTAGTAGTTCGTTTATTTTTCAAGATATTCCGCTCACAAGGTTCAGACATATATGGTGGCGGCCATCTTGGATTTTGACGTGGTGACCCAATTTTCAATAGCGTTCTTCCTTATGCCTAGATACAGTCGCGCACCAGATTAGACGTGAGTAGTTGGTTTATTTTTCAAGATATTCCGCTCACAAGGTTCAGACATATATGGTGGTGGCCATCTTGGATTTTGATGTGGCGACCCAATTTTCAATGGCGTTCTTCCTTGTGCCGAGATACACCCACACACCCGATTAGAAGTTGGTACTTCGTTTATTGTTCAAGATATTCCGCTCACAAGGTTCAGACATACATGGCAGCGGCCATCTTGGATTTTGACGTGGCGACCCAATTTTCAATGGCGTTCTTCCTTATGCCCAGATACACCCACACACCCGATTAGAAGTTAGTAGTTCATTTATTTTTCAAGATATTCCGCTCACAAGGGTACGCACGCATGGACGGACGGGAGCACGCACGGACGCACACACGGACGGAGGGTAAAACCATCGTCCCCCTTTCGCTCCGCGGTGCGACGGGGGACAAAAACGATACATAGCAGGATCTCTCAAAAAGTTGTGGATAAATTCAGACGAAACTTGATGGACCGATTGGGTGTCTGACAAGGACAAATCGATTCGATTTTGGTGAAGATCTGAATATGGATTCGGATACGAGAATTCGGCCTAAATCCAGGATCACTGCTCACCTCCACTCATTTGTTTCTTTTTTCCTGCCTGTGGCATCAACTTCCACAATCTTTTCAATCTCATTCATTCCTCCAGGTCAAGACAGCTGTTCTCCACCATCTCAGATCATCCCCAATCCAAAATCATGATTCTTTCTATTCCCTTTAACTCCAAATCCCTCGTTCCAGATTCCCAGTTTTTTCTTCCTGAGAGTTTCGTTCTGTATCCATTTTGTCCACCATGCACCCTCCCTTACCCCTCATTTCTCCCCACTTCCCTTATTTGCCTAAGTCTCCCTCTTTGTTGTCCCTCAATGCTGCTATTGGTGTCGCCCCCTCTTTCTGCTCTTCCTTTTGTTCTGTTGGATTCTCATTTGTTCAGTGTTCTACCTCTTCCATGAGCCTCAACTCTGTATCATCATACTAAAATACACAATTTGGTGTCTGTCTGTTTGTCTGTCTGACAATGTTTGACCGCGATACATTCGGTCATTACTTGTCCAATCAAAACCAAACTTGACAGGAGGACTAAGGGTCACACGATGGAGGTTGTAGTGACTCCATTTGCCCCAAGGTGTTTTTCCCCGCCAATGGGGTTGCGTGTTGAGGGCGGTTTTTCGTGTTACATCCGTGTTACAACATCCGTGTTACGATAGCTTTATCGGGGCGGTTTTTCCAAAGCTGCTTCTAATAACAAAATGAATGATAATAGCATAATATTAGTTATTACAAAACAATATTAATACTCATAATATCCCACCTCCATAAGTGGTGTTTCCTCCTTGACTAAACTCCGTGTTAACGTGGACAAACAGCTTATCGTGCCGTTTTCGTGAGAACACCTCCGCCAGAAGTAAAAATACTATAAACCACAAACAGATTTGATTACCTTTTGAAACAGTCGCTAATGCTGTTTAACACTAAACCGAAAGGGAGGAAAGCCGGGGTGTGTTCAGTTACCAAGCAGCTAGCTAGCGCTTGCCAAGCCTGCCGTTCCTTATCAACGGTTTTGAATGGAGTGCTTGCTCGAATGCTTAAACCACTTGGTGAGCACTCTACAAGAAACTTGGTGAATGAACACACCCCCCTCTTGCGTTCCTTAGGCCCGACCATAGATCTACAGTAATCTATATATCCCAGAGAGGAATGACGCTTGCTGCCACCCCGTAGTGAACGGGGTGAACTAATAGGAAAACCAAGAATTCACAGCAACCCTGTACATGGTATTTCAGGCATTCTGAGTGCAATTTAAACTTGTTTCTTGTAAACTTTGCACCATGTTGAAATTTCTTGTGATTGTGTTTCTAGTAGTGCTCTCCATGTTGCTGCTAATGAGGCTTTGACTTTGTTACTGACGGGTGTGTGGCGTTTAAAACCAGTGTTTGCTTTTTTTGAAATAAGAGCTAAAACACACGTTTGAACAGCAGCACCTGCTACCTGGATTGACCTTGTGATTTTGCTGTGGGCCAGAAAAGGTGATAAACTTTATGAGCAGTTTTCATTGTGACAATAAGTCCAGTTTGATGTCACAATAACATTTATTCATTGAAGGTCGACAAAGGTATGATCACTGCCATGGGAGGCAAAGTGAAAATGATGCTTCAGGTTTAAGCCCCTCTTCGGAGCAAACGCTTGACTTTTCAGGTTTTAGCCCCTCTTCGGAGCAAATGCTTGACTTTTCAGGTGTTAGCCCCTCTTCAGAGCAAATTCTTGACGTTTCAGGTTTTAGCTCCTCTTCAGAGCAAGCTCTTGACTTTTCAGGTTTTAGCCCCTCTTCGGAGCAAATTCTTGACTTTTCAGGTTTTAGCCCCTCTTCAGAGCAAACTCTTGACATTTCAGGTTTTAGCTCCTCTTCGGAGCAAATGCTTGACTTTTCAAGTTTTAGCTCCTCTTCGGAGCAAATGCTTGACTTTTCAGGTTTTAACTCCTCTTCGGAGCAAATGCTTGACTTTTCAGGTTTTAGCTCCTCTTCGGAGCAAATGCTTGACTTTTCAGGTTTTAACTCCTCTTCGGAGCAAATGCTTGACTTTTCAGGTTTTAACTCCTCTTCGGAGCAAATGCTTGACTTTTCAGGTTTTAGCTCCTCTTCGGAGCAAATGCTTGACTTTTCAGGTTTTAGCTCCTCTTTGGAGCAAATTCTTGATGTTTCAGGTTTTAGCGCCTCTTCAGAGCAAACTCTTGACTTTTCAGGTTTTAGCCCCTCTTCGGAGCAAATGCTTGACTTTTCAGCTTTTAGCCCCTCTTCGGAGCAAATGCTTGACTTTTCAGGTTTTAGCTCCTCTTTGGAGCAAATGCTTGACTTTTCAGCTTTTAGCCCCTCTTCGGAGCAAATGCTTGACTTTTCAGCTTTTAGCCCCTCTTCGGAGCAAATGCTTGACTTTTCAGGTTTTAGCTCCTCTTCGGAGCAAATGCTTGACTTTTCAAGTTTTAGCTCCTCTTCGGAGCAAATACTTGACTTTTCAGGTTTTAACTCCTCTTCGGAGCAAATGCTTGACTTTTCAGGTTTTAGCTCCTCTTCGGAGCAAATGCTTGACTTTCAGGTTTTAGCTCCTCTTCGGAGCAAATGCTTGACTTTTCAGGTTTTAGCTCCTCTTTGGAGCAAATTCTTGATGTTTCAGGTTTTAGCGCCTCTTCAGAGCAAACTCTTGACTTTTCAGGTTTTAGCCCCTCTTCGGAGCAAATGCTTGACTTTTCAGCTTTTAGCCCCTCTTCAGAGCAAATGCTTGACTTTTCAGGTTTTAGCTCCTCTTCGGAGCAAATGCTTGACTTTTCAGCTTTTAGCCCCTCTTCGGAGCAAATGCTTGACTTTTCAGGTTTTCGCTCCTCTTCGGAGCAAATGCTTGACTTTTCAAGTTTTAGCTCCTCTTCGGAGCAAATGCTTGACTTTTCAGGTTTTAACTCCTCTTCGGAGCAAATGCTTGGCTTTTCAGGTTTTAGCTCCTCTTCGGAGCAAATGCTTGACTTTTCAGGTTTTAGCTCCTCTTTGGAGCAAATTCTTGATGTTTCAGGTTTTAGCGCCTCTTCAGAGCAAACTCTTGACTTTTCAGGTTTTAGCCCCTCTTCGGAGCAAATGCTTGACTTTTCAGGTTTTAGCGCCTCTTCAGAGCAAACTCTTGACTTTTCAGGTTTTAGCCCCTCTTCGGAGCAAATTCTTGATGTTTCAGGTTTTAGCTCCTCTTCGGAGCAAATTCTTGATGTTTCAGGTTTTAGCTCCTCTTCAGAGCAAACTCTTGACTTTTCAGGTTTTAGCCCCTCTTCGGAGGAAATTCTTGATGTTTCAGGTTTTTGCCCCTATTCAGAGCAAACTCTTGACTTTTCAGGTTTTAGCTCCTCTTTGGAGCAAACTTGACTATTCTGGTTTTAGCTCCTCTTCAGAGCAAACTCTTGACTTTTCAGATTTTAGCTCCTCTTCAGAGCAAACTCTTGACTTTTCAGGTTTTAGCCCCTCTTCAGAGCAAATTCTTGATGTTTCAGGTTTTAGCTCCTCTTCAGAGCAAACTCTTGACTTTTCAGGTTTTAGCTCCTCTTTGGAGCAAACTTGACTATTCTGGTTTTAGCTCCTCTTCAGAGCAAACTCTTGACTTTTCAGATTTTAGCTCCTCTTCAGAGCAAACTCTTGACTTTTCAGGTTTTAGCCCCTCTTCAGAGCAAACTCTTGACTTTTCAGGTTTTAGCCCCTCTTCGGAGCAAATTCTTGACTTTTCAGATTTTAGCTCCTCTTCAGAGCAAACTCTTGACTTTTCAGGTTTTAGCCCCTCTTCAGAGCAAACTCTTGACTTTTCAGGTTTTAGCCCCTCTTCGGAGCAAATTCTTGATGTTTCAGGTTTTAGCTCCTCTTCGGAGCAAATTCTTGATGTTTCAGGTTTTAGCTCCTCTTCAGAGCAAACTCTTGACTTTTCAGGTTTTAGCCCCTCTTCGGAGCAAATTCTTGATGTTTCAGGTTTTTGCCCCTATTCAGAGCAAACTCTTGACTTTTCAGGTTTTAGCTCCTCTTCAGAGCAAATTCTTGATGTTTCAGGTTTTTGCCCCTATTCAGAGCAAACTCCTGACTTTTCAGGTTTTAGCCCCTCTTCGGAGCAAATTCTTGATGTTTCAGGTTTTTGCCCCTATTCAGAGCAAATTCTTGATGTTTCAGGTTTTAGCTCCTCTTCAGAGCAAACTCTTGACTTTTCAGGTTTTAGCTCCTCTTCAGAGCAAACTCTTGACATTTCAGATTTTAGCCCCTCTTCAGAGCAAACTCTTGACTTTTCAGGTTTTGTTACCTCTTCAGAGCAAACTCTTGACTTTTCAGATTTTAGCCCCTCTTCAGAGCAAACTCTTGACATTTCAGATTTTAGCCTCTCTTCAGAGCAAACTCTTGACATTTCAGATTTTAGCCCCTCTTCAGAGCAAACTCTTGACATTTCAGATTTTAGCCCCTCTTCAGAGCAAACTTGACTTTTCAGGTTTTAGCCCCTCTTCAGAGCAAACTCTTGACTTTTCAGATTTTAGCTCCTCTTCAGAGCAAACTCTTGACTTTTCAGGTTTTAGCCCCTCTTCAGAGCAAATTCTTGATGTTTCAGGTTTTAGCTCCTCTTCAGAGCAAACTCTTGACTTTTCAGGTTTTAGCCCCTCTTCGGAGCAAATTCTTGACTTTTCAGATTTTAGCTCCTCTTCAGAGCAAACTCTTGACTTTTCAGGTTTTAGCCCCTCTTCAGAGCAAACTCTTGACTTTTCAGGTTTTAGCCCCTCTTCGGAGCAAATTCTTGACTTTTCAGATTTTAGCTCCTCTTCAGAGCAAACTCTTGACTTTTCAGGTTTTAGCCCCTCTTCAGAGCAAACTCTTGACTTTTCAGGTTTTAGCCCCTCTTCGGAGCAAATTCTTGATGTTTCAGGTTTTAGCTCCTCTTCGGAGCAAATTCTTGATGTTTCAGGTTTTTGCCCCTATTCAGAGCAAACTCTTGACTTTTCAGGTTTTAGCTCCTCTTCAGAGCAAATTCTTGATGTTTCAGGTTTTTGCCCCTATTCAGAGCAAACTCTTGACTTTTCAGGTTTTAGCCCCTCTTCGGAGCAAATTCTTGATGTTTCAGGTTTTTGCCCCTATTCAGAGCAAATTCTTGATGTTTCAGGTTTTAGCTCCTCTCCAGAGCAAACTCTTGACTTTTCAGGTTTTAGCTCCTCTTCAGAGCAAACTCTTGACATTTCAGATTTTAGCCCCTCTTCAGAGCAAACTCTTGACTTTTCAGGTTTTATTACCTCTTCAGAGCAAACTCTTGACTTTTCAGGTTTTAGCCCCTCTTCGGAGCAAATTCTTGACTTTTCAGGTTTTAGCTCCTCTTCAGAGCAAACGCTTGACATTTCAGATTTTAGCCCCTCTTCAGAGCAAACTCTTGACTTTTCAGGTTTTATTACCTCTTCAGAGCAAATTCTTGACTTTTCAGGTTTTAGCTCCTCTTCAGAGCAAACTCTTGACTTTTCAGGTTTTAGCCCCTCTTCAGAGCAAACTCTTGACATTTCAGATTTTAGCCCCTCTTCAGAGCAAATTCTTGACTTTTCAGGTTTTAGCTCCTCTTCAGATCAAACTCTTGACTTTTCAGGTTTTAGCTCCTCTTCGGAGCAAACTCTTGACTTTTCAGGTTTTAGCCCCTCTTCAGAGCAAACTCTTGACATTTCAGATTTTAGCTCCTCTTCAGAGCAAATTCTTGATGTTTCAGGTTTTAGCCCCTCTTCAGAGCAAACACTTGACTTTTCAGGTTTTAGCCCCTCTTCAGAGCAACCTCTTGACATTTCAGATTTTAGCCTCTCTTCAGAGCAAACTCTTGACATTTCAGATTTTAGCCCCTCTTCAGAGCAAACTCTTGACATTTCAGATTTTAGCCCCTCTTCAGAGCAAACTCTTGACTTTTCAGGTTTTAGCCCCTCTTCAGAGCAAACTCTTGATGTTTCAGGTTTTAGCCCCTCTTCAGAGCAAACTCTTGACTTTTCAGATTTTAGCCTCTCTTCAGAGCAAACTCTTGACATTTCAGATTTTAGCCCCTCTTCAGAGCAAACTCTTGACTTTTCAGGTTTTAGCCCCTCTTCAGAGCAATCTCTTGACTTTTCAGGTTTTAGCCCCTCTTCAGAGCAAACTCTTGACTTTTCAGGTTTTAGCTCCTCTTCGGAGCAAACTCTTGACTTTTCAGGTTTTAGTCCCTCTTTGGAGCAAATTCTTGATGTTTCAGGTTTTAGCCCCTCTTCAGAGCAAATTCTTGACTTTTCAGGTTTTAGCTCCTCTTCGGAGCAAACTCTTGACTTTTCAGGTTTTAGCCCCTCTTCAGAGCAAACTCTTGATGTTTCAGGTTTTAGCCCCTCTTCAGAGCAAACTCTTGACTTTTCAGATTTTAGCCTCTCTTCAGAGCAAACTCTTGACATTTCAGATTTTAGCCCCTCTTCAGAGCAAACTCTTGACATTTCAGATTTTAGCCCCTCTTCAGAGCAAACTCTTGACTTTTCAGATTTTAGCCCCTCTTCAGAGCAAATTCTTGATGTTTCAGGTTTTTGCCCCTATTCAGAGCAAACTCTTGACTTTTCAGGTTTTAGCCCCTCTTCAGAGCAAATTCTTGATGTTTCAGGTTTTAGCCCCTATTCAGAGCAAATTCTTGACTTTTCAGGTTTTAGCTCCTCTTCGGAGCAAACTCTTGACTTTTCAGGTTTTAGCCCCTCTTCAGAGCAAACTCTTGACATTTCAGATTTTAGCCCCTCTTCAGAGCAAACTCTTGACTTTTCAGATTTTAGCCCCTCTTCAGAGCAAATTCTTGATGTTTCAGGTTTTTGCCCCTATTCAGAGCAAACTCTTGACTTTTCAGGTTTTAGTCCCTCTTCAGAGCAAATTCTTGACTTTTCAGATTTTAGCCCCTCTTCAGAGCAAACTCTTGACTTTTCAGATTTTAGCCCCTCTTCAGAGCAAATTCTTGATGTTTCAGGTTTTAGCTCCTCTTCAGAGCAAACTCTTGACTTTTCAGGTTTTAGCCCCTCTTCAGAGCAAATTCTTGATGTTTCAGGTTTTAGCTCCTCTTCAGAGCAAATTCTTGATGTTTCAGGTTTTAGCCCCTCTTCGGAGCAAACTCTTGACTTTTCAGGTTTTAGCCCCTCTTCAGAGCAATCTCTTGACTTTTCAGGTTTTAGCCCCTCTTCAGAGCAAACTCTTGACTTTTCAGGTTTTAGCTCCTCTTCGGAGCAAACTCTTGACTTTTCAGGTTTTAGTCCCTCTTTGGAGCAAATTCTTGATGTTTCAGGTTTTAGCCCCTCTTCAGAGCAAATTCTTGACTTTTCAGGTTTTAGCTCCTCTTCGGAGCAAACTCTTGACTTTTCAGGTTTTAGCCCCTCTTCAGAGCAAACTCTTGATGTTTCAGGTTTTAGCCCCTCTTCAGAGCAAACTCTTGACTTTTCAGATTTTAGCCTCTCTTCAGAGCAAACTCTTGACATTTCAGATTTTAGCCCCTCTTCAGAGCAAACTCTTGACATTTCAGATTTTAGCCCCTCTTCAGAGCAAATTCTTGATGTTTCAGGTTTTAGCCCCTATTCAGAGCAAATTCTTGACTTTTCAGGTTTTAGCCCCTCTTCAGAGCAAATTCTTGACTTTTCAGGTTTTAGCTCCTCTTCGGAGCAAACTCTTGACTTTTCAGGTTTTAGCCCCTCTTCAGAGCAAACTCTTGACTTTTCAGATTTTAGCCCCTCTTCAGAGCAAATTCTTGATGTTTCAGGTTTTAGCTCCTCTTCAGAGCAAACTCTTTACTTTTCAGGTTTTAGCCCCTCTTCAGAGCAAACTCTTGACTTTTCCGGTTTTAGCCCCTCTTCAGAGCAAATTCTTGATGTTTCAGGTTTTAGCTCCTCTTCAGAGCAAACTCTTTACTTTTCAGGTTTTAGCCCCTCTTCAGAGCAAACTCTTTACTTTTCAGGTTTTAGCCCCTCTTCAGAGCAAATTCTTGACTTTTCAGGTTTTAGCCCCTCTTCAGAGCAAATTCTTGACTTTTCAGGTTTTAGCCCCTCTTCAGAGCAAACTCTTGACTTTTCAGGTTTTAGCCCCTCTTCAGAGCAAATTCTTGATGTTTCAGGTTTTAGCCCCTATTCAGAGCAAACTCTTGACTTTTCAGGTTTTAGCCCCTATTCAGAGCAAATTCTTGACTTTTCAGGTTTTAGCCCCTCTTCAGAGCAAACTCTTGACTTTGCAGGTTTTAGCCCCTCTTCAGAGCAAATTCTTGACTTTTCAGGTTTTAGCTCCTCTTCGGAGCAAACTCTTGACTTTTCAGGTTTTAGCCCCTCTTCAGAGCAAATTCTTGATGTTTCAGGTTTTAGCCCCTTTTCAGAGCAAATTCTTGACTTTTCAGGTTTTAGCCCCTCTTCAGAGCAAATTCTTGACTTTTCAGGTTTTAGCCCCTCTTCAGAGCAAATTCTTGACTTTTCAGGTTTTAGCCCCTCTTCAGAGCAAACTCTTGACTTTTCAGGTTTTAGCCCCTCTTCAGAGCAAACTCTTGACTTTTCAGGTTTTAGCCCCTATTCAGAGCAAACTCTTGACTTTTCAGGTTTTAGCTCCTCTTCAGAGCAAACTCTTGACTTTTCAGGTTTTAGCCCCTCTTCAGAGCAAATTCTTGATGTTTCAGGTTTTAGCCCCTCTTCAGAGCAAATTCTTGACTTTTCAGGTTTTAGCCCCTCTTCAGAGCAAACTCTTGACTTTTCAGGTTTTAGCCCCTCTTCAGAGCAAATTCTTGATGTTTCAGGTTTTAGCCCCTATTCAGAGCAAACTCTTGACTTTTCAGGTTTTAGCCCCTCTTCAGAGCAAACTCTTGACTTTTCAGGTTTTAGCCCCTCTTCAGAGCAAACTCTTGACTTTTCAGGTTTTAGCCCCTCTTCAGAGCAAATTCTTGACTTTTCAGGTTTTAGCCCCTCTTCAGAGCAAACTCTTGACTTTTCAGGTTTTAGCCCCTCGTCAGAGCAAATTCTTGATGTTTCAGGTTTTAGCCCCTCTTCAGAGCAAATTCTTGATGTTTCAGGTTTTAGCCCCTCTTCAGAGCAAATTCTTGATGTTTCAGGTTTTAGCCCCTATTCAGAGCAAACTCTTGACTTTTCAGGTTTTAGCCCCTCTTCAGAGCAAATTCTTGATGTTTCAGGTTTTAGCCCCGATTCAGAGCAAACTCTTGACTTTTCAGGTTTTAGCCCCTCTTCAGAGCAAATTCTTGATGTTTCAGGTTTTAGCCCCTCTTCAGAGCAAATTCTTGACTTTTCAGGTTTTAGCCCCTCTTCAGAGCAAACTCTTGACTTTTCAGGTTTTAGCCCCTCTTCAGAGCAAATTCTTGATGTTTCAGGTTTTAGCTCCTCTTCAGAGCAAATTCTTGACTTTTCAGGTTTTAGCCCCTATTCAGAGCAAATTCTTGACTTTTCAGGTTTTAGCCCCTCTTCAGAGCAAACTCTTGACTTTTCAGGTTTTAGCCCCTCTTCAGAGCAAATTCTTGACTTTTCAGGTTTTAGCCCCTCTTCAGAGCAAACTCTTGACTTTTCAGGTTTTAGCCCGTCTTCAGAGCAAATTCTTGACTTTTCAGGTTTTAGCCCCTCTTCAGAGCAAACTCTTGACTTTTCAGGTTTTAGCCCCTCTTCAGAGCAAACTCTTGACTTTTCAGGTTTTAGCTCCTCTTCAGAGCAAACTCTTGACTTTTCAGGTTTTAGCCCCTCTTCAGAGCAAATTCTTGATGTTTCAGGTTTTAGCTCCTCTTCAGAGCAAATTCTTGACTTTTCAGGTTTTAGCCCCTATTCAGAGCAAATTCTTGACTTTTCAGGTTTTAGCTCCTCTTCAGAGCAAACTCTTGACTTTTCAGGTTTTAGCCCCTCTTCGGAGGAAATTCTTGATGTTTCAGGTTTTTGCCCCTATTCAGAGCAAACTCTTGACTTTTCAGGTTTTAGCTCCTCTTTGGAGCAAACTTGACTATTCTGGTTTTAGCTCCTCTTCAGAGCAAACTCTTGACTTTTCAGATTTTAGCTCCTCTTCAGAGCAAACTCTTGACTTTTCAGGTTTTAGCCCCTCTTCAGAGCAAATTCTTGATGTTTCAGGTTTTAGCTCCTCTTCAGAGCAAACTCTTGACTTTTCAGGTTTTAGCCCCTCTTCGGAGCAAATACTTGACTTTTCAGATTTTAGCTCCTCTTCAGAGCAAACTCTTGACTTTTCAGGTTTTAGCCCCTCTTCAGAGCAAACTCTTGACTTTTCAGGTTTTAGCCCCTCTTCGGAGCAAATTCTTGACTTTTCAGATTTTAGCTCCTCTTCAGAGCAAACTCTTCACTTTTCAGGTTTTAGCCCCTCTTCGGAGCAAATTCTTGATGTTTCAGGTTTTAGCTCCTCTTCGGAGCAAATTCTTGATGTTTCAGGTTTTAGCTCCTCTTCAGAGCAAACTCTTGACTTTTCAGGTTTTAGCCCCTCTTCGGAGCAAATTCTTGATGTTTCAGGTTTTTGCTCATCTTCGGAGCAAATTCTTGATGTTTCAGGTTTTAGCTCCTCTTCAGAGCAAACTCTTGACTTTTCAGGTTTTAGCCCCTATTCAGAGCAAATTCTTGACTTTTCAGGTTTTAGCCCCTCTTCAGAGCAAACTCTTGACTTTTCAGGTTTTAGCCCCTCTTCAGAGCAAATTCTTGACTTTTCAGGTTTTAGCCCCTCTTCAGAGCAAACTCTTGACTTTTCAGGTTTTAGCCCCTCTTCAGAGCAAATTCTTGACTTTTCAGGTTTTAGCCCCTCTTCAGAGCAAACTCTTGACTTTTCAGGTTTTAGCCCCTCTTCAGAGCAAACTCTTGACTTTTCAGGTTTTAGCTCCTCTTCAGAGCAAACTCTTGGCTTTTCAGGTTTTAGCCCCTCTTCAGAGCAAATTCTTGATGTTTCAGGTTTTAGCTCCTCTTCAGAGCAAATTCTTGACTTTTCAGGTTTTAGCCCCTATTCAGAGCAAATTCTTGACTTTTCAGGTTTTAGCTCCTCTTCAGAGCAAACTCTTGACTTTTCAGGTTTTAGCCCCTCTTCGGAGGAAATTCTTGATGTTTCAGGTTTTTGCCCCTATTCAGAGCAAACTCTTGACTTTTCAGGTTTTAGCTCCTCTTTGGAGCAAACTTGACTATTCTGGTTTTAGCTCCTCTTCAGAGCAAACTCTTGACTTTTCAGATTTTAGCTCCTCTTCAGAGCAAACTCTTGACTTTTCAGGTTTTAGCCCCTCTTCAGAGCAAATTCTTGATGTTTCAGGTTTTAGCTCCTCTTCAGAGCAAACTCTTGACTTTTCAGGTTTTAGCCCCTCTTCGGAGCAAATACTTGACTTTTCAGATTTTAGCTCCTCTTCAGAGCAAACTCTTGACTTTTCAGGTTTTAGCCCCTCTTCAGAGCAAACTCTTGACTTTTCAGGTTTTAGCCCCTCTTCGGAGCAAATTCTTGACTTTTCAGATTTTAGCTCCTCTTCAGAGCAAACTCTTCACTTTTCAGGTTTTAGCCCCTCTTCGGAGCAAATTCTTGATGTTTCAGGTTTTAGCTCCTCTTCGGAGCAAATTCTTGATGTTTCAGGTTTTAGCTCCTCTTCAGAGCAAACTCTTGACTTTTCAGGTTTTAGCCCCTCTTCGGAGCAAATTCTTGATGTTTCAGGTTTTTGCCCCTATTCAGAGCAAACTCTTGACTTTTCAGGTTTTAGCTCCTCTTCAGAGCAAATTCTTGATGTTTCAGGTTTTTGCCCCTATTCAGAGCAAACTCCTGACTTTTCAGGTTTTAGCCCCTCTTCGGAGCAAATTCTTGATGTTTCAGGTTTTTGCCCCTATTCAGAGCAAATTCTTGATGTTTCAGGTTTTAGCTCCTCTTCAGAGCAAACTCTTGACTTTTCAGGTTTTAGCTCCTCTTCAGAGCAAACTCTTGACATTTCAGATTTTAGCCCCTCTTCAGAGCAAACTCTTGACTTTTCAGGTTTTGTTACCTCTTCAGAGCAAACTCTTGACTTTTCAGATTTTAGCCCCTCTTCAGAGCAAACTCTTGACATTTCAGATTTTAGCCTCTCTTCAGAGCAAACTCTTGACATTTCAGATTTTAGCCCCTCTTCAGAGCAAACTCTTGACATTTCAGATTTTAGCCCCTCTTCAGAGCAAACTTGACTTTTCAGGTTTTAGCCCCTCTTCAGAGCAAACTCTTGACTTTTCAGATTTTAGCTCCTCTTCAGAGCAAACTCTTGACTTTTCAAGTTTTAGCCCCTCTTCAGAGCAAATTCTTGATGTTTCAGGTTTTAGCTCCTCTTCAGAGCAAACTCTTGACTTTTCAGGTTTTAGCCCCTCTTCGGAGCAAATTCTTGACTTTTCAGATTTTAGCTCCTCTTCAGAGCAAACTCTTGACTTTTCAGGTTTTAGCCCCTCTTCAGAGCAAACTCTTGACTTTTCAGGTTTTAGCCCCTCTTCGGAGCAAATTCTTGACTTTTCAGATTTTAGCTCCTCTTCAGAGCAAACTCTTGACTTTTCAGGTTTTAGCCCCTCTTCAGAGCAAACTCTTGACTTTTCAGGTTTTAGCCCCTCTTCGGAGCAAATTCTTGATGTTTCAGGTTTTAGCTCCTCTTCGGAGCAAATTCTTGATGTTTCAGGTTTTTGCCCCTATTCAGAGCAAACTCTTGACTTTTCAGGTTTTAGCTCCTCTTCAGAGCAAATTCTTGATGTTTCAGGTTTTTGCCCCTATTCAGAGCAAACTCTTGACTTTTCAGGTTTTAGCCCCTCTTCGGAGCAAATTCTTGATGTTTCAGGTTTTTGCCCCTATTCAGAGCAAATTCTTGATGTTTCAGGTTTTAGCTCCTCTTCAGAGCAAACTCTTGACTTTTCAGGTTTTAGCTCCTCTTCAGAGCAAACTCTTGACATTTCAGATTTTAGCCCCTCTTCAGAGCAAACTCTTGACTTTTCAGGTTTTATTACCTCTTCAGAGCAAACTCTTGACTTTTCAGGTTTTAGCCCCTCTTCGGAGCAAATTCTTGACTTTTCAGGTTTTAGCTCCTCTTCAGAGCAAACTCTTGACATTTCAGATTTTAGCCCCTCTTCAGAGCAAACTCTTGACTTTTCAGGTTTTATTACCTCTTCAGAGCAAATTCTTGACTTTTCAGGTTTTAGCTCCTCTTCAGAGCAAACTCTTGACTTTTCAGGTTTTAGCCCCTCTTCAGAGCAAACTCTTGACATTTCAGATTTTAGCCCCTCTTCAGAGCAAATTCTTGACTTTTCAGGTTTTAGCTCCTCTTCAGATCAAACTCTTGACTTTTCAGGTTTTAGCTCCTCTTCGGAGCAAACTCTTGACTTTTCAGGTTTTAGCCCCTCTTCAGAGCAAACTCTTGACATTTCAGATTTTAGCCCCTCTTCAGAGCAAACACTTGACTTTTCAGGTTTTAGCCCCTCTTCAGAGCAACCTCTTGACATTTCAGATTTTAGCCTCTCTTCAGAGCAAACTCTTGACATTTCAGATTTTAGCCCCTCTTCAGAGCAAACTCTTGACATTTCAGATTTTAGCCCCTCTTCAGAGCAAACTCTTGACTTTTCAGGTTTTAGCCCCTCTTCAGAGCAAACTCTTGATGTTTCAGGTTTTAGCCCCTCTTCAGAGCAAACTCTTGACTTTTCAGATTTTAGCCTCTCTTCAGAGCAAACTCTTGACATTTCAGATTTTAGCCCCTCTTCAGAGCAAACTCTTGACTTTTCAGGTTTTAGCCCCTCTTCAGAGCAATCTCTTGACTTTTCAGGTTTTAGCCCCTCTTCAGAGCAAACTCTTGACTTTTCAGGTTTTAGCTCCTCTTCGGAGCAAACTCTTGACTTTTCAGGTTTTAGTCCCTCTTTGGAGCAAATTCTTGATGTTTCAGGTTTTAGCCCCTCTTCAGAGCAAATTCTTGACTTTTCAGGTTTTAGCTCCTCTTCGGAGCAAACTCTTGACTTTTCAGGTTTTAGCCCCTCTTCAGAGCAAACTCTTGATGTTTCAGGTTTTAGCCCCTCTTCAGAGCAAACTCTTGACTTTTCAGATTTTAGCCTCTCTTCAGAGCAAACTCTTGACATTTCAGATTTTAGCCCCTCTTCAGAGCAAACTCTTGACATTTCAGATTTTAGCCCCTCTTCAGAGCAAACTCTTGACTTTTCAGATTTTAGCCCCTCTTCAGAGCAAATTCTTGATGTTTCAGGTTTTTGCCCCTATTCAGAGCAAACTCTTGACTTTTCAGGTTTTAGCCCCTCTTCAGAACAAATTCTTGATGTTTCAGGTTTTAGCCCCTATTCAGAGCAAATTCTTGACTTTTCAGGTTTTAGCTCCTCTTCGGAGCAAACTCTTGACTTTTCAGGTTTTAGCCCCTCTTCAGAGCAAACTCTTGACATTTCAGATTTTAGCCCCTCTTCAGAGCAAACTCTTGACTTTTCAGATTTTAGCCCCTCTTCAGAGCAAATTCTTGATGTTTCAGGTTTTTGCCCCTATTCAGAGCAAACTCTTGACTTTTCAGGTTTTAGTCCCTCTTCAGAGCAAATTCTTGATGTTTCAGGTTTTAGCTCCTCTTCAGAGCAAACTCTTTACTTTTCAGGTTTTAGCCCCTCTTCAGAGCAAACTCTTGACTTTTCAGGTTTTAGCCCCTCTTCAGAGCAAATTCTTGATGTTTCAGGTTTTAGCTCCTCTTCAGAGCAAACTCTTTACTTTTCAGGTTTTAGCCCCTCTTCAGAGCAAACTCTTTACTTTTCAGGTTTTAGCCCCTCTTCAGAGCAAATTCTTGACTTTTCAGGTTTTAG
Organism: Myxine glutinosa; assembly: GCF_964187855.1. Taxonomy (NCBI): domain Eukaryota; kingdom Metazoa; phylum Chordata; class Myxini; order Myxiniformes; family Myxinidae; genus Myxine; species Myxine glutinosa. The sequence goes on along the minus strand of NC_136270.1, from coordinate 128,002,100 downwards.
CCCCTCTTCAGAGCAAATTCTTGACTTTTCAGGTTTTAGCCCCTCTTCAGAGCAAACTCTTGACTTTTCAGGTTTTAGCCCCTATTCAGAGCAAACTCTTGACTTTTCAGGTTTTAGCCCCTATTCAGAGCAAATTCTTGACTTTTCAGGTTTTAGCCCCTCTTCAGAGCAAACTCTTGACTTTGCAGGTTTTAGCCCCTCTTCAGAGCAAATTCTTGACTTTTCAGGTTTTAGCTCCTCTTCGGAGCAAACTCTTGACTTTTCAGGTTTTAGCCCCTCTTCAGAGCAAATTCTTGATGTTTCAGGTTTTAGCCCCTTTTCAGAGCAAATTCTTGACTTTTCAGGTTTTAGTCCCTCTTCAGAGCAAATTCTTGACTTTTCAGGTTTTAGCCCCTCTTCAGAGCAAATTCTTGACTTTTCAGGTTTTAGCCCCTCTTCAGAGCAAACTCTTGACTTTTCAGGTTTTAGCCCCTCTTCAGAGCAAACTCTTGACTTTTCAGGTTTTAGCCCCTATTCAGAGCAAACTCTTGACTTTTCAGGTTTTAGCTCCTCTTCAGAGCAAACTCTTGACTTTTCAGGTTTTAGCCCCTCTTCAGAGCAAATTCTTGATGTTTCAGGTTTTAGCCCCTATTCAGAGCAAACTCTTGACTTTTCAGGTTTTAGCCCCTCTTCAGAGCAAACTCTTGACTTTTCAGGTTTTAGCCCCTCTTCAGAGCAAACTCTTGACTTTTCAGGTTTTAGCCCCTCTTCAGAGCAAATTCTTGACTTTTCAGGTTTTAGCCCCTCTTCAGAGCAAACTCTTGACTTTTCAGGTTTTAGCCCCTCTTCAGAGCAAATTCTTGATGTTTCAGGTTTTAGCCCCTATTCAGAGCAAACTCTTGACTTTTCAGGTTTTAGCCCCTCTTCAGAGCAAACTCTTGACTTTTCAGGTTTTAGCCCCTCTTCAGAGCAAACTCTTGACTTTTCAGGTTTTAGCCCCTCTTCAGAGCAAATTCTTGACTTTTCAGGTTTTAGCCCCTCTTCAGAGCAAACTCTTGACTTTTCAGGTTTTAGCCCCTCTTCAGAGCAAATTCTTGATGTTTCAGGTTTTAGCCCCTCTTCAGAGCAAATTCTTGATGTTTCAGGTTTTAGCCCCTCTTCAGAGCAAATTCTTGATGTTTCAGGTTTTAGCCCCTATTCAGAGCAAACTCTTGACTTTTCAGGTTTTAGCCCCTCTTCAGAGTAAACTCTTGACTTTTCAGGTTTTAGCCCCTCTTCAGAGCAAATTCTTGATGTTTCAGGTTTTAGCCCCGATTCAGAGCAAACTCTTGACTTTTCAGGTTTTAGCCCCTCTTCAGAGCAAATTCTTGATGTTTCAGGTTTTAGCCCCTCTTCAGAGCAAATTCTTGACTTTTCAGGTTTTAGCCCCTCTTCAGAGCAAACTCTTGACTTTTCAGGTTTTAGCCCCTCTTCAGAGCAAATTCTTGACTTTTCAGGTTTTAGCCCCTCTTCAGAGCAAACTCTTGACTTTTCAGGTTTTAGCCCCTCTTCAGAGCAAATTCTTGACTTTTCAGGTTTTAGCCCCTCTTCAGAGCAAACTCTTGACTTTTCAGGTTTTAGCCCCTCTTCAGAGCAAACTCTTGACTTTTCAGGTTTTAGCTCCTCTTCAGAGCAAACTCTTGACTTTTCAGGTTTTAGCCCCTCTTCAGAGCAAATTCTTGATGTTTCAGGTTTTAGCTCCTCTTCAGAGCAAATTCTTGACTTTTCAGGTTTTAGCCCCTATTCAGAGCAAATTCTTGACTTTTCAGGTTTTAGCCCCTATTCAGAGCAAATTCTTGACTTTTCAGGTTTTAGCCCCTATTCAGAGCAAATTCTTGACTTTTCAGGTTTTAGCCCCTCTTCGGAGCAAATGCTTGATGTTTCAGGTTTTAGCCCCTATTCAGAGCAAACTCTTGACTTTTCAGGTTTTAGCCCCTATTCAGAGCAAACTCTTGACTTTTCAGGTTTTAGCCCCTATTCAGAGCAAATTCTTGACTTTTCAGGTTTTAGCCCCTCTTCAGAGCAAACTCTTGACTTTGCAGGTTTTAGCCCCTCTTCAGAGCAAATTCTTGACTTTTCAGGTTTTAGCTCCTCTTCGGAGCAAACTCTTGACTTTTCAGGTTTTAGCCCCTCTTCAGAGCAAATTCTTGATGTTTCAGGTTTTAGCCCCTATTCAGAGCAAATTCTTGATGTTTCAGGTTTTAGCCCCTCTTCAGAGCAAATTCTTGACTTTTCAGGTTTTAGCCCCTCTTCAGAGCAAACTCTTGACTTTTCAGGTTTTAGCCCCTCTTCAGAGCAAATTCTTGATGTTTCAGGTTTTAGCCCCTATTCAGAGCAAACTCTTGACTTTTCAGGTTTTAGCCCCTCTTCAGAGCAAACTCTTGACTTTTCAGGTTTTAGCCCCTCTTCAGAGCAAACTCTTGACTTTTCAGGTTTTAGCCCCTCTTCAGAGCAAATTCTTGACTTTTCAGGTTTTAGCCCCTCTTCAGAGCAAACTCTTGACTTTTCAGGTTTTAGCCCCTCTTCAGAGCAAACTCTTGACTTTTCAGGTTTTAGCCCCTATTCAGAGCAAATTCTTGACTTTTCAGGTTTTAGCCCCTCTTCAGAGCAAACTCTTGACTTTTCAGGTTTTAGCCCCTCTTCAGAGCAAATTCTTGACTTTTCAGGTTTTAGCCCCTCTTCAGAGCAAACTCTTGACTTTTCAGGTTTTAGCCCCTCTTCAGAGCAAATTCTTGACTTTTCAGGTTTTAGCCCCTCTTCAGAGCAAACTCTTGACTTTTCAGGTTTTAGCCCCTCTTCAGAGCAAACTCTTGACTTTTCAGGTTTTAGCTCCTCTTCAGAGCAAACTCTTGACTTTTCAGGTTTTAGCCCCTCTTCAGAGCAAATTCTTGATGTTTCAGGTTTTAGCTCCTCTTCAGAGCAAATTCTTGACTTTTCAGGTTTTAGCCCCTATTCAGAGCAAATTCTTGACTTTTCAGGTTTTAGCCCCTATTCAGAGCAAATTCTTGACTTTTCAGGTTTTAGCCCCTATTCAGAGCAAATTCTTGACTTTTCAGGTTTTAGCCCCTATTCAGAGCAAATTCTTGATGTTTCAGGTTTTAGCCCCTCTTCAGAGCAAATTCTTGACTTTTCAGGTTTTAGCCCCTCTTCAGAGCAAACTCTTGACTTTTCAGGTTTTAGCCCCTCTTCAGAGCAAATTCTTGATGTTTCAGGTTTTAGCCCCTATTCAGAGCAAACTCTTGACTTTTCAGGTTTTAGCCCCTCTTCAGAGCAAACTCTTGACTTTTCAGGTTTTAGCCCCTCTTCAGAGCAAACTCTTGACTTTTCAGGTTTTAGCCCCTCTTCAGAGCAAATTCTTGACTTTTCAGGTTTTAGCCCCTCTTCAGAGCAAACTCTTGACTTTTCAGGTTTTAGCCCCTCTTCAGAGCAAATTCTTGATGTTTCAGGTTTTAGCCCCTCTTCAGAGCAAACTCTTGACTTTTCAGGTTTTAGCCCCTATTCAGAGCAAATTCTTGATGTTTCAGGTTTTAGCCCCTCTTCAGAGCAAACTCTTGACTTTTCAGGTTTTAGCCCCTCTTCAGAGCAAATTCTTGATGTTTCAGGTTTTAGCCCCTATTCAGAGCAAACTCTTGATGTTTCAGGTTTTAGCCCCTATTCAGAGCAAATTCTTGATGTTTCAGGTTTTAGCCCCTCTTCAGAGCAAATTCTTGATGTTTCAGGTTTTAGCCCCTATTCAGAGCAAACTCTTGACTTTTCAGGTTTTTTTTTTTTTTTTTTTTTTTTTTTTTGTATACAAGATCGAGGCTCGTGAAGGAGCTAACATTAATCACACAAAAAGACAAACCGACACACAAAACACGAAAAACAAGGGGAGCGGTAGACAAGATGGGGAGAGAGGGGGAAGGACACAAAAGAGAGGGGGAAGGACACAAACACAACATTTGAGAGCAGGGACATCGCGAGGACTTGGGGGGGAGGTGGGAGAGGATTAAAACATATGAACACTGCAAGGACTCTGGGGTGAATTACCGGGGGTAGAAAAGATCAAGGTTTTCGATGGGGGAAGATAAGAGATGGTGGTGAACAGCTGTTTTAAAGACCTGGAGGGAGGAGTGGGATTGAAGGGAGTGGGGGAGTTTGTTCCAGAGGCGGGAGAAAAGGGGAATGAAAGAGTGAAGGTGAGCAGAGAGCCTAGACTTTGGCAGTTTAACCAGAAGAGGGTTGCAGGCAGATCTTGTGCGACCTGAAGGAATATTGGGGGGACAGAGCACAGAGAGAGCTGGGGGAGCAAGGCCGGAGAGGAGTCGGTAGAAGACAGAAAGACCACCAACCTGCCTGCGGTGAGTGAGTGAAAGGCCCTCGGCGTTGACTACATCGCAGGAGATTACAATGATTCTGAAAGCTTTGGCCTCAACAGCGTGAAGCCGAGCAAGGTGTGAGGCAGGAGCACCAGCCCAGAGGGGGGAACAGTATTCCATTGAGCTGCGGATGAAAGCCTTGTATGTGGTGAGGAGCTCAGGTGTGCCAAGGAAGGACTTCGCACGACGCAGGATGCCCAGTCGGTGACTGGCTTTGGAGGCCAGCTTGGAAATGTGGTTTTCCCAAGAAAGATCATGGCAGCTAGTGAGACCCAAAAGCTTGAGCGACAGAACTTCTTGGAGAGGATTGTTGAGAAAGTAGATGGGAGGGTTGTCCACTCGGTCCTTTCGGAGAGACATTGTAAGAGTGTGCGATTTGTCAGGATTGAAAGACATGTTCCACTTGTTTGACCAGTCTGTGATTTTGTCCAGGTCTGCAGAGAGTGAGGAGGCTGCAGACTGCTGATCTGAGGGATGAGGAATGGAGCGACAGAGAGTAGAGTCGTCAGCAAAGAGATAGAGAGGATTTTCAAGAGAGTCAGAGAGATCATTGATGAAGACCAGAAAAAGCACAGGGCCCAGAACACTACCTTGGGGAACTCCAGCCTGAACAGGAAGAGGAGATGAGAGAAACCCATTCAGGGCCACACGTTGACTACGACCAGAGAGGAAGTCCGCCAGCCATGCGTGGAGATTTCCATGGATACCAAAGGAGGAGAGTTTGGAGAGCAGAGCAGGGTGCCAGACCGTATCGAAGGCACGTGAAATGTCAAGGGAGACAGCTCTAATTTCCTGTTTGGGGTTGAAGACCTCCATCCATTGTTGAGAAAGCAGAAGCAGCATGTCCAGAGTAGAGTGACCAGGTCTGAAACCAAATTGATGATCAGAGATCAAGCCATTGGAGAAGAGGAAAGATTTAATATCTGAAGCAATGATGGATTCCATGACTTTGCTGATAATTGGGAGAAGGCTGATTGGTCTGTAGTTGCTGGGATCTGTTTTTGCACCTTTTTTGTGCAAAGCGGTGATGTTGGCTGTTTTCCAAGCAGATGGCAGATGACCTTGAGCAAAAGAGAGGGTGAAGAGAACAGAAAGAGGGAGTGAAAGTGCAGAAGAACATGATTTTAGGACCCGTGGGCTGATGCCGTCAGGACCAGTTGCAGAAGCAGAGTCGAGGGTTGCCAGAAACTTTTCCACCTTGTCAGGAGGAAAGGACACAGAGTCCAGGAGCAGCTGGGTACGACTGGGTACGGTGGGTACAGAGAGGGATGGGTTTGGGACACAAGATTTAGAGGCAAACACAGAGTTGAGGCATTCAGCTTTTTCACGTGCGGAGTCAGCCGTTAAGCCGTTTGAGGTGAGGGAGGGGATGGAGGGGAAACAAACACCAGAAACAGATTTGACCAGACGCCACCAGGATTTGGAAGAGGGAGACAGATAAGAGAGTTCGGTCTTGAGAATGGTGAGATATTGTTTCCTGGCTCTCCTGAGGGTGGACACACACTTGTTTCGGGCTTTGTGAAAGGAAATGAGATTTCCTTCCGTTGGATTTGCTTTCCAGGAGACGAAAGCAAGTTGTTTCAGGGCAACAGCCTCACCACAAGATTCCATGTACCATGGACGGGAGGAAGGGTATGACAACTGAAGACGAGATGGTATAAATCTGTGCATGAGAGAGAGCAATTTACTTTGAAAGAATTCCCAGGATGAGTTGATGTCAGAGGCGGTAGAGATGGGAGACCAGTCCAGATGATTGATGGCTGCTTGAAGACCATGCCAGTTGGCCTGAGTGAAATGCCAGACTCGTCGATGCTGAGGAGGCTCTCTGAGAATGGTCAGAGAGATGTCCACTTTGACAAGCACATGATCAGATGAGCCGATTGGAGCAGAAGAAGAGCAGCAGACATTTTCAGGGAAGTTTGTCATAACCAAATCCAGAAGAGAAGATGCTCCGTTGACTGAGATCCGGGTCGGGAAATTGACAGATTGTGTCAGTCCCAGTGAGTCGCAGAAGTCCTTTGCTGAAGAGCCATGGCTGGTGAGAGAGGTACCCACACCCAGCCAACTCGCATGGTGACAATTGAAATCACCACATATGAGGAAGAGAGAGTTGGGATGGGTAGATAGAAGTTGGTCCATATTATCAGACAGTGAGATGTAGATGGAGTCATCGCTGATTGGTGGACGGTACAACACACATATGAACAAAAGGTGGGAGCGAAGGGGAAGCCGTAGCCAAAGGTATTCCTGGGGGTGAGGTGGAGAGAGGGCAGTGGAGGGCGAGTGAGGAAGAGAGTTTTTTATAAAGATAGCAACCCCACCTCCAGGACGAGGCTCAGGTCTATCATACCGGAGGAGGGAGTAACCTGGGAGAGATACCAAGGCATCAGAGACATCATGAAGGAGGAAAGTTTCTGTTAAGCAGATCACATCTGGTTTGTCAGAAGCAACCTGTATGGAGAGGTCAGTCAAGTTTGAGCAAAGGCCCCGGATGTTTGAGGTCCATACCGTTAATGAAGAGGAAGGGGGAGCATCGGGTCCAGAACAGGGGGGGGGAGGGGTAGGGTAAGATGTGGAAGAGGAGGAAGAGGTAGGGAGAGCTGTTGAAGGTGTGTCAGAGATTTCAGAATAGCTTGGAGAAAGGGAAGAATGGGGCGGACAAAAGGTTTGATGGAGATTGGGTGAGGCACAGTGAGGTGTTATTTGAGGAGGGGGAAGAGCAAGGCAGAAGGTTTGGGGAGATGAAGGTGAAAGTTGGAAGGAGGAAGAAGCAGGGAGGATGCTTTGAGGAGGAGGGGTGAGAGGGGAGTCTAGGAGGGGAGGAGCGAGGGAGAGTCTCGGAGGGGAGGGGTGTGGGGGGAGTTTAGGAGGGAGGGGAGGGAAGGGGCAAGGGGGGAGATTTGAAAGGGATGGGTGATGGGGAGGATTTGGAGGGGAGGGGTGAGATTGGATTTTGAAAAGTGTACGATTCATGGGAAACGAACATTTTTTGCGAAATGAGTTTGAGACCTTCGAGTCAAAAATACGTTTGAGGACACTGGAGGAGGGATGGAGTTCTGGATAGTTTAGGGAATGTAGAAAGGAGGAACTGTAAGAGATGGTATTATATATATTTTTTGGAATGAATAGATTTGGTGAGCAAGACGAAAGCATCCTTTTGTTCGGAAAAGAAGAAAAGGGTGTTATAATATATGAGAGAAAATAGTTGTTCAGGGGAGAGATTATACATTTCTAACCGCGTGATCGCGAACGAAGAACGAACGAACAAAAAGAACAACAAATAAACGAATATTTTTTTGGGTTTTTTTTTTTTTTTTTTGTGAGTACAAATATTAAACAAGGAGGTACGGGGTGAACGACTGGTACGAAACAGAGAACGAAAATAATTTCAGCGCATTCGACGAATCGCTGAGAGAAAAACAAACCACAAGGTCTGAGACGGTACGGTAGTCCAAGCCTACGAGTACTAGGCCGCAGAATACTCGATACCATTAACCGACGATTGTGTATTATATACATGTACGAAAAATTAGCACCGAAAATTTTCCAAAAGATACGCTATAGGTACATACACCGAAAGATAGATACAGTCTCGACAAAAACACGATTGAGAAATATCACTTAGCTTCGAAAGCGTGAGCGCATGGAATAGCTTCGAAAAGACGTGACCTCGCCGTGATCTCGCGAGACTTTTTGCCCCTATTCAGAGCAAACTCTTGACCTTTCAGGTTTTAGCCCCTCTTCAGAGCAAATTCTTGATGTTTCAGGTTTTAGCCCCTCTTCAGAGCAAACTCTTGACTTTTCAGGTTTTAGCCCCTCTTCAGAGCAAACTCTTGACTTTTCAGGTTTTAGCCCCTCTTCAGAGCAAACTCTTGACTTTGCAGGTTTTAGCCCCTCTTCAGAGCAAATTCTGGACTTTTCAGGTTTTAGCTCCTCTTCGGAGCAAACTCTTGATGTTTCAGGTTTTAGCCCCTCTTCGGAGCAAATTCTTGACTTTTCAGGTTTTAGCTCCTCTTCGGAGCAAACTCTTGACTTTTCAGGTTTTAGTCCCTCTTCAGAGCAAATTTTTGATGTTTCAGGTTTTAGCCCCTCTTCAGAGCAAATTCTTGATGTTTCAGGTTTTTGCCCCTCTTCAGAGCAAACTCTTGACTTTTCAGGTTTTAGCTCCTCTTCGGAGCAAATTCTTGACTTTTCAGGTTTTAGCCCCTCTTCGGAGCAAATTCTTGACTTTTCAGGTTTTAGCTCCTCTTCGGAGCAAACTCTTGACTTTTCAGGTTTTAGTCCCTCTTCAGAGCAAATTTTTGATGTTTCAGGTTTTAGCCCCTCTTCAGAGCAAATTCTTGATGTTTCAGGTTTTTGCCCCTCTTCAGAGCAAATTCTTGACTTTTCAGGTTTTAGCCCCTCTTCAGAGCAAATTCTTGATGTTTCAGGTTTTTGCCCCTCTTCGGAGCAAATTCTTGACTTTTCAGGTTTTAGCTCCTCTTCGGAGCAAACTCTTGACTTTTCAGGTTTTAGCCCCTCTTCAGAGCAAACTCTTGACTTTTCAGGTTTTAGCCCCTCTTCAGAGCAAATTCTTGATGTTTCAGGTTTTAGCCCCTCTTCAGAGCAAATTCTTGATGTTTCAGGTTTTTGCCCCTATTCAGAGCAAACTCTTGATGTTTCAGGTTTTTGCCCCTCTTCAGAGCAAATTCTTGACTTTTCAGGTTTTAGCCCCTCTTCAGAGCAAATTCTTGATGTTTCAGGTTTTTGCCCCTATTCAGAGCAAACTCTTGATGTTTCAGGTTTTTGCCCCTCTTCAGAGCAAATTCTTGACTTTTCAGGTTTTAGCCCCTCTTCAGAGCAAATTCTTGATGTTTCAGGTTTTTGCCCCTATTCAGAGCAAACTCTTGACTTTTCAGGTTTTAGCCCCTCTTCGGAGCAAATTCTTGACTTTTCAGGTTTTAGTCCCTCTTCAGAGCAAATTCTTGATGTTTCAGGTTTTAGTCCCTCTTTGGAGCAAATTCTTGATGTTTCAGGTTTTAGCCCCTCTTCAGAGCAAATTCCTGATGTTTCAGGTTTTAGCCCCTCTTCAGAGCAAATTTTTGATGTTTCAGGTTTTTGCCCCTATTCAGAGCAAACTCTTGACTTTTCAGGTTTTAGCCCCTCTTCAGAGCAAACTCTTGACTTTTCAGGTTTTAGCCCCTCTTCAGAGCAAACTCTTGACTTTTCAGGTTTTAGCCCCTCTTCAGAGCAAACTCTTGACTTTTCAGGTTTTAGCCCCTCTTCAGAGCAAACTCTTGACTTTTCAGGTCTTAGCCCCTCTTCAGAGCAAATTCTTGATGTTTCAGGTTTTAGCCCCTCTTCAGAGCAAACTCTTGACTTTTCAGGTTTTAGCTCCTCTTCAGAGCAAACTCTTGAATTTTCAGGTTTTAGCCCCTCTTTGGAGCAAATTCTTGACTTTTCAGGTTTTAGCCCCTCTTCAGAGCAAACTCTTGACTTTTCAGGTTTTAGCCCCTCTTCAGAGCAAACTCTTGACTTTTCAGGTTTTAGCCCCTCTTCAGAGCAAATTCTTGATGTTTCAGGTTTTAGCCCCTCTTCAGAGCAAATTCTTGATGTTTCAGGTTTTAGCCCCTCTTCAGAGCAAATTCTTGATGTTTCAGGTTTTAGCCCCTCTTCAGAGCAAATTCTTGATGTTTCAGGTTTTAGCCCCTCTTCAGAGCAAATTCTTGATGTTTCAGGTTTTTGCCCCTATTCAGAGCAAACTCTTGACTTTTCAGGTTTTAGCCCCTCTTCGGAGCAAATTCTTGACTTTTCAGGTTTTAGCCCCTCTTCGGAGCAAATTCTTGACTTTTCAGGTTTTAGCCCCTCTTTGGAGCAAATTCTTGACTTTTCAGGTTATAGTCCCTCTTCGGAGCAAATTCTTGACTTTTCAGGTTTTAGCCCCTCTTCGGAGCAAATTCTTGACTTTTCAGGTTTTAGCCCCTCTTTGGAGCAAATTGTTCATGTTTCAGGTTCTAGCCCCTATTCGGAGCAAATTTTTACTCTGACATTGGATTATTAACGGACTGTCATCTTCGCTTTGCTTATCATCTACCTACCTTTGTGAACTTTGGTCTGCCAAGATTTCTTGGAGGTACTGTATGTCCGAGCCATAGACTTGGGTTTGAATCTCGGCCCAGGTATTTATCTGTCATCCAGGTGTCTTGCAGGCGGAACGGAGCATCACTGTGTGCCTTTCCTCAGATGGACGTTAAACTGAATGTCACGTCTGCCAGAATGGGTTGGTGTCTTGTAGAGCATCCGATTAGGTGAACTCTGACCAAATTCCACATTCCCGCCCGAATTTACAGGGGGCACTGCATCAGCGGCAGAGCGGCGGTCCTGGTACCTAATAGTGTGACTGGCAGCCACAAACTACGTACAAAATCGAATTTGTGAACACTCAGTTGATAAAATGCATCGTTCAGTTCGAACTGACCGCTGATACAAAGTGACACTAGCTCTGACAAAGTTTATGAAGCCTCCATTCTGATCTCATTTACAAAAACCTGCACCAGGTGCAAAAATAACAACTAATTGGTCCTTGAAAGGAAACAATTTCGAATATGAAATAATTACAACAGGTAATGTATGGAACCTCACCCCCACGTAATCCAAAACACCTCACCACCACGTAATTCAAAACACCTCACCACCAAGTAATTCAAAACACCTCACCACCACATAATTCAAAACACCTCACCCCCACGTAATTTAAAACACCTCACCCCGACATAATTTAAAACACCTCACCACCACGTAATCCAAAACACCTCACCACCACGTAATTCAAAACACCTCACTACCAAGTAATTCAAAACACCTCACCACCAAGTCATTCAAAACACCTCACCACCAAGTCATTCAAAACACCTCACCACCACGTAATTCAAAACACCTCACTACCAAGTAATTCAAAACACCTCACTACCAAGTAATTCAAAACACCTCACCACCAAGTCATTCAAAACACCTCACCACCACGTAATTCAAAACACCTCACCACCAAGTAATTGTGAGGGTCAGAAGGTGAGGTGTTTTAAATTACGTGGTGGTGACGTGTTTTGAATTACATGGTGGTGAGGTGTTTTGAATTACGTGGTGGTGAGGTGTAATCGCTCCAAACTTCCAGTCTGCACCTACGCTCCCGTATGTATGTGCTGAGGGGTTCTTTTTTGAATTCATATATATTTTTTCAACCTAAATCTTCAACCTAAATTGCTTATATAAATGTAATATCACAAACACTACAAATACATTTGTACAAAATAATTGTTTGTATTATGATTGGTGTAAATCATGACAACACAGCAACTCAGGTACAGTCATTATCCTCAGCTAAAATAAGCCCGTTCCTCAGTATCGACGCTTGGTGAGGCTCGCGTATACATACATACATATACACATACATACTTCCACACATACATACATACAGACATACATACATGATATATACATACATACATGCATCCATACATACATGCATACATACATATACATACAAACATACATACAATCACACATACATATATACAGATACATACCTCCTCCTCCTCCACCTCTCCCACCCCCTCCTCCTCCTCCTCCTGCTACTCCTCCCTAGCTTCCTCCTCCTACACCTCTCCCACCCCCTCCTGCTGCTATTCCTCCTCCACCTACCGCTCCTCAGCCGCCTGCTCCTCCACCTCCTCTTCCTCCCCACCTTCCCCACTGTCTCCACCTCCTCCATGTCTCACTCATCCTCCTCCTCTCCACCACCTTCTCCCCTCATCCTCCTCCACCTTCTCCCCTCCTCCTCCTCTTCCACCTTCTCCACCTCCTCCTCCTTCTCTTCCACCTCCACAATTTCCAACACCTACTCTTCCACCTCCTCCTCCACCTCCACTATCCCGTCCTCCTCCTCTTTCACCTGTATCACCACCCCCACCTGCACCTCTCCCACCTCCTCCTTCTCCTTCACCTCCACCCTCACCTCCACTCCTCTCACCTCACTCCTCCCCAAGTCTAAAATCCCATAGAAACCAAAAGAGACCGGTAGGACCACGGTCTCTATTATTGTCTCCAGGCACCATTAGAGTTTCCAGCAGGAACCCAACCAGATTCGATTGAAACCAATAGAAACCATCATATACATCTGGTCTGAAAACCGCAGAAACCAATGGGAACCTTAAAGTTTTACTGATCCTGTAGAAGCCATTATCTACATCTGGTCTGAAAACCACAGAAACCAATGGGAACCTTAAAGTTTTACTGATCATGTAGAAGCCATTATCTACATCTGGTCTGAAAACCACAGAAACCAATGGGAACCTTAAAGCTTTACTGATCATGTAGAAGCCATTATCTACATCTGGTCTGAAAACCACAGAAACCAACGGGAACCTTAAAGTTTTACTGATCATGTAGAAGCCATTATCTACATCTGGTCTGAAAACCACAGAAACCAACGGGAACCTTAAAGTTTTACTGATCCTGTAGAAGCCATTATCTACATCTGGTCTGAAAACCACAGAAACCAACGGGAACCTTAAAGTTTTACTGATCCTGTAGAAGCCATTATCTACATCTGGTCTGAAAACCCATAGACCAACGGGAACCTTAAAGTTTTACTGATCATGTAGAAGCCATTATCTACATCTGGTCTGAAAACCACAGAAACCAACGGGAACCTTAAAGTTTTACTGATCATGTAGAAGCCATTATCTACATCTGGTCTGAAAACCACAGAAACCAATGGAAACCTTAAAGTTTTACTGATCCTGTAGAAGCCATTATCTACATCTGGTCTGAAAACCACAGAAACCAATGGGAACCTTAAAGTTTTACTGATCCTGTAGAAGCCATTATCTACATCTGGTCTGAAAACCGCAGAAACCAATGGGAACCTTAAAGTTTTACTGATCCTGTAGAAGCCATTATCTACATCTGGTCTGAAAACCACAGAAACCAATGGGAACCTTAAAGTTTTACTGATCCTGTAGAAGCCATTATCTACATCTGGTCTGAAAACCGCAGAAACCAATGGGAACCTTAAAGCTTTACTGATCCTGTAGAAGCCATTATCTACATCTGGTCTGAAAACCACAGAAACCAATGGGAACCTTAAAGTTTTACTGATCCTGTAGAAGCCATTATCTACATCTGGTCTGAAAACCGCAGAAACCAACGGGAACCTTAAAGCTTTACTGATCCTGTAGAAGCCATTATATACATCTGGTCTGAAAACCACAGAAACCAACGGGAACCTTAAAGTTTTACTGATCATGTAGAAGCCATTATCTACATCTGGTCTGAAAACCGCAGAATCCAATGGGAACCTTAAAGCTTTACTGATCCTGTAGAAGCCATTATCTACATCTGGTCTGAAAACCACAGAAACCAATGGGAACCTTAAAGTTTTACTGATCCTGTAGAAGCCATTATCTACATCTGGTCTGAAAACCGCAGAAACCAACGGGAACCTTAAAGCTTTACTGATCCTGTAGAAGCCATTATATACATCTGGTCTGAAAACCGCAGAAACCAATGGGAACCTTAAAGCTTTACTGATCCTGTAGAAGCCATTATCTACATCTGGTCTGAAAACCACAGAAACCAATGGGAACCTTAAAGTTTTACTGATCCTGTAGAAGCCATTATCTACATCTGGTCTGAAAACCGCAGAAACCAATGGGAACCTTAAAGTTTTACTGATCCTGTAGAAGCCATTATCTACATCTGGTCTGAAAACCGCAGAAACCAATGGGAACCTTAAAGCTTTACTGATCCTGTAGAAGCCATTATCTACATCTGGTCTGAAAACCACAGAAACCAATGGGAACCTTAAAGTTTTACTGATCCTGTAGAAGCCATTATCTACATCTGGTCTGAAAACCGCAGAAACCAACGGGAACCTTAAAGCTTTACTGATCCTGTAGAAGCCATTATATACATCTGGTCTGAAAACCACAGAAACCAACGGGAACCTTAAAGTTTTACTGATCATGTAGAAGCCATTATCTACATCTGGTCTGAAAACCACAGAAACCAACGGGAACCTTAAAGTTTTACTGATCATGTAGAAGCCATTATCTACATCTGGTCTGAAAACCACAGAAACCAACGGGAACCTTAAAGTTTTACTGATCATGTAGAAGCCATTATCTACATCTGGTCTGAAAACCACAGAAACCAACGAAAATACTTTAATTTTGTTTTGTTATAAACAAACGCAAAACACACAGTTCCATATTGAATTGAGTTATAGGCTTGCTCCTTATAAAAGGGTTTCCCTGTAGAGTCTTTGTTGTATATGTGAATGCAAGTTGTTTGCCATCCAGGAGCCAAATATCTCAGGTGGCAGAGCACAGGTGCAGTTCGCCAAATGATCTGGGTTCAGCTCCCAGTCTTGGAATTTAATTTTCCCATTTGTCAATTGCTTGTTTTCAATCCTGTTCATTTATATATTGGTATTCTATTGATCTCCTGCTCGTCCCATTGACCTACTGGTGTTATTGGTATTTTCTACTGGTCCAGTATTTCACTTTCCTTTTTGAAACCAGTAGATCCGACTGGTCCAATTTTCTATTGGATTTGTCCTATTGGTTTTCCATGGAATTTTCGACCTGGGGCACCTCCACCTTCCCCTTCTCTCGATACCTACTTCCAATATGTCTGCAATGTCAACACTGGCAAGTTTATGTAATGTGCAATTATGGTCCAAAAAGGATTGGTAAAATAGGCCGCACTGCACATGTGTACAATTCTTTAATCTAATCCAATTGTTGTCTATAATGTGTACACACATCGCGCTTGTCCAACGCTTGTCCCAAATAATACATCACACCTAACATGTCTGCAATTGGCTGGTACATATTACATACAAACTTTATTAATTTCTTTAAACAAATTAATCGCACACATATTCATTATTTTATGTGTTTTCGTTTTCAAGGTGCACAAAAAAACTTTATGTACTATGGGTTTTAATCTACAGACTTGGCATTTAATATGGAATATTTTTTTTGTGGGGGTGAACGTACTTTTCAAGATGTCTTAGAACCAAAAGTTAATTGGAATTATGTTGAAATTATTCTAGATTTTATGAATGTGACCTTTAAAAGAAACAAAAACCACATTTGACATTTCGAAACAAATAAATTGATCCTTGAAAGTGATGTAAACTGATATCGAACTCAATTCATGGACAGTACTGTGTTAATCTTCTGTGCGTTTTCCAGAAGTATCTCTTTATTTTGCACATGAGCCAAAATTTTTTTTAAACAAAAACAAAAGTTAAATTATGACGGGGATTACCAACAGTAAAATTACAGTTCAGTACTTCGTTTAACCCCCACGAGCATTCAGGAGAGCACGTACACGTTGAGGCATGCTGTTCACGAGATTTGCCAAGGTTTGGACAGGAATCGCTTGCCATGCAGTGACAATAGTCTGCTGCAATTCACGCACAGAGGTCGGCTGCTGGTCCAAGTTGTCGATTTGACGCGTTAATTCTGCCCACAAGTTCTCTATCGGATTCATATCCGGGGACATGGCAGGCCACTCCATATGCTCTACACCACGGTCAGCAAGAAAGTGTTGGATCATGCAAGCACGATGAGGCCATGCATTGTCATCTTGGAAGACAAAGTTTCCTCGAAAGGCTGCACGAGCAAATGGAAGCAATGTTTCTTCCAGAATGGCCCTGTACTTGAACTGGTTCAGGTTTCCATTCAGAACAACCAGGTCAGTTTTGCCCCCTGCATGAAAAGCAGCCCAAACGGTCACCCCAGCACCTCCAGCTTGGACTCTTGGCACTATACAATCTTTGTTGTAGGCTTCATGCACTTGTCTGCGCACTCGGACACGGCCATCTTGACGATAGACCAGAAATCTAGACTCGTCACTGAAGATCACATGATTCCAGTGTCCTGGCTGCCATTGACGGTGCTCTCTGGCCCACTGCAATCGGCGCTGGCGGTGTTGTCTGGTCAGGCATGGCTTTCTCAGGGGACGCCTGGCACGATAGCCTGCTTGAACCAGTCATTGGTTGACTCGCCTTCTGGATACAGGCACATTTGTCAGTTGCTGCCACTCAGCCCTAAGCCGATTAGCTGACTTGGTACGGCCATTGCGGACTAACCGGTGCAGCTGGCGATCATCCCTCCTTGTGGTTCTGTGGGGACGTCCTGGCCTCGGTATTGGAGTAGGGACACCCCTCTGAGCATTTCGTTTCAGGATCTTTGACACCTGACCTTGAGTGATGCCATACTGCCGAGCAATAGCACGCTCTTTCATGCTGTAATTTCGTAAAGCCACCACTCCATGACAAACAGCATTGTCGAGTTGACGGACCATCTCCAGAGGAAGCGGCAATAACTTTTGGAGACGTGCAGCAGTTGTTTTCCACTAATACAGAACGCAACAACCCTTGTATACCCGACTGTGAAGCCAATCGTCAAATGCACCTGTCCGTACATTTTGCCACGCCACCTGTGATATAATCCTGTTGTTGACTTCATGCTGCGACAGACAATCAGTGACATGGTTCTTTTAACAAATAAATCACCAAAGTGTAAAAGAAACTCACCAGATTGATATACTGAGTTAAGAAAGTAAACCCAAGTCAAGAAAAAAAAATATGCCATATTAAATGCCAAGTCTGTATATATGGAGGGTGCCCCTTTATGTGAACTTTTCCAAAGCATTACTTGGTTCCTCATAAGAACACAGGGGTAGTCCAGCATGCATATGAGATTTTTTGAATCTCTTCTTTTCTATAGTTTGCCACATGACACATACCATATAAAGGAGCCTTTTCTATGCTCCTGACAGTTTTCCCAAGAATGTCCTTCATTTTCTATGGCCACTGTAAGTTGGGAGATTTGTGGCGTCTCTAGCTCCACCTGCTACACACATACCATCACAATGACGGATGAAAAAATACATGGAGACATCACACACATCAATTAAATTACACTAATTAAAAAGCAGCATATTTCCCGCAGTCTGTATGGTGTCCCGCCCGATACTGTAAACAATCTCTCCCATTGCTCATCATGAAATATGGTATCAATCCAATACTGAACAAAGAAAACATTCTATATTGATTATATTTTTGTTGAAATTATAGTATGTTTAATGAATGTATAATGTTTAATGAACGTTTAATGAGCGCAAGAATAATGTTTAATGATCATTAAATGAATGAATGAATGAATGATTGTTATGAATAATGCCATGGCGTCGCCTATGTATATAGTTGAAATTTTTCTATGTCCTACTTTTATTTTATTTTTTTGTATACAAGATTAATGACAAAAAAAAACAAACAAAAAAAACGGACACATCAAACGAAATAAAGGGAGCGGGAGACAAGATGGGGAGAGAGAGGGAAGCACATTACAACAGCAGAGAACAGGGACATCGGGAGATCTGTGGGAGGGACAGGGCTTGGGGGGAGGAGGCATGGGAAGGCGGGGGGGGGGGGGGTGGGGGTGGGAAAGTATAAAACACATGGACACTGATACTTTTTGGGGTTCGCCCTTCTGAGCCAAGCAAAAATTATGGAACTTAGGTGGAGTTTGTTTTGAAAGCCATTAATTAGACGTATTAGCCGATGCATATTCCAAGGTTCAGCTGGTTTCAATGTATAGCCTTTGATATATCAGCAACAACACATTTCGGGCGGGCGGACGGACGGACCGACAGACTGACAGACACCAATGTTGATTCGAGGGTTTTCGTCAATAAAACTCAAGAATGCGGAAACGGACGTTGCCGAAATTTGGAACATATTACCTCGACGTACAAAGCATTTACTTCTGAAACTTGCAGCCAATTTTGTCCAGTAGAAGCCGAGATATTAATTTTCAATCCCTGTGGTAACGTTGCGTACAGAGAAACCATCCCATATCAAGGGAGGGGCGCTTCATGCTTCCCTTGATATATCGATTGCACTTGATTTCCAATCCATCTCACAAATTCATCCTTTACTATATTTTTAAAAACTGTTGTGTGCATGCTGACTACCCTTGTGTTCTTAGGAGGAAGCAAGTAATGATCTAGAAAAGTTCATATACACAAAGAATTAAGTTAAGCACCCCCCCCGTTTTTTTACAACCTCGCACATTACAAGTTTGTTGTCGTCAAAACAGTGTAATATACCCATGATATTGCTATATTTTCTGGAGAAGTGATATTATGGTCACATAAAAACATAACAATCATGCCGTTTTCAATATTTTATTCTGAATAATTTAAGGTGAAATTTTTTGGGAATTTTAGGCATATTTTCACCTCAATTTAAGTATGGAGCTATAGGTCCATCACGGACAGTGTGGATGACGTTTATGTTTTCTAACGTACAGTCATTGTTCTGAGAAGACCTCTAGCGATCTTTGCGTCAATAACGTGTGTAGGACCCACGTGATCGGATCACTGACTCAACCCTACGTCTCATAGACCCTGTAAGCCGTCGTATGCGTTGCTGTGGCAGGTTGTTCCATTCCCGATGTAATGCACGTTCCAATTCATCCAGATTGGCTATTGGAGGGACCATCTTCGCAATTTGTCGTCCCAACATGTCCCAAACGTGCTCGAGGGGGTTCAACCTGCCACAGCAACGCATACGACGGCTTACAGGGTCTATGAGACGTAGGGTTGAGTCAGTGATCCGATCACGTGGGTCCTACACACGTTATTGACGCAAAGATCGCTAGAGGTCTTCTCAGAACAATGACTGTACGTTAGAAAACATAAACGTCATCCACACTGTCCGTGATGGACCTATAGCTCCATACTTAAATTGAGGTGAAAATATGCCTAAAATTCCCAAAAAATTTCACCTTAAATTATTCAGAATAAAATATTGAAAACGGCATGATTGTTATGTTTTTATGTGACCATAATATCACTTCTCCAGAAAATATAGCAATATCATGGGTATATTACACTGTTTTGACGACAACAAACTTGTAATGTGCGAGGTTGTAAAAAAACGGGGGGGGGGGGGGTGCTTAACTTAATTCTTTGTGTATATAAAGGGGTGCCCTACATATTTAGGTTAAAACTCATCAGTACATGAAGTTGTATGAATCAACTTGTAAAAAAAAAGTTAAATGTTCTTTAAAAATGTTAAATCACATTAAATTAAACAGATGACGGGGGTGAAGAGAATAAACAGGGAATTAAACCGACGTTCTAACTATGAATTGATGGACAACAAACGACTCGTTTGGACTTGCAGAACCATTGTCTGGACGACTTGCAGAACCATTGTCGAGACGACTTGCAGAACCATTGTCGAGACGACTTGCAGAACCATTGTCGAGACGACTTGCAGAACCATTGTCGAGACGACTTGCAGAACCATTGTCGAGACGACTTGCAGAACCATTGTCGAGACGACTTGCAGAACCATTGTCGAGACGACTTGCAGAACCATTGTCGAGACGACTTGCAGAACCATTGTCGAGACGACTTGCAGAACCATTGTCGAGACGACTTGCAGAACCATTGTCGAGACGACTTGCAGAACAATTGGCGCAGGACTTTTAATCACGATATCAAATTGTGGAAAACACCATTTAAAAACTCAATATTGGTGATGTTGAATCATACAAAACTCAGCTCCATTGATCACACACATACATTACATTCACACATACATACATACATGATATATACATACATACATACATCTATATATATATCTGTGCAGTGTCTGTGTTGTCCTGTGTTGTGTTGTCTTGTGTTGTGTTGTCACTGAACTACTCCCTCAAACTTTTGTGAAATCGTACCAAACTTCTGGTATGCACCTATGTCTCCCGTCGGTATGTCCTAAGGGTATTTTTTTTGAAAAAAAATTCAATTTTTTTTTTTTTTGGGGGGGGGGGGGGGGGATTTTTTTTTTTCAACTTATGTTTTCAACTTCAATTGTTTATAAAATGTAATATCACATATATTACAAATACATTTGTGCATTGTGATTGTTTGAATTATGATTGGTATAAACCATGACAAAACAGCAACTCAGGTGCAGTCATCTATCTATATCTACATATCTGGACAGTGTCTGTGTTGTCACTGAACTACTCCCTGAAACTTTTGTTTCCGTGGTTGTGAAGTGTTTTTAATAACATGGTGGTGGTTTTGAATCACGTGGTGGTGAAGTGTTTTTAATAACGTGGTGGTGGTTTTGAATCACGTGGGGGTGAGGTATTTTGAATTATGTGATGGTGAGGTGTTTTGAATTAGTTGGTGATGAGGTGTTTTGAATTACTTGGTGGCGAGGTGTTTTAAATTATGTGGTGGTGAGGTGTTTTGAATTACTTGGTGGTGAGGTGTTTTAAATTTGGTGGGGTGAGGTGTTTTAAATTACTTGGGGGTGAGGTGTTTTAAATTAGGTGGGGGTGAGGTGTTTTAAATTACTTGGTGGTGAGGTGTTTTAAATTTGGTGGGGTGAGGTGTTTTAAATTACTTGGGGGTGAGGTGTTTTAAATTAGGTGGGGGTGAGGTGTTTTAAATTACTTGGTGGTGAGGTGTTTTAAATTACGTGGGGGTGAGGTGTTTTAAATTAGGTGGGGGTGAGGTGTTTTAAATTACGTGGGGGTGAGGTGTTTTAAATTAGGTGGGGGTGAGGTGTTTTAAATTACGTGGGGGTGAGGTATTTTAAATTACATGGGGTTGAGGTGTTTTGAATTATGTGGTGGTGAGGTGTTTTGGATTACGTGGTGGTGAGGTGTTTTTAATTACGGGGTGGTGAGGTATTTTAAAACACGTAGTGGTTGTGTGTACTCGGTTTTGCGTGGTCCTCAAACCCCGTCGGTCCCCGAGTCTCGAACGGGTCCCCGAGTCCGTGTGCGGGAAAGCATGCCTTGGCGCACAGTCCGTTCACCCGCCAGCCGCCGCACGGGTCCCCGAGTCTGTGCGCGGGAAACAGGCCTTGGTGTGCAGCTGCGTACACCCCAGCCACCAAACGTGAAGAGAGCAGGCCCTCGTTCCTTCCTCGTCGTCCGCTCCACGGCTGGTGTGGTGTGTCATAAGGAGCAAGTGAAAAATCAGAGGCAATTTACATGCAGGGAATTAATTACCCTTATACCCTAACTAATTAACATAGCTCCACCCCTCGCCATGGAGACAAATATACGACCTTACGCTTCATCCAGCCTTACGGATTCCCTACTTAGTTACATGGAGGTTCTTCTTCTTCGTCACGACATTCGGAGCACACTACCCTATACAATCCTACGTGGCCCTAAGGTATTTCATTGGTACCCCCCACAAACGTAACAATATATATATATATATATTATATGTATATTATAAAATAGGATTAAGTTTCGTCCAAATCCATCTATAACGTTTTGAATTATTCTGCTCACAGACAGACAAACAAACAGGGGTGAAAAGGTAACCTCTGCCCACCTTCGTGGCGAAGGTCATAAACTTTACATGTTTATATATATATGTGTTGTGAAGCGAGGAGGTGCAACTATCAAACACGTCCTTTTTGTCCTTTCAAGAGAGGTGGAAAAGAAAAGTCTGGAAACGATCAAAGTTCTCCAAACAAATGACCTGTATCGTGTTATAATACGATGAGAAGTTGGGAAATGCGGTATCAACCACCAAGGAGCTTCTCCGCCACCACAATGCACATTATTTAACGGGTGAGAATTAAAGTTGGATGTTTAGAGTATTCAGTCATTCTTATGGTGGAAGATTCATTGTCGACCCAGTTCTGGTGACGTGTGCACCTCCCCGTTTGTACGTGGCAGATAATTTACCTTTTGTTTGCTGTATTATGATCTCACCACCACCAGATGTTTGCTGTGGATTAAATTTCGTTTTGTCCATTGTGAGGTTTGCAGTCTGCTGGCTAATGACCCTGGAAAGCCATGGAATAGGAAGTGCAGGTATTGTTCTGGAATAATGGGACATCTGCCTCCTGTTTTGAAATGTTTGTGGACACGTGATCCATATACTAAGAGGTGTTTTGGAACCTTTTATAGATTACAAGCAGCAACTTGCCTGAGGATTGGTTTTAATTTTAAAACTTAATCAGTCACGTGATATTACTGCCTCGGCGTTCATCACATAATCCTTTTTTATCACCAGGATGGGATAAAAAGGCCTTAATTGTCAGGAAGTGTAGAGCAAGCTGCCCCCCCCCCTTGTTTCTGTACACCTCTCAGTCTTTTTGTTTCGTCAATACTTCTTTGTCCCAATGGTCCCTTTCCATTGTCCCAATGGAAAGTGGATCTAAAGTTCCAATGTTTCATTTGAAATTGCCTCTGACGTCATCATCTAAATATACCTGGTGGGCAATTTATATATTACTGGTTTTGAAACCCCTGTAATTCTATTGCTAAGAAACAAAATCTAACAAAATATTTCGAGGATATTGGTACATATTTCAAGTTTTTGTGGTAAAAATGTTCTTGAATTCAGAAGTGTACAAAATTTGTTATATGCAATAAAAACAATAAAAACAACAATAAAAACAACAATATGCCCCCTCGTTTGCCAGGCCTCACCCCCATGCGCTTTGTTGAAGGCAAGGTTTACGCAATTCAACCAGAGAACATTCAAGACCTGAAAGAGCGGATTCAAGCAGGTTTTGGGGAAATTACGGTCGAATGTGACAGCAAATGGTCTTGGGGTATCGTAATAGATGCACACACTGCTTGACAATGATGGAAATCAAGTCAAAATTCACAACTAATTTTTTACACTTCTGAATGGTGATGTCACACCTTCAAACTGACTATCTTGTGCTGTCTCCGTCATCTACTATATATATATATGTGTGTGTGTGTGTGTGTGTGTGTGTGTGTGTGGCATACATTTTGTGTCTATTATTTACGTACGTCTATTAATTAATCTGTGACCGTGTGACGAATCAACTCGTTCTGATATAACCATGGGGAGGGTGACTTGGATAAGAGATGTCGAGTTAAACTTGTTTAATTTGAAACCATTAAATGCGTGTTTCCCAATCACGCTGTTCATCTTTTAAGAGTGTTTTAAATGCGCATTTCCCTATTGGCCCATTACCGGATTTTCTCGCAGGTCGTGACCACAGTGAGGTCATTCTTGTTACCTCCGCCACCAAAGGTTGATGGAGATTATGTTTTCACCCCTGTCTGTCCGATTGTTTGTGAACAAAATATATGTAAAAGTTGTGGACGGATTCGGACGAAATTTGGCAGAGATGTAGCGGATGTGACAAGGACGAAATGATTAGATTTTGGTGAAGATCCGGATTCGGATCCGGCTACTAGAAAATTTTAAGTGAATCTTCACCATTGGGAGATGGGGCCAAAAACTATACATAGCAGAGTATCTCAAAAAGTTGTTGACGGATTTGGACGAAACTTGGACCGGTTGGGTGTCTGACAAGGACGATTCGATTAGATTTTGATGAAGATCTGAATATGGATTCGGATATGAGAATTATTTAATTTTTTTAGTGCTTCTTCACCATTGGGAGATAGTGCCAAAAACGATTCGTGGCAGGATATCTCAAAAAGTTATGGACGAATTTGGACGAAACTTGTTGGACAGGTTGTGTATCTGACAAGGACAAATAGATTCAATTTTGGTGAAGATCCGGATCCGGCTAGTAGAATTTTAAAAGTGATTCTTCACCATTGCGTGATATGGCCAACCAGGCGGAGGTATGCTCTCTACTGAGTGCCGTTCTAGTTTAATCACTGTTACTCCAACTTCGCCTGCTACTTTCTGTTAGTTCATTTGGGGGCACTGGGATAGTTTGTGTGGAATCAGAAGAATAACTAGTTTTACGTATTACCTCACCAAACCCTGGTTTTGGAGTATCGTAATACTCAGAGTCTGGAGGGGGAACACCTCAGAGTCTGGAGGGGGAACACGGCAGAAAGATTTGTTATTTTGAGTGTTCTAATAAACCATGGTAAAACCACACCAATGCAATATTGTAGAACAAAACAAGTAATTGTATTAAGAACTCTCACATCTTACTATAATTCACCAAATGTCCGTCTGTCTGTTCGAAGGTACCGTAAAAACTGCTGAACTGATCGCAAAGATATTTTGGGTGGGTAATCCTGGGATCTCCAGGAGTAAAATAGGCTATTTAGTTTTCCCAATTTCAGCTTTGGTCTCCAGCATTCTCAGGTTTGTCTCCCACATAACATTCGCGTTCGCATAACATTCATTGTGACGATGTTCTCATTGTGACGATGTTGTGATGATGTATATGTTCACGGTAGTGTTTGACGTGACAGTGTGAACGTAATTTCGTAATGTTTTTCGTTTCGTGATCCTTTAATGAACGTTTAATGTTTAATGAGCATTTAATGTTTAATGAACGTTTCATGCCCTTCAATGTCCGGGGTTGCACGCGTGCTACACTGGACGGGCCAGCGTGTACCTTGCCCTTCGCCGTCAGGCTCGGGTAAACCGCTGAGCCCCATCCATGATGGGGACTGGGGCTCGAGACAGTGTCCCACGAACGAGGAATTCCCAGTAAGCACGAGTCATCAGTTCGAGTTGATTAAGTCCCTGCCCTTTGTACACACCGCCCATCGCTACTACCGATCGGATGGTTTGATGAGATCCTCGGATCAGCCCCTGCACGGGCCGTTCTCGGCTCGTCCCGGTGCACCGAAAAGATGAGCGAACTTGACTGGCTAGAGGAAGTAAAAGTCGTAACAAGGTTTCCGTCGGTGAACCTGCGGAAGGATCATTATCGGGACAACATGAGAGCGAGCGAGACGTACGTGGAACGTGATCGTCCATGTACTGTTTAGCCATGTACTGTTTAGATTTTGTTGATTTGCGTGTGATATGATTCAACGGATGTTTATATGAATCATTGAAAAATAAAAAAGCCTTCAATTTCTGATATTTTACCTTTTCATTTGGGCTTCCCAATTGAAGCCCCGCCCGTAGGGCGGTTACTGTTGTAAGTACACAATAATAACACTCTTAAAGAGAGTACCATGAATATATCACTTGCATCAAATGAACAATACACATGATGGTACCATCATTCCCCAATGCTCTCAAAGCAATTAACTCACGATACGCCAAACGTGAGTGGAATGTAACATTCCCCAAAGTCCGTGCACGGATCCCCACACTGGTTGGAGATCGAGGTCAAGCAGAACGGCAAAACAACAGGCAGGTATTGCCGCCGCTGTGGATGAGGAGTTACGAGGTGAGCGGTCGACTTGGGAATTGAGCCGATAGGTAAACCAACGGCAATCAACACGATGAGGTCGATATGGAAATCCCAACGACAAAACAAGATACACCAAGCAGACAGCCTCTTTTTCTTCGAGGACAAAATGGCGTATAGGCCTGTAATGGAGGTGCTTGATTTCTCTCCCACAATGACTCACTCTTGGTGATAAAGCATGACGCAGGTTTAATTGGAATTGCAATATAGGACGATGTCATGGGCAATCCCTCCCCCGGGAAGCCTCAACTAATTCGCAACCAATAAAAAAGTCTCGAGGTGACTCACAGCTGTCTCCTCCTCTCTCTGCCCATATCCATCTCTCGTCTCTTTGCCGCGTTTTCCTTTTTCCTTCACAAACATTAATTTTTTTACATTTTACTGAAGTCATCTCCATTTCACACAAAAATCTTAACAACATTATTACCTGAAACTAAAAATCCTACAAGTATATAATAACAACAAAGGCGGAAGTGACGATTCCGTAACACTAGGCAGTACAGTGGGAACGACGATTCTTCTGCACCCACCTGGTCCTGTCCGTCTTGGTTAGACATAGCTGCTGTTAAATGAAATGTAAGTTCCACCTTAACTACGCTCCGTTACACAATTTTGAGGGACAGCTGAATGGGCATCTGGTGTAACGTTGTTTCAGACACCAAATGTTATGGCATCTGGAAGGTTCCAAATCCCACTTCATGCCAACAAATGTTACAGATCCACCTCATGGTGGATTACAATATGAGTTCTTGAAACTACCTCCCCAATGGCGATCCAGAAGCCACCCGCTCTACAGATAACTCTGCGGTGCAATGACATGTCAAACAACCACAAATGTAGATTCAAGATGCTCCCAATGTTCGGAGAGCTTTCAGTTCTGAGATGATTCAAGATGTCCGCCAGTGCCCATTTGCTGGTGCAGAACTCGATAGTGTTGCCCCATCAATGGCGGCGCTCATTTGGGGCCACCATGGCTGTCTCACTTCCTCCATGTGTCCACTGGAAGGCGCCATTTATAATTATTCTGTGTGAGGTTTTTGGATTGTGGGGCTTGTGGTGTGCATGAATGTTGAGTGGTGTTTTGATTCGACTTTGTAAATAATTTAGAAGTGTTGAGAGTTTCGAAAGAGAGAAAGAAAGGACAATGGGGCAAGGCTCACTACAAGTACCATGCTTATTTACCCCCAGACTAAAGGTTGGAATCCCAGGTTTATCGAAACACAATAAAAAGACAAAACTACCCTATTGTTTTTTGTTGTTTGCTATGTGACACCCTGGGGGGTTCCAAAATATTTACAATATGTAAGAAACAGTATAGTGGATTTGGTGACAAATGCACGATACTGTTTGTTGTATATTTATTTGGTCATTATGTGTTTATTTGATTATTGTGCATTTATGTGTTTCTTCTGCATTTCAAACTATGAAAATGATCCCATTAAACAAAACGAAAGGTGAAGTAGGGCAGCCCCAAGCTGAACAGGCCTCCCTGGGGACGAACCATCCTCAGAGGATTTGTGTTCCTCGACAAGGTAATACTGTAGTTAACCCTGAAAAACCTGGCTGTAGAAGCTGGCCATTCTGGGTTAGCCAATGGGGAACACTTATCTGAATCCAAAGTGTGTAATCGTGGGATTTGCAAATTTAAAACATATCCAAATGTGCCACAAATAATATAATTAATTATACAGTAACGGCTAGTTACTGTGCAGGTAGGGGCTGGGAGACTATTGAGGAGAGAGGGAACAATAATGGAGCCAAATACAAGCAAATCCTTGAGGAGAACCTGCTCCAGAGTGCAAAAGACCTTAGAGTGCGTTGAAGATTTAGTTCCAACAGGTCAATGACCCCAAGCATACAGCCAAAGCAAAACTGGAATTGGTTTCAGAACAAGAACGTGAAAGCCTGTGAGTGGCCCAGCCAAAACTCAGACTTGAATCCTATTGGGAATCTGTCGAAAGACTTGAAGATTGCTGTTCACCGACGATCTCCATCCAACTTGACAGAACTTAAGCAAATATGCAAGGAAGAATGAGAGAAACTTCCCAAATCCAGATGTGCAAAGCTGATGCAGACATACAAAAGAAGACTCAAACTGTAATCGCTGCCAAAGGCGCTTATACAAAGTATTGACTCAGGGGGTTGAATACTTATGTAAATTAGATATTCCTGTATGTCATTTTTTATTGTTTTGTAAAAATTTCTAAAAACACCTATGGGGTATTATGTGTAGATCAGTGACAAAAACAATCTCAATCCATTTTAAATTCAGGCTGTAACACAACAAAGTGTGAAAAAAGTGAAGGAGTGAATACTTTCTGAAGGTACTGTACCTTGTTGTGCCTTTGAGTGTACAGCTGCTCTGACATGTGTTTTGTACATTCTGATAGGAGGTGGCATGTGCTTTCTGTTTCTACCTTGCAGAACTTACACCTGTCCGATTTTCAGCCATTATCAGCCATTTCATTTCAGCCATTGGTGGAGTGTCCTTTTGGTTTTGGGAATTTGTCATGATTCTTTATCCATCGCACTTGAGCTGACATCTTCTTAGCCATTCCAATGAGCCTTCTTTGTCTATGCTCAATCTGTCCAACCTTTTATATATATATTTATACGTATGTTGCTATTTTATTGTTTTCCCAGTTGTCGGTGTATATCTGTTGATATTCTGTTTTATAGTTTTCTTTTGTCTATTTTTTGCAGTCGTCGGGGTTGTAGTCATTGATGTTTTGGTTTCATGTGTGACATCTTCTATATGCACCTGGTTTTGGAAAAAAAAGATGCAAAGTGGGTCAGGGATACCTTCTCTGGTTTGTTGTCTTCGTGTTTGCTTACAAATTGGATTCAGTAGTCTGTTGAACTTTTCACGTGTTCAGCCAATCATACAGTTGTCACTGCGCACTTGGTTGACTTCCATCACGTCATGACCTCCTCGTGTGTGTGTGTTTGTGTTTGTGTGTGTGCGTTTCCTCATATTTTCTCATATTTTCGCCATCTTAGAGGTTTGTCAGTGAGTGCCGGCCGAATGTTGAGAATACCATTGGTGTGGGGCATATGTATGTTGAATAATTATTCTTCATGACTCGTGAAGCATTGTTTTGGTTGTGTCCATAAGTATATACCTTCCGACACCAATGACAGCCTTCCTACACAAGGAAGAGGTTGAAGAGTTTGTGAGAATGGAAGTCTGGAAATGGAACGCTTGAGGCGTACGGACAACGATGTAATTCTGTGCAACTCTCGTTTGAATGTCCTTCAGGTTTTGTTGCATTTGAACTCGGGATCATTGGCAGAAAACATGGAGAGCTCGATATCTATTTCAAATGAAGAAGAAGAAGCACAGTGCGCCGAAGCCATGCTTCCTGGTTGTAGAAAACAGGAAGTTCCTGTCGGAGCTGATATTACCAATGTTACCGACTCTGCTCCAACACTCAAAGATACCATTTCGGCCTCACTACGGCAAAGTCAGGTGAACCTTCTGGCAGCGATTTCTGAGGGATTCGCTGACATGGTGGACTTGGAGGAGCTTCATGAATCGGCCATTTTGTTCAACCTGCACTTCCGCTATCGCCAGGACAAGATATATGTAAGACTTTTATCTTCATTGACCAAAAATATGTACTCGTGATTTTAAGTTGAAAAAAACCCAAATACATGATTTAATTGTTTTCTGTAGAATTGAAATACCATTGTTAAAATGGGATCGTCCACCAAAAGTGCCGTTTGTTTTAACCAAATGTATTCGAAGTGTTCCTCACCACATGACTCCATTGTATCAATGTTAAATGAAGACCATTTGTTGGTGGATGGAGGTTATGTTTTCACGTCTGTCTGTCTGTCTGTCTGTTATTTGCAAAATCGAAGATTTTTCAAGTATATTGGTCGGTTGCGTTTGTTATTCTGAATCTGTGACATTTCACGATCATCAATTTTCACAACATACTACAGGTCACAATTCCAAACCGATCGTCATGAAACTTGTAGAGGTCGTCACAAATGTAGAGGTCGTCACAAATGTAGAGGTCGTCACAAAGGAGAAGCCAATTAATTTTGAGGTCAAAGGTCATCTCGAAGTCAAATTTCTAAAATCGCCATTTTTGATCTGACCGACGTGAAAATTAAACAGCATTTGTATATTCAGTGACTAAATAAGCAAACCAACTATTTTGGCAGGTCAAAAGTTCCTAGGTCAACTCAAGGTCAAACTTCCAAAATCATTCATTTTCATCTGAAAAATCGTCCATTTTCATCCGATTGACTTGAGAATTGAACAGCATTTGCATATTGCCTCAATGAATTGGGGAAACAACTATTTTTGAGGTCAAAGGTCAACTCAAGTTCAAACTTCCAAAATCATCAATTTTCATCTGAAAAACCATCAATTTTCATCTGATTGACTTGAAACTTGAACAGCATTTGCAAATTGAGTGACTAAATTGGGAAACGAGCTATTTTTGATGTCAAAAGGTCAAAGGTAAACTCAAGGTTAAACTTCCAAAATCATCAATTTTCACCTGAAAAACCATCAATTTTCATCTGATTGACTTGAAACTTGAACAGCATTTGCATATTACCTCACTGAATTGGGAAACCAACTATTTTTGATGTCAAAAGGTCAAAGGTCAACTTAAGGTCAAACTTCCAAAATCAATTTTCATCTGAAAAATCGTGAATTTTCATCCGATTGACTTGTAAATTGAACAGCATTTTCACATTGAGTCAATAAATTGCGAAACCAACTATTTTTGATGTCTAAAGGTCAACTCAAGGTCAAACTTCCAAAATCATCAATTTTCATCTGAAAAATAGTGAATTTTCATCTGATTGACTTGGAAATAGAACAGCATTTGCATATTGCCTCACTGAATTGGGAAACCAACTATTGTTGAGGTCAAAAGTTCAAAGGTCAACGTAAGGTCAAACTTCCAAAATCATTATTTTTCATCTGAAAAATCGTCATTTTTTATTCGTTTGACTTGAAAATTGAACAGCATTTGCACATTGAGTCACTAAATTGGGAAACCAACTATTTTTAAGGTCAAAAGGTCAAAGTCAACTCAAGGTCAAACTTCTAAAATCATTTTTCATCTGAAAAATCGTCACTTTTTATCCTATTGACCCGAGCTTTGATCAAGATCGTCAATTTTAATATTGATGAAATGGACAATTTTCTGTATCAATGGAAACCTTTTGGGGGGGGGGGGGGGCAGGAGGGTGTATCTTGCAAGTATCATGCTCTGCATGACGTGTTCTTGTTTGGTTGTCTGTCTGTTTGTGACCAAGATATCTCAAAAAGTTGTGGACAGATTCGGACGAAATTTGGCTGAGAGGTAGGCGACATGGATGAAATTCTTAGATTTTGGTGAATATCTGGATTCGGATCCGGCTCGTATAATTTATTAAGTGATTCTTCACCATTGAGTGATCGGGCTAAAACCGACATATAGCAGGATATCTCAAAAATTATGGACAGATTTGGATGGAACTTGGTGGGCACGTTGGGTGTGTGACAAGGATGAATCGATTTGATTTTGGTGAAGATCTGAATATGGATTCGGATACGATAATTATTTAATTTCTAAGTGATTCTTCACCATTGAGAGATCGGGTGAAAAGCCATAAATAACATATTTTTTAAAAGTTATGGACGAGTTATGACAAAACTTGGTGGACGAGTTGGTTTGGTGACAAGAACAAGCCGATTAGATTTTGGTTGAGGTCCGAATCCGGATCCGGCCTATTAGTAGGATAGAAACCATAAGCATCTCAGCCTGGTGGAGGTGTGCCCTCCACCGAGTGCTGTTCTAGTTTTATTGTGGAACTCAAGTCAAGTGGTGAGCCATCGGGCTAGTAAACTCGTAATTTCATCTTTAAACCCATTCCGGCCTCTAATGTTGTTTCTTTGGGTTTTTTTTGACAGTGGCCGACTCGGTGCTCGTTATCTAATTGTCTAGTCTGGGTTCCATGTCCAACTAGGCCGAGCTTAACTAATAACTGTCTTTGTGACATTTTGCTCACAGAGGGCCCTTCCATTCTCAGCCAATCAGCCTTCAGATGAGGCTGTCAAAACAGCCATATTGTCTGCATTTCGGTTGTGGTTATTGATTATTGCATCAAGTATATTTTGAAAGCATAGGCCATTGTGAGTAGTACCCGGAACTAGTACCCTGAGCAACTTCCTGGTTTGAGTTTTCCTGTAGAATCGATGTTACCTGCAGTAGATGAGCGCTGGGTTTTTGACGTGGCACAACTATGGTGGGCTGAATTGCTTCCTCTTGTACATCCTTGTATTGTACGATACCAGCCGAGACATTGTCGATATTGAAGCACCCTCGTCACTGCCAGCAGACGTACATCAGCAAGATCTTGGTGGCGGTAAACCCATACAAGGTTGTACCTGGTTTGTACGGTTCCACAACCATGGCTCGGTACCGTGGGCGGCATTTGGGACACCTGCCACCGCACATCTACGGTGTGGCCAGTGAATGCCACCTTGACCTGCGGAAGTGTAATCGAAGCCAGTGTGTCCTCATCAGGTGAGATCCCATTTTTTGTGATAACTGCTGCTATGCGGAAGAGGGCAGTATGTATGAAGACCTATCCACACAACTTTTGATGTAACATTTGTGTTTATTTGCCCCAAATATAAACATTTGTTTGGGGTTGAGGATTATCAATCATATGATTCACTTAATGTCCAAACGAGGGCGCTAAAGGAGTTAAAATGTCCATCTATGTATGGTAACAGTGTAGTTTGAGGTGCCCTGCTGAACATCTTCTAATTGTGTACTCTGGTGCGGGGATTCCGACAGTGGAGAAAGTGGTGCTGGGAAGACGGAGAGCGCAAAGTTCATTGTGCATTTCCTTGCGGGACACGGACTCGACGGGGCCACCCGGGGGGTGGACGAGCGGGCGAGCAGGGTGGCATGGTCCATCGTGCAGAGTGGGTGAGTGAAGCCCTTGTGGAGAGAAAAGGTAGCATGACACCTGCACCTGCACCTGCACCGCAGACTTTCATAAAATGATACCTTGATCGTGAATTTCCATTCATGTTCAAATCACCAACCTTAGTCCATCGGGCGAAGGTGACACGAAACTATTTCCTTTTTAGGCCGTGAAAGGTATGAATATAATGTGTGAAAATGCTCGGGGTTGCAGGTAATGAGAGAACTTTCAGGAAGATATGTAGATATGTTGTTATCACCGCCATCTTAGGTGGACGGACGGAGGTTATGTTTTCATTCTTTGTTATGATGAAAATTTAAGATTTTCTTCATATGTCGGTCTTTCTCGTTTGTATGTTTGTATGTGTGTGTGTCGTATGTGTGTATGTATGTGTGTGTATATGTGTGTATGTATGTATGTATATTTGTATGTATATATGTGTGTAAGTATGTATGTATGTATGTATGTGTGTGTATATGTGTGTATGTATGTATGTATATATGTATATATGTGTGTATGTATGTGTGTATGTATGTGTGTGTATATGTGTGTATGTATGTATGTATGTATATATGTATGTATATATGTGTGTATGTATGTATGTATGTATGTATGTATATATGTGTGTGTACTTACTGTATATATGTGTGTATGTACGTATGTGTGTATGTATGTATGTACATATGTGTGTACTTACTGTATATATGTGTGTATGTATGCATGTATATATGTGTGTATATATGTTTATGTATGTATATATGTATATGTATGTATGTATGTATGTATATATGTGTGTATGTACGTATGTATGTATGTATGTATGTGTATATGTGTGTATGTATGTATGTACTGTATGTATGTATGTATGTATGTATGTATGTACAGACCTGGCATTTAATATGGAATATTTTTTTTGTGGGGGTGAACTTACTTTTCAAGATGTCTTAGAACCAAAAGTTCATTGGAATTATGTTGA
The DNA here is from genome assembly GCF_964187855.1 of Myxine glutinosa. Classification (NCBI taxonomy): domain Eukaryota; kingdom Metazoa; phylum Chordata; class Myxini; order Myxiniformes; family Myxinidae; genus Myxine; species Myxine glutinosa. The sequence goes on along the minus strand of NC_136270.1, from coordinate 127,968,583 downwards.
AATTATTCTAGATTTTGTTAATGTGACCTTTAAAAGAAACAAAAACCACATTTGACATTTCAAAACAAATAAATTGATCCTTGAAAGTGATGTAAACTGATATCGAACTCAATTCACGGACAGTACTGTGTTAAACTTCTGTACGTTTTCCAGAAGTATCTCTTTATTTTGCACATTAGCCAACTTTTTTTTAAACAAAAACAAAAGTTAAATTACGACTGGGATTACGGACAGTAAAATTACAGTTCAGTACTTCGTGTAACCCCCACGAGCATTCAGGAGAGCACGTACACGTTGAGGCATGCTGTTCACGAGATTTGCCAAGGTTTGGACAGGAATCACTTGCCATGCAGTGACAATAGCCTGCTGCAATTCACGCACAGAGGTCGGCTGCTGGTCCAAGTGGTCAATTTGACGCGTTAATTCTGCCCACAAGTTCTCTATCGGATTCATATCCGGGGACATGGCAGGCCACTCCATATGCTCGACACCATGGTCAGCAAGAAAGTGTTGGATCATGCGAGCACGATGAGGCCGTGCATTGTCATCTTGGAAGACAAAGTTTCCTCGGAAGGCTGCACGAGCAAATGGAAGCAATGTTTCTTCCAGAATGGCCCTTTACTTGAACTGGTTCAGGTTTCCATTCAGAACAACCAAGTCAGTTTTGCCACCTGCATGAAAAGCAGCCCAAACGGTCACCCCACCACCTCCAGCTTGGACTCTTGGCACTATACAATCTTTGTTGTAGGCTTCATGCACTTGTCTGCGCACTCGGACGTGGCCATCTTGACGATAGACCAGAAATCTAGACTCGTCACTGAAGATCACGTGATTCCAGTGTCCTGGCTGCCATTGACGGTGCTCTCTGGCCCACTGCAATCGGCGCTGGCTGTGTTGTCTGGTCAGGCGTGGCTTTCTCAGTGGACGCCTGGCACGATAGCCTGCTTGAACCAGTCATTGGTTGACTAGCCTTCTGGACACAGGCACATTTGTCAGTTGCTGCCACTCAGCCCTAAGCCGATTAGCTGACTTGGTACGGTCATTGCGGACTAACCGGTGCAGCTGGCGATCATCCCTCCTTGTGGTTCTGTGGGGACGTCCTGGCCTCGGTATTGGAGTAGGGACACCCCTCTGAGCATTTCGTTTCAGGATCTTTGACACCTGACCTTGAGTGATGCCATACTGCCGAGCAATAGCACGCTGTTTCATGCCGTAATTTCGTAAAGCCACCACTCCATGACAAACAGCATTGTCGAGTTGAAGGACCATCTCCAGAGGAAGCGGCAATAACTTTTGGAGATGTGCAGCAGTTGTTTTCCACGAATACATAACGCAACAACCCTTGTATACCCGACTGTGAAGCCAATCATCAAATGCACCTGTCCGTACATTTTGCCACGCCACCTGTGATATAATCCTGTTGTTGACTTCTTGCTGCGACAGACAATCAGTGACATGGTTCTTTTAACAAATAAATCACCAAAGTGTAAAAGAAACTCACCAGATTGATATACTGAGTTAAGAAAGTAAACCCAAGTCAAGAAAAATATATATATTCCATATAAAATGCCAAGTCTGTATATATGTGTGTATGTATGTATGTATGTATGTATGTATATATGTGTGTATGTATGTATGTGTGTATATATATATTGCTACGGTTTTGAGATGTGTACAGTAAGCTCAATAAAGGTTAAAGTTTGCCCCCCATAGATAGTCACACAAGCAACATGTAGTCTCATTTGTAGTATAGTTATTTCTTAGTATGTGTGAGAGTAGGCCCTTTCCAGTGTTAATTCTGCGTTGTGTAAAGACAGGAGAATACGTCCTACTTCTGCAAACCATTCTACCTCTATAGGCGGAATCCATTTTGCTACCCATGGGTTGTTCATTAGTCGAGTTAACACGAGGTAGGCCTAATAAGGTGGGGGCGGCGTTGAGGTCGGAGCGGCAGAGGCGATGACGGTAAGCATGAGCCACCAATCAGAGCTCAGAGGTGGTTGCGTCAGAGGGCATGGTGAGAAGAGTCTGGTGAGTTCCAGAAGGTTCGTGGGCGGGCCTATATAACCCGATGCGCAAAGCCCTCATGAGGACTTGCAGAGGGAGCGACTTGCAGAGAGGGAGAGGACTGGCTGCGTGAGAGGACTTGCAGAGAGAACTCGCATTGTACCGCTTGATGAACTTGACTATCGCATGAGAAACGCGCGCCCTAACCAACACCAAGGCATTGAGGAAGAAGAGTTGGTCGCTAGAGATACGCGGGCGCAGCCAGGCGCGGTTATAACGAACTTGCGCACTTTAGCCAAGTGAGTGAACGAGGCTGCGTAACCGCCCCTTTGCCGTAAAAGCCGTCCCGCCTTTGCTGTAAAAGTCCTCCCTACCGTTCGCCCCGATATATCACCTTTGCTCGAGAGATGCGCTACGTGGCCCTGCCTTCGCCGATCTCCATCTTCGCGGACGTGCCGGGGACCATGGAGAGCTGGACGAGGACCACCCTTGGACGTGCTGGGGAACACCTGCCCATCTGCATTACCCTGTGTGAGTGTGTGAGACGGGCTCGTGTCTCTGGGATAATTAAGACTGCATAAGGATTTCTCTGTGTCTCTTCGCCCTGAACTGTAAATACGTGTGGTAATAATAATTAAACCAATCTGTTCTTTCTTCTTGATTCGTTCGTCTTTGTGGTTTCATCATTGACTAAGCGTGGTACGAATAAGATCGCTTAAATCGGGGTCCATTAATTATAACTGCGCGGATCACGTGTACGCAAACCGCTCGGCGTATTCCAACCTCACGTGGTTTGTACGAGGCTTGTTTCCTCGCTTCCAGGGCAGCGCGAGTACTTAGGTACGAGCAAGAATTTGATCCCGAAACCCTATTTGGCGCTGTCCGGAAGGGACGTAATAAGTCTCGGTTCGCGCCAGGCCAGTAAAGACAAGGGGATTAATCACCCCTTGATAAGGGGAGAAGGCCGGCGAGAGAATCGCAACAATATATGTGTATGTACTGTATGTACTGTATGTATGTACTGTATGTATGTACTGTATGTATGTACTGTATGTACTGTATGTATGTATGTATGTATGTGTGTGTGTATATATGTATGTATGTATATATGTGTGTATGCATGTATGTATATATGTACTGTATGTATGTATGCAATCTCTCTTGGTGTATTTGCAACAATGCCAATGAAGCACACAGAACAAGTCCTCAATCTTGTGTGAACAATTGACCCTTCCTCCTTCTCTCGGATAATTTAATTCTCCCATTTCTCTTAACATACAAAGTCTTGGATTTCAGAGCGAAAACATAGAGAAGTAAACCTAAAATACACAAACAAATGATGAGGAATTGGTGACAAGCAGATGTTGAGAAAGCACAGGAAAAATGGTCAACATCTTGATTGAGTTGGCAACGCATATGTGAACATGAGTTGGGCTTTTTGCTTCTGTTTTGTCAGGCCTCTACTGGAGGCCTTTGGAAATGCACGGACGGTGTTCAACGGAAACTCGAGTCGTTTTGGCAAGTTTACCTTGCTGCACTTCTCACCTCAAGGAGCAATCCAGGGAGGATGCCAAATTCCCTGTATCCTTTGTTCCATGAGATTCGTGCTCACAGTGAAACTCGATTTATTATCAATTTTAAAATTCCATACGAGGACTCCTGGTCAGGTAAAATCAGAAAACCGTACAGGTACTTTCCTGTGTAATTGCTACATTTAAAATACAAGCAGACAAACGTTTTTATATCGTTTACAAATCCTTTATGATCATTAGAGAAACATGGAGTGCTCCTGGTAAGGTGGATAGCCTGGTGCCTGGTACCTGGTAAGGTGGTGCCTAAATGCATTAGGACACACATTCAATACAAGTGACCATACATGATGACCATTTGACTGAATTCCAGCAAATTTAACTTGGTGAGTGTGACGTCTCCATTGAATGGCGATCTTCTTCATCGTGCTGCACTCCAAATTGATCAAAATCAAACTCTGTTTTGTTTAGCTGTCCCTGCCGTTTTTGTTGTTGTTGTTGTTGTATACTGAATCGAGGCTCGTGAAAGAGCTAACATTTATTTCACAAACAAATCAACCAGACAAACAAAATATACAAAAAGAGGAAGCGGAAGACAAGATGGGGAGAGAAGGGGAAGCACACAACCACAACATTTGAGAGCAGGGAGAAGTGTGGGAGGGAGAGGGCTTGGGGGCAGGAGGCATGGGAAGGGGAGGGGGGGGGGGATTAAACGGTTTCAATTAAAAACGGTTTCATCAAATTATTTTTTACTAAACTCATTGCCTTGATCGGTGTGGACCATCGGGTGAGAAAATACCACTTGCAGGTACTTCGTGGTAACATATACCTCAAGATCCACAATTCGTTTTCTTTGTACCTTCGTACTTTGCGAATGTGTACGGATTATCCCTCGATGATTCTGTTGTAATTCCGTTGTTATTCCTGTTGTTTCAAGAAATTTGTGCACAATTCATTGCCGATGTTTTCCTCTTTAACGACGAATCATTCCAGACTTACTGGAGAAGGTAAGCAAGTTGAGGGGGAAAAAAATCCATATGTCTGTGGTAGGCCTGAAATAACCCAGAATGCTTTGTCGTGTCATCGAAATCTGCAAGCAGTATAGCCCTGGCCTTGTTTTCTCATGCTTCTCAGGTTTAACTTTTCTTTTGTCGTAATTTCGACTGGGGCTACTTTTGTACCTGCGCTGTATGATGCAAGACAAATGTAGCTTTTTTCTTTCTTTTTTGTTTCTTTCTTCTTCTTTTTTTCTTGAGAGGAATCCCTTCTACTCATTTCAGAACCGTGTGGTGAGGCAGAACTCCAGGGAGAGGAACTTTCATGTGTTTTACGCTATTTTCGCTGGAGCTACAGAAAGTGAGAAAGGTACAGAGCATCTTGATTTGGGGATATGTATGATCACGTGGCTACACGACCATGGGAAAGCAAGCCGGAATGTTTGCGTCTCTTGATATTGAATTAATTTGGACTGACTTTAGGATTTGCCAACTTTTCCCTCGCACTTCCTTGTGTTTATAAACAGAGTGCCATGATAACAATTTGCACATGTTTCAAGGAGATAAATAAGAGAGGAATTGAACAAACGGCTCTGCTTCATGCGGATCCAAATCACGAGAGCAGCGTCGATTTTCCACTGCCGTTTGTCCTCCGGGACGTGGCCATGTGGTGAACTAGTTTGCCTCTAATTTTGAGAAAGATGGCGTTCAACTACCATTTGAGCTCTTGGTTCCTTTTCTTTACCATGAATTTTCTCTGTTGTGCACCGCTCCTTTCCTATTCCATCTCCAGGCACTGCATGACGTCATCACCGGGCACCAAAATGGGCCCGGCGATGACGCGTGTTGAAAGGGAGTACTCAGTTTTCACTCCGATTGTTTTCTTGTTTTCTTGTTTTCTTGTTTTCTTGTTTGTCCGGACGATATCTCAGCCATCCTTCTTTTTTTTTTTTCTTGTTTTTTTTGTATACTGAATCGAGGCTCGTGAAAGAGCTAACATTTACTTGACAAACAAATCAACCAGACAAACAAAACATACAAAAAGAGGGAGCGGAAGACAAGATGGGGAGAGAAGGGGAAGCACACAAACACAACATTTGAGAGCAGGGAGAAGCGCGGGAGGGAGAGAGCCTGGGGGGAGGAGGCGTGGGAAGGGGGGGGGGGGGGAGAGAGGTATAAAACACAAGGAGACCAAGGACTTCCAGGACAGAAGTTGGTATTTCAAAATACCTTTGCTTTGAGCTTGGAAGCTGCAATTTGGGCACAATAGTGGCTGGGTTGAGAGTCCTTGCACCACACATGGGGCCGGGTGGAGAATCCTTGCTCCACTCACGAGGCTGGGTGGGAGTCTTTGTTCCACTCACGGGGCTGGGTGGGAGTCCTTGCTCCACTCACGTGGCTGGGTGGGAGTCCTTGCTCCACTCACGAGGCTGGGTGGAGAGTCCATGCTCCACTCACGGGGCTGGGTGGAGAGTCCTTGCTCCACTCATGAGCCCCTCCACTCATGAGCCCCAGTGGGCTGGGTGGAGAGTCCTTGCTCCACTCATGGGGCCTCGGTCTCGTAATAGGTAGTGGTCCCCCACCGACATCAGGTTAATCAGGCCAGAATCCAGTGGTGTCATTTTACCATACTTTTATTATTTTTGAATTATTTTATATACATGGACTAGCATGGCGCGGCTCGCTCCGCTAGTCTCACCACATGTAGCCGCAGAGGCACAGGCTTGTTTAAACTGAGGATAATGTCCTGACTGAATTTGAGTTGCTGTGTTGTCATGGTTTACACCAATCATAAAATAAACATTTATTTTGTACAAATGTATTTCTAATATTAGTGATACTATTTATTTGTAATGTATTTGGAATAAAAAAAGGTCCCAGGGGTGTAAAGTTCTAAATGGTCAAGGGTCCAAGCTGTCTAATCGGTCTGAAGGGCGTAAGGGGTCTAAAGGGTGTTGAGGTCTTCGAGGTCAAAAGTGACTTATGGGGTGTAAAGGTTTAAAGGATATAAAAGGTTGAAAGGGTGAAGAGATCTAAAGGTGTCTAACGTATTGAAGTGGTCTTAAGGGTATTGGGGTCTAATGAGTCTTATGGGCCTTATGGATCTGCAGGGTATTTTGGGACATTTGGGTCGTCGGGGTCTTTTGGGTCTTTAACGTTGAACTTTGCTTTCACCCCAAGACAAAATAGAGCTACTGTACGGACTACGGAGGGACATAATTGATAGATTTGCTGTTTGAGTGGACAATAATAGGATGGTGGTCACACAAAGTTGAATTGATTTAACGTTGTACACTAATACTTCTTGAGGACTTCATTGACTATTATTGATTTCGATTTCGACCTATTTCGACTATTTCGACCCAGACTATTATTACCTAATATTGAGGACTTCCGCTTCCGGTCCCTCGAGCGACGGGCTTGCTTCGATCTCTCCACGGCATCAAAGTTTGAGTGTTTTCCCGTTCGTTTCTTTGTCAAATTTCCGCTGCGTATTTTGTTGTGTATGTGTTATTGTGTGTTTCTATTTGGTTTTGGTTTTGTAGTTGTTGCAAATTTATGTGTAATTAGTCGTTTCTTTGTCCGGGCCTCGTGCGGCCTGGTGTCTCGTGCGGCCTCCTCATCTCGACTTGTGCCCCGCCCCCTATATTCTCGTTTGTTCTTTCACCTCTGCTCCTGCTTTCTCAAATCCACGTTCTCACTTAGAGACTTTTCCCAGATTGTTTTCATGGTTTTGTTGAAATATTTATTTAAATATGTTTAAACCGCAGCGGTGATCCCCCCCCCCTCCCCCCCCCCCCCCAGGATTTCCATGTTTTAAACGTTTCCCAGTGTGTACCCTGGATAAGAATAGGTACGCCGTATCCCTGCGTGTCGTAGGAGGCGACTAAGAGGGTTGGCGTCAGGAAGGGCATCCGGCCAAAAAAAAACATTGCCTCAAAAAGAGAACCATGACAATTACAAATACATGTGGGCAGGGTACAGCCCGAAGTGGAGATCGGTTTCTGAGGTTTGGGACATGGAATGTAGGGACAATGACAGGGAGATCAGGAGAAGTGGTGGAAGTATTGGTCAGAAGAAGAGTGGACATATGTTGTGTGCAAGAGACGAGATGGAAGGGAAGTGGTGTGAGAATGGTGAAGGGTAGGCAGGGACAGAAATACAAGTTTGTGTGGCAAGGTTGCCTGGAGGGCGTGAATGGTGTTGGTGTCCTGTTTTCTGAGGAGTTTGTAGACAATGTGGTGAGTGTGACTAGAGTGAGTGATAGGTTGATGATGGTAAAAATGATGATTGGAAAGCTCTTGGTGAACATCATCTCGGGATATGCTCCGCAGGTTGGTCGGAGCGATGAAGAGAAGGACAAGTTCTGGTGTGCGATAGAGAAGCTGATGGAAAACGTGAAAGATGAGGAAGTTGTTGTGGTAGGAGGAGACCTAAATGGACATGTGGGAAGGAGTATGGATGGTTTTGACGGAGTTCATGGGGGTTACGGATATGGTGTGAGAAATGGAGAAGGTGAAAGGATTTTGGAGTTTGCTGATGGAGCTGATTTGTTGATTTGTAATACTCAGTTCCAGAAAGAGGATAATAAGCTTGTTACATACACATCAGGTGGGTCGACGACAACCGTTGACTACCTGATGGTGCGTAGGCGAGATAGGGGGCACCTCCGAGACACAAAGGTGATCCCGGGGGAGGAGGCTGTTTCACAGCACCACTTGGTTGTCTGCGACGTAAGGGTGAAAGGTGCGAGGAGAGCTCGGCGGGTGAAATACCAACCGAGAATGAAGGTGTGGAGGTTGAAAGAGGTGACAGTAATGGAGGCATTAAAAGAGAGGCTGAGTAGGGTCGAGGATGATGTGGTTGAGCTTGAAAGTGGTTGGATGTCAATGAAAGCTTGTCTGTTGGGAGCCGTTGGTGAGGTATGTGGATGGACAAAAGGACCACCGAGGCACTCGGAAACATCGTGGTGGGATGATGAAGTTGGAAAGAGGATTGACGAGAAGAGGAAGAAGTTCAAGGAGTGGCAGAAGGTGAAGGGTACGTGAGCAGAAACAGCAGAGCATGAAAGTTATAAGGCAGCCAGGAAGGCTGCAAAGAAAGAGGTAGCAAAGGCGCAGGAGGCATGTAGGAAAATGTTTGGAGAACGCTTGGATTCGGAAGAGGGTCAGAAAGCAGTATTCAGGATTGCAAAGCAGATAGCGAAAGAGAGGTGTGATGTGATGGGGGTGAGCTGCTTGAAGGATGAAGTGGGACAAATCGTTGTCGACCCAGATGGAATTAAAGGAAGATGGAAAATATATATGGAAATGCTGTTGAATACAGAGAATGAATGGGATGGCAACATAGAGAGTAACCCAGTTTTAGGACCGGCAGAGAAGATAACTGAGAAGGAAGTTGAGGAAGCGATAAAAGCAATGAAGGGTAGAAAAGCGGGAGGGCCGACGGGAGTTGTGGGAGATATGTTGAAGGCAGCAGGAAGTTGGGGTGTGAAGAGAATGACAGAGATCTGTAATCTGGTGGTGAAAGAAGGCCGCATTCCAGTGGATTTGGAACTGAGTACCCTCGTCCCTCTATACAAGGGGAAAGGTGACCCTCTGGAGTGTGGCTCGTACCGAGCGATAAAGTTATTGGAGCATGGAATGAAGGTATTGGAAAGGGTGTTGGAGAGGAGGATAAGGAAGAAAGTGAAGATCGACGAAATGCAGTTTGGATTTATGCCAGGAAGAGGAACGACAGACGCGCTTTTCATTGTGAGGCAGTTGCAGGAGAAGTACATGGAGAAGAGGAAGAAGTTGTTTCTTGGGTTTGTTGATCTGGAGAAAGCATTCGATCGGGTTCCACGCAAAGTATTGACATGGGCATTGAGGAAGTTAGGAGTGGAGGAATGGTTGATCAGAGTAGTGATGGCAATGTACAAAAGAGCGCGCACAGCTGTAAGGACGAAGGACGGGAACAGTGGTGAGTTTGAGGTGAAGGTGGGAGTGCATCAGGGGTCGGTACTAAGTCTGTTGTGAAAATCAAGATACAACAGCAACCCCAAAGTAGGTTTAATCGTAATTCGTTCTCAACATCATCTAGAGAGAAACCAATAAACATGGTATTACTAATACATACAGGTGAATACAGGTGCGGACAGGCTGTATGACTATAAAAGCTTTGATACATATTGCAGACACGTTACCTTTCTAAGGGAAGCCCAGAGAAGCTCTAGAGGTACATCGCTAGGGTTACATCGTGGTGACGGATCTACATCGCCTGTCCGCGCTGATATATATATATAGGAACCGAGAAAGGGTCGCGTAGCGGCCATGAGGCGAATAACATCAGTGTCGTAATTTGGATGACGATTTCATTACATTCTCCCCGCGCTTAGATCCAAACTCGGCGGTGAAGAACAGCAGACACATACAGAGGAATACATAGGAATGCAAAGAACGAAATACATTGGAAAGATGTCACTGCCGGTCGAACGTCCAAGGGGCCATCAATCCCGATGGCAGGGTTACTGCATTTCAGCCAGTTAGCCCGGTTAGCAATCAATCTCCAGCTATAGATATAGCCCTCATGATAATTAGAGATGATGGATGAATTGTATGTATACATCTTCCTCTGCAATCGAATAGAAAACTATTATTATGTATGGTACTTTAATGTTTATGGCGTAGCCCATTGGGCAATGCCGTCAAGAACAGTGCTGGTCCATCTGTATGTATGTATGTATGTATGTATGTCCCCTCAAACGTATACCAATCAGAACATGACATGGCGATGATCTGGTCTGGCAGAGGATCTGGTCACATGACATGGCGATGTGTTACATCTGGAGGAAGTCCCAGTCAAAGATATCGGACCGAGCAAGCAGTGGTCATCCCAGGGAGAAGACGTTGAGCCCGTGGGTAGTAGTAGTCTTCCTGTGGGGTAGTCTGAGTAGATAAGGGTACCTCGGTGAACAGTGAGAAACGGCTCAGTAGCTAGATGGGTAAGGTGTACCTTTGAGATTCGCAACTCATTACATAAGGTGTGCCATGACGAAGAGCGACTGGCCATACGACGCAAAGCAACGCATTACAGGCAGATGTCGGTGTGGCAGATGTGTAATCCATAACAGTAAGTAAGAAGACCATTACAGTAGGTCTGTACCCGTGGCTCCCAAGGGTACATACGCAGTACAAGCGCATGTAGCGGCACGCGAATCTACCGTTGGCAGCGATCGCACGAGTCACGAGCGGCCTCTGAAGGCTGCCTGGACGACCGGCATGGCCGATTTCGACGACGCACAAACGGTCGAAACGCGCCTCTCCAGCGAAGCGCGCAGGACCGCCGGGATGCATATGGCAAGCTTGTCCATCTGCACCGCGCGGGGAGGATCGGAGAAGATCGGCAGACCGAGAGAGTCCCGGCTGGACAAACCATGTTTGTCCCAGCGTCGTCCCGGATCGTTATGATTGATTGTCATGATTGTCACGCGGATCGGAGAAGATCGGCAGACCGAGAGAGTTCCGGCTGGACAAACCATGTTTGTCCCAGCGTCGTCCCGGATCGTTATGATTGATTGCCATGATTGTCACGCCAGATGACCCGGATGGATTGGCCATCCCGGATGTCCGACCGATCCATCCAGTTGACGCCATCGTTGCATGGCACGGATCCAGCCGGACCGCGGATGGATCGACCATCCACGGACGCAATGGCACAGAGAAGGCCCGGATGGATTGGCCATCCCGGATGTCCGACCGATCCATCCAGTTGACGCCATCGTGGCATGGCACGGATCCAGCCGGACCGCGGTTGGATCGTCCATCCACGGACGCAATACCGCAGTGCAGCTCATTGAGGCTGCATTGGGAGGGAGAGGTGTACTCTATTTGATTGATTAATTGTATATTTAAAATCAATAAAAGATTATCACAAAATATTTTCATAATCAATTGGCGCATCGCATAACTAACCCACAAGGGGCGAGGAGGGAGTCGCCACCCGGGCGAGCAACAAGAACCTCCCGGGTCCCCACAAGAGTCGAGGTGGCCCGATCACAGGGATGGGCCATGTCGAGAAAACAAAAGGTCGCAGGGGCCATGGGTCACGGTGTACCCAGTGAGACCAGCGCGACCTCACGGGAGCGCGGCAGATTAGCAACATGGTCATATCCCTAGGACATACTATCCACAAACCGCAAGAATAACGAGGTAGACAAAACATCTGTTAAAGAGGTGGCTGCAGTGCGCTGCATACCGAAGACAGACGACCTTCACAGTCTGGGTCAGGCTGAGTCACAGTCAGACTGGGGCATAGGGAAACGGAATCAGACGAGGCAAGAGCTCTGTCCGATAACAACGAGCCCAGAGTCAAGGACGAGCACGCAGTACGGTGTCCTCGTTACATGCGCAGGCGACGAGGGAGTCGGGCGCGACGCTCAATGTCACGAGGTCACCGTGTACTCCCACCGCGGTGACCCTGAGGGAGCGCCGCGGTACGTTGTACACGTCGTTACGTAAAGGACAATTAGTACATAGAAAGGTAACGAATCCCCGATGAGACCGCGGGAAGCACGCCATTACGCAAATGACGCCGCGAAGCGAACGCGTCTAAGATGCTGTAAAGCGTACGCGTGATACAGTCGATGACGTCATCAAGTAGGTCGGGCGGGTTTGACGGCGAGCTCCAGCCGAGCGGCATCCCCAGACGGAGCAAAGCAGCACACCGAAATCCAACGTCTCGCGCGCAGCAGCACCCGAGCGAGCCCGAGATCGGCACACGGCACACGAACCCGGCCGGCGGCGAAAGCATCATCTAGGGCGCACCGCGTACGAGGGAAACCGAAAGCCGCGTCTCGGCCCGTTGATCCAGAGCGGGCGAGCCCGCCGAGCCGAGGGGCGAGCACGCCCGGCAGCGACAGACCGCACGACCCGAAGCAGCGCCCCGCCTGCCTGGCTGTCGGGTCTAAGGAGCGATCACATACAACGCCCTGAAGTAGCATCTCATATGAGGTGCATCGAGCATGAAGGATGAAGAGGAGGCCTTTCAGTCCGACAAGCCTGCTCTACACCAACACTACATAAACGCAATATAACGCAATCCAACAGCTTATCGAATTAAATAATTGGGTGAAACGCGGGGTGTAAAAAAAAAAATGAAAGCATTCGGTCCACATACATTCCATGCACAGCATTTTTACAATGGTCGCAGGTGGTTAACGCATACGCCGTTTGATCAAGTAAAACAAAGGACGAAGAAGAACGATCACTTATAGAATACACATGGTAGTCAGGTATACGATCAACCATTAGAAGCATATGCCCGTGTGTCGTGAAAGGCTATGAAGGTCCCGCTCGACGTCCATAGAAACTCATCCGTGCTGCGACGAGTCGTCGCATGGTGCCAAGCGAGCCTCCATTGAGGCGAATCCGGGCAGCGGAGTCGCCGGCCTCGGGGGAGCAGCTGCTATCGCAGGTGGGATTGCGACGGCCGCGATAAGAATCGCCGGCCTCACCGAGTGCTCGTCGCATGGCGCCAAGCGAGCCTCCATGGAGGCGATTCCGGGCAGCGGAGTTCGCCGGCCTCGGGGAGTAGCTGCTACATGCAGGTGGGATTGCGACAGCCGCGATCAGAATCGCCGGCCTCACAGAGTGCCCGCGAGAGGAACCGCATGCAAAGGGGTCCATCCAGTGAAGAGGCGGCGCGCGCAACTGGCGCGTCGTGCATTTGTAGTGATTCCTTCCAGCGACGGTGCGGTGCCACGCGAAGGGTGCCACGTGTAGGAGGTGATCGGAATCAGGATGGGATCGCGGGCCTCCCAGAGTAGTAGCACGCGATGGGAGCAGTGCACGTCGATTCGCGTGGAGGAGGTGGTTCCACCGAGTATCGAGTGGTCGGGGTGAGCCGGTCGTGAGAGGCACGGCGTGCTTCCGACGAGCAGCGCGCGTTCGCGCGGAGGAGATGGGCCACAGAGTAGCGAGTGGTCGGAGTGGAGCCGGTCGTGAGAGGCACGGCGTGATTCCGACGAGCAGCGCGCGTTCGCGCGGAGGAGATGGGCCACAGAGTAGGCGAGTGGTCGGAGTGGAGCCGGTCGTGAGAGAGAGATGTGACTCGGAGTAGATGGGCCACTGAGTAGCGAGTGGTCGGAGTGTGCCGTCCGTGTGGAGGCATAGCCGACATGGGAGACGTGATCACTCGCGTAGGAATCTCAACTCGGGCCGAGGCACGCATATCTAGGAAGAATCCCTCGGACGGAGCCGTTAGTGCTTCCGAGCTGCGATCGGACGGGTAGGCCGGCGGCTCCAAGCGGGTCCGTCGTTCCGACGCGGTCTCAACCGCGTGCAAAAGCAAACGAGCATCGTGCTCCAGGCATCGAGCCGGAGTCCGTCACGCCTGCTCTGGCGTTCGGGTCTCATGAGAGCAGGTCGCTTTTTGTCGACGCGGTCCCGCGAAAAGGCTTGCGACGTCCCGTCTTTCGAGGCAGGCCGGCAGCGAGAGTAGTCGGAGCTCCGTTGCTGGAGCTAGCTCGACGGGTCCTCCGCTGGGCATTCTTCTCCGAGGCGAGCAGTGCAGGAGCGATGTCAGGAGAGGAATTACGATTAAGTGTTGTGAAAATCAAGATACAACAGCAACCCCAAAGTAGGTTTAATCGTAATTCGTTCTCAACATCATCTAGAGAGAAACCAATAAACATGGTATTACTAATACATACAGGTGAATACAGGTGCGGACAGGCTGTATGACTATAAAAGCTTTGATACATATTGCAGACACGTTACCTTTCTAAGGGAAGCCCAGAGAAGCTCTAGAGGTACATCGCTAGGGTTACATCGTGGTGACGGATCTACATCGCCTGTCCGCGCTGATATATATATATAGGAACCGAGAAAGGGTCGCGTAGCGGCCATGAGGCGAATAACATCAGTGTCGTAATTTGGATGACGATTTCATTACAAAGTCCACTACTATTTGTAGCTGTGATGGAGGTGATGGCTCAGAACGTAAAGGAGGGTTTACCGTGGGAGTTGTTGTATGCAGATGATCTGGTGTTGATTGCGGAAAGTATGGATGGACTGAAGGAAAAGATGAACACGTGGAAGGAATGTATGGAGACAAAAGGTCTGAAGGTGAATATCGGAAAGACGAAGGTGATGGCAAGTGGTAAAGCATGTGGTGAGGTGGAAAGAACTGGGAAGTGGCCGTGTGCTGTGTGTAGGAAGGGTGTCGGAGTTAACTCCATTCAGTGTACAATGTGCGCTGAGTGGGTTCATCAAAAATGTAGTGGTCTGAGAGGGTCATTAACCAGTGTGGCAGCTGCATTCAAATGTAAGGTGTGCACAGAGGGAGCTGCAGATGGAGGAAATGTTGAGTTGGATCTTGGAGACGGCGTGAAGCTGGAAGGTGTGAAAACAATTTGCTACCTCGGAGACATGCTGAATGGAGAAGGTGGATCAGACTCGGCAACGGTTGCTCGAGTGAGATGTGCATGGAAGAAGTTTCGGGAATTGAGTGGCGTGCTGATGATGAGGGGAGTGTCGTTGAAGCTGAAGGGAAAGGTGTATGCTGCATGTGTGAGAAGTGTTATGATTTATGGGAGCGAGACATGGGTAATGAACGTAGAGCAGCAACGAAGGTTGGAAAGGGTGGAAATGCGAATGGTTCGACGGATGTGTGGAGTATCGTTGAGAGAGAGGAAGACAAATGATGAATTGCGAAAGATGATGGGAATAGAGCCTGTGATTGATGCTGTGAAGAGGAACAGGTTGAGATGGTTTGGTCATGTGTTGAGGAAGGATGAAAGTGACTGGTTGAGAAGAGTGATGGAAATGAATGTAGAAGGAAGTAGAGGACGGGGAAGACCGAGAAAGACTTGGCTAAAGATGGTGGAAGAAGAAATGCGGGCAAGGGGGTTAACAAGGAGAGATGCAGAAAATAGGGCAAAATGGAGAAGATTGTCATGGGGACCGCAAGGCTAACCCCCGCTCTAGCAGGGAAAATGGCCTTTTAAAATGCATGTTGTTGTTGTTTTTGTACTAATACCACTTTCAGGTTTGCAAATTCTAATGCACATATGATGGCCTCAACTGATTTCCATGTATTAATACCCATGAATTCCAAATTAGCCCCACAAATGGTGCACACAATGAGATCTGCTCAAAACCAGTAGGGCTAATGAAATGGTACACCCAAAGTTGTATGTTCTAGCCAATCAGGTGTGGATGTGATTCGTACCTTTGTCATTGGAACCATTTTTCTGTCTTGGTGCCTTGCCGAGAGCGATGTCCTTTCAGGAACTGAAGGTGGAGATCCCAATTGATAAGCGGACAGCAGTTGGTTCAAAACATTGTGGAGAAAATGGAATCTTTAAGGAATATCTCATGAGTTTTGGGAGGATGATGTACAAAATATTTGGGTGTCATATTTAATTATTGAGGGACAACGTGCCTTGGGGTAACCCCCAGATGTTGGTTTTGGGTTTAATAATCAATTATTGAGGGACAACGTGCCTTGGGGTAACCCCCAGATGTTGGTTTTGCGTTTAATAATTAATTATTGAGGGACAACGTGCCTTGGGGTAACCACCAGATGTTGGTTTTGGGTTTAATAATTAATTATTGAGGGACAATGTGCCTTGGGGTAACCCCCAGATGTTGGTTTTGGGTTTAATAATTAATTATTGAGGGACAACGTGCCTTGGGGTAAACCCCAGATGTTGGTTTTGGGTTTAATAATTAATTATTGAGGGACAACGTGCCTTGGGGTAACCCCCAGATGTTGGTTTTGGGTTTAATAATTAATTATTGAGGGACAACGTGGCTTGGGGTAAACCCCAGATGTTGGTTTTGGGTTTAATAATTAATTATTGAGGGACAACGTGCCTTGGGGTAACCCTCAGATGTTGGTTTTGGGTTTAATAATTAATTATTGAGGGACAACGTGCCTTGGGGTAACCCCCAGATGTTGGTTTTGGGTTTAATAATTAATTATTGAGGGACAACGTGCCTTGGGGTAACCCCCAGATGTTGGTTTTGGGTTTAATAATTAATTATTGAGGGACAACATGCCTTGGGGTAACCCCCAGATGTTGGTTTTGGGTTTAATAATTAATTATTGAGGGACAACGTGCCTTGGGGTAACCCCCAGATGTTGGTTTTGGGTTTAATAATTAATTATTGAGGGACAACGTGCCTTGGGGTAACCCGCAGATGTTGGTTTTGGGTTTAATAATTAATTATTGAGGGACAACGTGCCTTGGGGTAACACCCAGATGTTGGTTTTGGGTTTAATAATTAATTATTGAGGGACAACGTGCCTTGGGGTAATCCCCAGATGTTGGTTTTGGGTTTAGTAATTAATTATTGAGGGACAACGTGCCTTGGGGTAACCCCCAGATGTTGGTTTTGCATTTAATAATTAATTATTGAGGGACAACGTGCCTTGGGGTAACCCCCAGATGTTGGTTTTGCATTTAATAATTAATTATTGAGGGTCAACGTGCCTTGGGGTAACCCCCGGATATTGGTTTTGGGTTTAATAATTAATTATTGAGGGTCAACGTGCCTTGGGGTAACCCCCAGATGTTGGTTTTGCATTTTATAATTAATTATTGAGGGTCAACGTGCCTTGGGGTAACACCCAGATGTTGGTTTTGGGTTTAATAATGAATTATTGAGGGACAACGTGCCTTGGGGTAATCCCCAGATGTTGGTTTTGGGTTTAGTAATTAATTATTGAGGGACAACGTGCCTTGGGGTAACCCCCAGATGTTGGTTTTGCATTTAATAATTAATTATTGAGGGACAACGTGCCTTGGGGTAACCCCCAGATGTTGGTTTTGCATTTAATAATTAATTATTGAGGGTCAACGTGCCTTGGGGTAACCCCCGGATATTGGTTTTGGGTTTAATAATTAATTATTGAGGGTCAACGTGCCTTGGGGTAACCCCCAGATGTTGGTTTTGCATTTTATAATTAATTATTGAGGGTCAACGTGCCTTGGGGTAACCCCCAGATGTTGGTTTTGGGTTTAATAATTAATTATTGAGGGACAACGTGCCTTGGGGTAACCCCCGGATATTGGTTTTGGGTTTAATATATAATTATTGAGGGACAACGTGCCTTGGGGTAACCCCCGGATGTTGGTTTGACTCGTATAAAGGCAGTTGTTAGCAAGTGGGAGACACCATGTGGTCGGTGCATGGTGAGAGTACAGTGACCGTTTTTGGTTAAAATACATGGCAGCAAGTACACCTTCTTCTTAAGGAAAGTCAGGACAGCATTATACATTGTCCTTATCAGAGTTATCCTTATCATTGAAAGTGAAATAAGTGAGAATCCAAAGATGAGAATTCAAATGATTATTTCTCCAATGTGTTTCAAAATTGGTGGAATGTTGTAGTTTGCGCAATTCTTGGTTGGATGCGATTTTTATTTTTATTTTGTATATAATAATATAGTCTTTGTTTAATATAATTATCAAGTTCTTTGACTGGATGAATCTTTTATTGAACTATTTATTTTTGCTGAAATTCCCATTACTCGAGATATTCCCATATTATTATGTTTCCCTCCTTCACTATTTTACAGAGCGGTTGTCTCTAACCACATCGAGCAATTATCACTACCTCAACTGCCTGTCTGAAGATGTTGCCAATGACAGAAATACTTTTAAGAAGATCATGGTGGGTTTGCCATCACACGAACGGTGATCACATCCCAGTTGTGCACACACAATGGAAGCTAAATCTGGTTTGTCTTACCCTTTTCACCTCAAACGAAATATAAAACATTTCTCCTTAATGCTCAATGAAACTAAATAGGGCTCGAGGCTTGGCCTTCTCGAGGGTCCTGCTTTATGGTTCAGATTGTGGAACATCAATCATGTCGCATCTTGTGTTGAACGAGATCTGCTTTTCATCAGGAATATGTATATCATATATAATATATATATATAATAATTTATTTACTTATTTTTATACATTGAGATTTATTAGCAGTCAAAATGCCATTGAAAGGATCTTGTTTTATTCTACCTTTTATTTAATTGTTGGAAAGGTTAAAATGACCAAACAAAGAAGAGTTTTCATGAAACTCGGCACGTTTGTCGACAATGATGTGGACTGCGGAAGGCGTAATTCATTTGAACCTGCCAATGCATCAATTGTTTTATTAACCAAGTTGTTTCATACACAATACATCCCTTGCCCTGAGAGTTCGAGTTCTTCTGCTGAACGGTCCTCATTCCACCTGTTGTATTAATCATAATTATAACTACATTCATGGTGGTCATAACAACAACAACAACAACAATACTTATGTAGCACTTTTTTTATGAAAGCAGCACAAGGTACACAACAATAGTCCATGGGCTGGATAGACCCACCGTGCACCGCCCCCCCCCCCCCCAGATTCCTCACCCACTGGTATATTTTTGTCCATTAGGGTCTCCTTGATGAAAAAAAAGATGTTAACAAGGAAAATGTAGGGATGGACTTGATGTTCTCACCCTATTTTCATAGGTTCCTCCTAGACGACATTTTGCGATTTTTCAATGTTTAATTTAAGGGGGTATGGTTACTTTTTTGGCTCGTATGTCAGTATCAACAATCTGATCATTACAATTTATATATCATTTAAAAGGTAATTGAATTACCTCTCCAATGGTGTATTAATATTTCAGATACCACCACTACTCATACATCTACAACCGTTCGAAGTGAATATATATCGACAAGTCTCATAAAACATCGAAAATATCCCCTCGGATACCAAAACATTTTTTTTGTTTTGTTTTTTTGTTTTTTTGTATACAAGATCGAGGCTCATGAAAGAGCTAACATTAATCACACAAAAAGACAAACCGACACACAAAACACAAAAAACAAGGGGAGCGGCAGACAAGATGGGGAGAGAGGGGGAAGGACACAAACACAACATTTGAGAACAGGGACATCGGGAGGACTTGGGGGGAGGTGGGAGAGGAATAAAACATATGAACACTGCAAGGACTCTGGGGTGAATTAGCGGGGGTAGAAAAGATCAAGGTTTTCGATGGGGGAAGATAAGAGATGGTGAACAGCTGTTTTAAAGACCTGGAGGGAGGAGTGGGATTGAAGGGAGTGGGGGAGTTTGTTCCAGAGGCGGGAGAAAAGGGGAATGAAAGAGTGAAGGTGAGCAGAGAGCCTAGACTTTGGCAGTTTAACCATAAGAGGGTTGCAGGCAGATCTTGTGCGACCTGAAGGAATATTGGGGGGACAGAGCACAGAGAGAGCTGGGGGAGCAAGGCCGGAGAGGAGTCCTGTGATGTATCGGTCGATATTCCGACTGAGATTAACTTGCCATCATATTTTTAAATATATATTTTAAACAGGTACACGCTATTAATGAATATTTATAAGATGGAAACACATACAAGAAGATAATCAAAACATATTTTGACTTTCAGATTATTATAAGCCTCAGGAAAATGTGAAAAACCAAGATAGCCGCCAAATCGTCATACGAAAATCTGTAAATTCTCATATTTTCCCTCTCAGATGAGAGACATACATGAATGAAAGTTCCTTTTGTATGTTTTCAGACCCAAGGAATCCATTTCCACCAATGTGTTTAGAAAATAAGTACAACTTATCAAGATGGCAGCCATGTCCAATTGAAAATTGCTAAACATTGGTGATAATTGATAATAATAATATGCAGTACTAAAATAACAAATACAAAACTATGTTTCGTAACGTTTCGTAACCATGATTAATACCAAATATGATCAAAATCCATTCACCATGTTCACATTTGCAGACTGCAGAGCGGTCGCAAGGAAATCTCTCGGACGCCGCGTAACCCCAAACCACGGTGTTCCCGACTTTCGTCCGGGGGATACAATATTTAATCACCCACGGAAATCAAAACAAAATACAAAGTGAGTGAGTGAGTGATATGGAAGTTTTACAACCCTGTCGACACCTTAATTGGATCATATTATGGTTAAAAACATGTCGACTATGCACAATAACAACTAAAAATTGGTAAAACCAAGGCAGGTCAACTACCGAACGGCAAATAACAAAATACAAAGACTTATTTCATTGTGGTAATACTGAATTAAATGACCAGGTAATTAATGTGGACAGTAACATGGTAAATCACATCTGCAGAAACATATTATACCTAATTATATTGTGAAAGTATTCCTAATTGATTAACAATGTTTTTGCAATATCAAAGAGCAAACTCTTTCATGAAACAGCTGGCTAAGCGCCATCATCATCATCATCACTGTCATCATCGTCTTGCGAGAAGTCGTCGACTCCTTCATCTTCATCCTCATCGGAGGCACCCGAATCATCTGAGTCCTCGGTGTCGGTATGACTATCTACATCCGCACGGTCGACTGGTAGTGCGTCTCCTTCAAACCACACCGGTTCAAGCTTGTCACCTTTTCCAACTTTCCAACCATTACCGTCTGCAGGACTTGGGCCATCAGGTTGTGGAACGTGTGCCCTCTTCCAGATGGCCACCTAGTAGTTTACTCGCCTAATATGCTGATGCAGTACTGTTACGCAAGGGGGAAGCTGGCCGACGTCAATATTCCGACCGAGATTAACTGCTCCATCAGGACTGCCACATTTCTCCTTAAGCTTTGCGTAGCCTAAGTTGTCTACCTTCTTATACCGGGGTTTCCCGTAGATAGCACACGTGAATGCCTCCGATTCAGTGTACACAGCTTCAGGAACAGTCCATTCGTCTCCAAGGCTCGCTAATACAGACTGGAATGCTGGCATCTTGTGGAGCACTTTAATTGGCCGTATTTTCCCAATGCCCTTGAAGGCACTAGTGGTATCACAGTGCGTAAATGCATGTAAGGCCATCACGGCAGTGCAGAACTGTTGACCATAGCCATGTGAAAGATCTGTGACATTTATGAGCCGCTTTTTATTTCCAGAGCCTGTGTCGAATAGCGGTGTTACATCGAGGGTCGGAGCGTGATGAAGAGCAATGAAGAACACATCGCTATCTGGACTTCGGATACGTACAACCTGGTATCCTCTCTCTTGTGCATAGAGACAGTATATGATGACTCGCGTGTCTGTCTCCTCTTGTGTTGAATACAGGGAAGTAATTTCAGTTCTTTTCATTGTGTTTCCATCATCTGAGCTCAACATGGAGGCATGTCCTTCAACTACGACAACCATCTTATGCTGGAGCAGTTTTGAAGCGAATTCGTTCTCACTCCAAACATCACTCAGAACTTGGCTCAGTTGTATTTTGTTGTCATCATTCATTAAGAAGAGCTTCCAATTGATGGGTTTCTTTGTCAGTGGTCCACGGATAATCAACTTGTCTCCGCATCCTCGTCTTTCACGTTCCATCCCCTTCACCGATTGAGCTTTGTACATCTCTGTGCTGAATACAATGTCGTTCTGCTTGTGCACAGCATCATATATTCTGTAAGTGATTTGTTGGAAATTGCCTGGGATGTCCTGCAAGGTGTGAAATAAGGCATTGCCATCTTGAATAATTAGGGTATCAGCTCTTGGTAGTGGAACATCTTCTGTATCCTTCAGGAGATATTGCAGACCCTTCGCTTTGTCTGTCTTGGCCAGGAATCCGTCTGCGGTACCCATGCTGTATGGAACTGGAGTGATAGGGTATCTCATCAAATTTTCACAGACTGATGGTAGCGGGCTTCACTTGCAAATAGATCGTATCCCTTGATGCGACGCAACATGTCATCGTCCGACTTTTTCGTTGCCACTTTCCAGACATTTTCGCCACCGCCAAACTCAAACTTCCATGTCGCCTCGGTGGTCCAGCTTCCATGTTGCTTGACCTTTTTTCGTCCTTGCTTGTTGCAGAAGATGCAGTCAGGCTGGAAGATAACTTTGTCTGTGTCGTCGGATGAACGTCTTGTTGGCCGAGATGTACCAGATCGAGATGTACTGGGCTCATCTACAGAGGAAGCTCCACATAAGCGATTGAGGTTCATGGTGAACCTTTGATAGCAGTGACGGTGGTAACCATGCCGACTTGTGAGTGTGTCTGGAACCTGGGAACAGACATCGGGCATTCGATACGGAGACGTTGCTGCTTGTGAGAGTCGTTTTTTGCAAATCTCTTGAAGCTTGTCGAGTCTTTCTTGTGTAAGGTAAGTGAAGTTTTCTGGCGAAGAGTCTGTGAAATGGATGACACAGATATCAGGCTGATCTACAGGGGCATCTCCACGCTCTTGTTCACATTTGCGTCTTTTAGTCTGTTTCATCTTGATCACGGGCTACACATCGTTATGGAACATATACCTGAAATGATACAAAAACAGGATTCGGTCATAAACTGTACAAAACAACCTTTCATTGTTGTAACGATAATTTCACGATGGTACAAAAATGTTAAAACATAATTGATGTTTAGCAATTTTCAATTGGATATGGCTGCCATCTTGATAGGTTGTACTTATTTTCTAAACACATTGGTGGAAATGGATTCCTTGGGTCTGAAAACATACAAAAGGAACTTTCGTTCATGTATGTCTCTCATCTGAGAGGGAAAATATGAGAATTTACAGATTTTCGTATGACGATTTGGCGGCCATCTTGGTTTTTCACATTTTCCTGAGGCTTATAATAATCTGAAAGTCAAAATATGTTTTGATTATCTTCTTGTATGTGTTTCCATCTTATAAATACTCATTAATAGCGTGTACCTGTTTAAATATATATATTAAAAAATATGTTTTGGTATCCGAGGGGATATTTTCGATGTTTTATGAGACTTGTCGATATATATTCACTTCGAACGGTTGTAGATGTATGAGTAGTGGTGGTAGCTGAAATAGTAATACACCATTGGAGAGGTAATTCAATTACCTTTTAAATGATATATAAATTGTAATGATCAGATTGTTGATACTGACATACGAGCCAAAAAAGTAACCATACCCCCTTAAATTAAATATTGAAAAATCGCAAAATGTCGTCTAGGAGGAACCTATGAAAATAGGGGGATAACATCAAGTCCATCCCTACATTTTCCTTGTTAACATCTTTTTTTTCATCAAGGAGACCCTAATGGACAAAAATATACCTATGGGTGAGGAATCTGGGGTGGAGGGGTCTATCCAGCCCGTGGACTACAACACAATGATGCTGGACGGCAGATATTTATAATTATAAAATACGATGATCAGGAGTAAAGTATACCATTAAATTAGGATGGAGATGAAAGTGAAAATATTGTTGTAATATATAAATATATAATTAAATTGATATATGTGGGAAATTTACATGCCCAGACCAGGAATCTAACCCAGGTCCTCTGGAAAACCGCACCTGTGCTCTGTATACATATACGAGTATAATGTAGTATGCGAAGGTAAAACCTATCAATCTTTTATGGAGCAGAGAAAGCAGAATTGATGTCCAAGAAAAGAGAATTCCACAAGAGGCCTTGGTTCTCGCTCAAATTTGCAATCAAGTCTTGTCAGTCCTTAACAGGCTCATGTATATATATATATATACACCCACACCCACAGATAAACACACACGGAGGGGGATACTTGGGAGGGCTCCATTCTACCTTCTAAAACTTGCATATAGAGATGACAACCAACAGCACACACACACACACACACACACACACGCACGCACACACACACACACACACACACACACACGCACACGCACACGCACACACACACACACGTGCACACAATGGTAAAATACATGCAATTATACAAGATCAAACCCCCAAATAATCCATCTGACTGAGAAAGCAATGGAGGTTTGGAATACCACATTGATATTACAGCACTCAGGAAAAAAGATCGAAATACCAGGAGTGAAGATACAGTCATGTGAAAAAGTAAGTACACCCCATGTAAAGATTGGACTTTTTCAACATATTTCAACATACAGCTATTTGATCTTCATTTCAACAATATTGAAAGATAAAGGTGATATAATATAACAAATATCATGAAACATTTACATTTTGTAGTCCATTGTATAATTTAAATAAACATAAATGCAAATTTTGCATGTGGAAAAAGTAAGTAAACCCCTACATTTATCACAACTTCAAATACCTAAAATTAGAATCAGGTGCACCAGCTCAGGTGCAAATGATTACAACATCGTTAGAGAGGATCTTGGAGGACCTTGTCTTATATAAACCTCAGACATTTAGTTTGGTTTGCTCTTTGTTGTTGAAGTGTGCGGCGTCACCATGCCTAGATCAAAGGAGCTCTCTGAGGCCTTCAAAAAGAAGGTTATAGATGCCTACGAGTCTGGGAAGGGATTTAAGAAGATCTCCAATCAATTTGAAATCAATCATTCGACTGTCCGGAAGATCATCTACAAGTGGAGAAGATTCCAAACAACTGCCAACTTGTTCAGGCCAGGCCGCCACAGCAAGTTCAGCACGAGAGCAGACCGCACGATGCTGAAAGAAGTCTCTAAGAACCCCAGAATGTCATCACTGGACCTACAGGTAGCTCTTGCCACTGTTGATGTCAAAGTGCACGAGTCTACCATTAGAAAGAGGCTGCACAAATTTGATCTACATGGTAGGTGTGCCAGGAGGATACCTTTGCTGTCCAGAAAGAACATCAGGGCAAGACTAAAGTTTGCCAATGAACACCGAGGCAAAGACCAGCACTTCTGGAACAATGTGCTCTGGACAGATGAGTCAAAGGTGGAGCTATTTAGCCACAGTACCAGAAGACATGTTTGGTGAAAACCAAATACAGCATTTGACCACAAGAACCTGATACCAACTGTAAAGCATGGTGGTGGAAATATTATGGTTTGGGGCAGCTTTGCTGCAACAGCCCTGGGCAGCTCACCATCATAGAATCCACTATGAAATCTTCATTGTACCAGAGGGTGCTTGAGGATAATGTGAGGCCATCTGTCGGAAAGGTGAAGCTCAACCCAAGGTGGACCTTGCAACATGACAATGACCCTCAACATACCAGTAAATCCACCAAGGAATGGCTGAAAAGAAAGAAATGGAGGGTTCTGGAATGGCCAAGTCAAAGCCCGGATCTAAATCCCATCGAGATGTTGTGGGTGGATTTGAAACGAGCTGTGCATGGAAGAAACCCTTCAAACATCGCACAGCTGAAATAATTCTGCATGGAGGAGTGGGCAAAAATTTCTCCCAGTCGATGTCAGAGACTGGTAGACAGTTATAAGAAACGCCTACTTGAGGTTGTTTCTGCCAAAGGGGGCAATACCACTTCTTCGAGCCAAGGGTGTACTTACTTTTTCCTCATGCGAAATTTGCATTTATGTTTATTTAAATTATACAATGTACTACAAAATGTAAATGTTTCATGATATTTGTTATATTATATCACCTTTATCTATCAATATTGTTGAAATGAAGATCAAATAGCTGTATGTTGAAATATGTTGAAAAAGTCAAAACTTTACATGGGGTGTATTTACTTTTTCACGTGACTGTATGTTGAGGAATCTTGCAGAGAGACAGCCTTCCCTCTTCCTGTTTTTCTGATTGGCTGATGAACTCAACCAAGTACACAGAATAACAACAGCAGAATTGGCCGAGTATGTGAAAAGTTAAACTACCAATGAAAATTTGTAAGCAAACATGAAGACAGCAAACCAGATCAGGTATTCCTAACCCACCCAGCAAAGCATTTCCAAAGACTGAAACAACAACGAAATAACAACAACAAACAACAAAACATTTACAATAAACCGAAACAGCAACAATTACAGCCCCAAAAAGTGCAAAAAATAGATCATAAATACATAAAACGAAATATCAACAGATATACACCGACAAATGGAAAAACGATAAAATATCAGGAAGGTATAAGAAAGAGTTGGACAGAGTGGGGATAGACAAAGAAGGCTCTTTGGAATGGCTAAGAAGAGCTCAGCTCAACTGGGATGGAGAACGAATCATAATAAATTCCCAAGATCAAGAACACTATACCAATGGATTTAAGAAAATGGTTGTTGTTGTTTTTGTATTCAGCCTGTAGCTGCTGGTTGCATAATTTTTCTGGAAGTGTGTTTGTGCTGTTGATGCAGTGCCCCAATTACCAGTGAGCTGGTACTCAATTTGCCAACCTCGGAAGGATGCCAGTCTGAGTCCAACCCCTGGTGTTAAATCAACGATCGACTGGGATTTTAACTCATGATCCTAGGATCCCAAGACAGCACCCTAACCGTTAATCTAACACCAGGTTAAGAAAATGGTGGGACTGAGTCAATCGGCCAAGCATAGGTTCTGCAAGATAGAAACAGAAAGTACAAACCACCTCCTATCGGGATATAGAAAAACTCATGTCAGAGCATCTGTACACCCAAAGCGCAACAAAGTATGTCGAGTAATCCACTGGCACATCTACAAAAGTCTCACTATTCCAGTTCCAGAAAACGTTTTTTTTTTTTTTTTTTTTTTTTTGTGTGTGTGTACTGAATCGTGGCTCGTGAAAGAGTTAACATTTACTTCACAAACAAATCAACCAGACAAACAAAATATATAAAAAGAGGGAGTGGAAAAACAAGATGGGGAGATGACAGAATACAGGTCTTCAGGTGTCAGATGAGACATTTTTTAACAACGTGATCACGTGATCACAAACAACGTGGTCGAAGAACGAACGAACAAATAAGAATGAATAAACGAATAAGAACAGAAGGAAATGTTTTTTTTTTTTTTTTTTTTTTTTGAGATTTTTAAACAAGGAAGTATGGGATGAAAAGACCGTGAAAAACAGAGACCGGAAAGTAATTGCAGCGCGATCGGCGAACCGCTGAGACAAAAACAAAGCCTCAAGCCAAGGTCGGACACGGTAGCCTAGTACTACACTTAGGCCTCAGAATACGTGATACGAAAGACCGACGATTCTGTACACAGGTATGAAAAACCAACGCCAAGAATACTATTAAAGACACCCCAATAGGTACATACACCGAGAGAAAGATACAGTTTCGACAAAAACACAATTGTGAAAAGTTACTTAACTTCGAAAGCAAGCGCGCATGGACATCTTTGAAGAGACGAGACCTCCAATCTTGCGCATGCGCAGACCTGCCTTGTGGAAAAATGAACCACAAGCAATCACTGAAAACAAGGAAGTAATGCTCACGTATGGCATAGCGATCCCATCAAGTGTGAATATAGAAAACAAAGCATTGCGACCGGATATACAAAAAAGGTACAAAAAACTTAGGTACAAAAAGGAAAGAAGGCATTTCTAATTAAGGTGTCAGTCACCTGCGATTTGGCCTAAATAATGCAGAAATCAAGAAAATTACCAAATACCAGGACCTCAACAATGAAGTGCCAAGATCCTGGAAGCTGAAGAATGCCAAAATTGTACCATTGATTATTTATTGGAGCAAAGGGAATGATGAAGAAAACCCTTACTGAGCACTTAAAAAGCATTCCGGGGAATATTACGACAAACGAACTGCAGTTGGAAGCTGTCGGAGGCTCGGTGACGATCCTCAAAAGAGCCCTCGGAACAAAACTTTGAGAACAAGAAAACTTCACAAACTGGCCCATGAATCATGATCCATTACTGAAATGGAGGTGGATACTTCGAGACCTGGGAGGACTACGTTCCACCTTCTGTAACGCACATATGGAGAAAATAACCAATGACACACACACACACACACACACACACACACACACACACACACACACACACACACACACACACACACACACACACACACACACCAGTCAACACAAAACTTGACTTTTAACATTAGACTTAGACATACTGGCCAACTTGATATATAAATCTGCCCTGGAGAAGACTTTTCTGATTGTATTGCCAAGAGTTCAAAGGACTTCTCTTATTCCAGAGGTTCTTCACTGAGAGCTCAAAATTTTGGAACCTTTCTTATGGATAGGAGTTATGTTTGCATCTTTTCAAAATAGAGGATGTTACCCATTCAAGAAGCACCTGTTCAGGAGAGAGGACATGATGAGATTGAAGCGCAGCTCCTGAGGTTTATAGCATTTATGCCATCAGGAACAATTATTGAGCTCATTCACAAACTTCTCCACTATGGGAGAGGAGAAGTCTACATGCTCTTAGTCTCTGGGAAATATTATGTAATGGGAGAAGGGGTGGATGCAGGAAGGGATGAATTAGGGAGCTTGATATTTTGAGTGAGGGCAGAGTTCAAGAACTGACTTTTATCTGGTATTGCCCAGCATGATTCCATCCTTGAATTCATAAGGGAAGAATGGAAGAGGAATGTGTAGCAGCTAGACCTAGACCTGACCAGCTCCCACAAGCTTTTGGTAAATGGAGAGAGGCTGAAGAATTAAGATTGTGGGTAAGCCTGATCTTGGGTCCTGGCTCTTGATAGGACAGACATACATTGGTTCTGAGCTGTGAGGAGATACTGCCGGCTGCCATCATTTGGGGTTGACTTCCAGGAGGAGAAGGTGAGTTTTTCTTTCTTTGGCTTCACCACATATCGGTGCATTAGGGTTTAGGTGATGGATAAAAAAGTTGAATGTGGGATGTGAAGAACTTGTGCGGAAGCCAAATTAGTGCATTGTAGAATGAATGCTACGAGCTGATGTGATGGACCAGTCTTGCCTGGAGAGTGGATTCTAAGTCAGACATTTTATCAAATTGCCATTCAAATCTGCATGTTGAGGTTTCTGTAATACCTATAAATGAGGCTCCCACCTTTACCATCACCTCGAGTGTTCCAAACTGAATGCATACTGTGCCCCCTTTTCTTGCAGTTCATTGATGTGGGTGTAGAACAGAGGCCTGGATATAACTTTACCAGAGAAAATTCCTTGCGTGTTATTCTCAAGATTTGAATGATTTTTTTTCTCTCTCTTTCTCTCTCTCTCTCTCTTTCTTTATCAGACTTCCTTGGACGTCTTTGGTTTTTCTGAAGATGAAAAATGGGACCTCTTGAAGTTGCTCGCAGCCATTTTGCACATTGGCAACATTCAGTTTGTTGATTCTGCAGCTCAGGAAGCAGGTGCTTTGAAGAACTGCAATACAGTTTGATATATCTTAACTATACCATTTGTTTTCATAATATATATATATATATACTGAAATGCAAAAGAAACTTACCACATTTGAAACCTTTAAATATCAACAATAACACTGCGTGTAGTAAATGTGTGAACTTATTTGTGGACAATAGTGTCCTCACTGTCAGACAAAACGGTCACGGGTGGTCACTTGAACTTTCAATGGTCACTTCATAGCACAGCTGTTGAACAGCCGTTTTGACTGTCAGTGATTAGCCAAGGGGTACGGGATGATTTTAATGAGCTGCACGTGATGTCTTGATATTGGCTTTAAAAAGGCCAGTGCAAAATGGGCATTTCAATCAACATGCCACGATTGTCAAGGGATTAACGGCAGCGTGCCCTGGGCATGCTGCAAGGCGGACTGAGCTACCGTGAGGTGGCACGTCGCCTTGGCTGTTCACACCAGACGATATCGGCCTTGACTCATCGCTTGACTCATCGCTGAAACAGAACCTTGACTCATCGCTAAAAGCGACCTCGTTCCACTGCGCCAAGGTCCACCGCTGATGCTGCTGGCACCATCTCTGTCGGTTGCGGCGATGGGCAGCCGTCATCACGGGGCCTCTGTATGGTCTTCTGGCAGTCAGACCATAGTCATGCAGTCGTCTTCGTGCAGTATCATTGGAGATCCGTGGGTTTGCACACCCCGGAGTTTCTGCCGCAGTGCGGGATGCTGGACGGAATCGATCCCGCAGGTGACTTCGGACCATCTGCCTGTCCTGCCTTGCAGTGGTGACTCTTGGCCTCCCTGATCGAGGTCTGTCATCTGCAGAGTTGTGGAGGGTGTCTCTGTCCACCAGGGCCGATATCGTCTGGTGTGAACAGCCAAGGCGACGTGCCACCTCACGGTAGCTCAGTCCGCCTTGCAGCATGCCCAGGGCACGCTGCCGTTAATCCCTTGACAATCGTGGCATGTTGATTGAAATGCCCATTTTGCACTGGCCTTTTTAAAGCCAATATCAAGACATCACGTGCAGCTCATTAAAATCATCGCGTACCCCTTGGCTAATCACTGACAGTCAAAACGGCTGTTCAACAGCTGTGCTATGAAGTGACCATTGAAGGTTCAAGTGACCATCCGTGACCGTTTTGTCTGACAGTGAGGACACTATTGTCCACAAATAAGTTCACACATTTACTACACGCAGTGTTATTGTTGATATTTAAAGGTTTCAAAGGTGGTGTTTCTTTTGCGTTTCAGTATATATATATATATATATATATATATATATATATATATACTGTATGTACTGTATATACAGTCACGTGAAAAAGTAGGTACACCCCATATAAAGTTTTGACTTTTTCAACATATTTCAACATACAGCTATTTGATCTTCATTTAAACAGTATCAATAGATAAATGTGATCGAATTGAACAAAAAACAATGAAAAATTGACTTTGCAATAAGTTATTCAACAAAAAATTAACAGAGATGCCATTTCCTTCTGTGGAAAAAGTAAGTACACCCTTGGCTCTAATTGGTGGTATTGCCCCCTTTGGCAGAAACAACCTCAAGTAGGCGTTTCTTATAACTGTCTAGCAGTCTCTGACATCGACTGGGAGAAATGTTTGCCCACTCCTCCATGCAGAATTCTTACAGCTGTACGATGTTTGAGGGGTTTCTTGCATGCACAGCTCGTTTCAAATCCCCGAACAACATTTCGATGGGATTTAGATCCGGGCTTTGACTTGGCCATTCCAGAACCCTCCATTTCTTTCTTTTCAGCCATTCCTTGGTGGATTTACTGGTATGTTTAGGGTCATTGTCATGTTGCAATGTCCACCTTCGGTTGAGCTTCAACTTTCCGACGGATGGCCTCACATTATCCTCAAGCACCCTCTGGTACAATGAAGAATTCATAGTGGATTATATGATGGTGAGCTGCCCAGGCCCTGATGCAGCAAAGCTGCCCCAAACCATAATATTTCCACCACCATGCTTTACAGTTGGTATCAGGTTCTTGTGGTCAAATGCTGTCTTTGGTTTTCACCAAACATGTCTTCTGGTACTGTGGCCAAATAGCTCTACCTTTGACTCATCTGTCCAGAGCACATTGTTCCAGAAGCGCTGGTCT
This sequence comes from Myxine glutinosa, assembly GCF_964187855.1. Classification (NCBI taxonomy): domain Eukaryota; kingdom Metazoa; phylum Chordata; class Myxini; order Myxiniformes; family Myxinidae; genus Myxine; species Myxine glutinosa. The sequence continues at coordinate 127,936,935 of NC_136270.1, read as the reverse complement.
TTGCCTGGGTGTTCATTGGCAAACTTTAGTCTTGCCCTGATGTTCTTTCTGGACAGCAAAGGTTTCCTCTTGGCACACCTCCCATGTAGATCAAATTTGTGCTGCCTCTGCGTGCTGATGATGAGGGGAGTGTCGTTGAAGCTGAAGGGAAAGGTGTATGCTGCATGTGTGAGAAGTGTTATGATTTATGGGAGCGAGACATGGGTAATGAACGTAGAGCAGCAACGAAGGTTGGAAAGGGTGGAAATGCGAATGGTTCGACGGATGTGCGGAGTATGGTTGAGAGAAAAAAAACAAAACACCTTTTAGAGGCCATTTTTTATTTAGACCATCTGCCATTTTATTTCGGCCAAAATAGAGGCCATTTTAGTATGGTTGAGAGAGAGGAAGACAAATGATGAATTGCGAAAGATGATGGGAATAGAGCCTGTGATTGATGCTGTGAAGAGGAACAGGTTGAGATGGTTTGGTCATGTGTTGAGGAAGGATGAAAGTGACCGGTTGAGAAGAGTGATGGAAATGAATGTAGAAGGAAGTAGAAGACGGGGAAGACCGAAAAAGACTTGGCTAAAGATGGTGGAAGAAGAAATGCGGGCAAGGGGGTTAACAAGGAGAGATGCAGAAAATAGGGCAAAATGGAGAAGATTGTCATGGGGACACCAAGGCTAACCCCCGCTCTAGCAGGGAAAATGGCCTTTAAAATGCATGTTGTTGTTTTCTAATGGTAGACTCGTGCACTTTGACATCAACAGTGGCAAGAGCTACCTGTAGGTCCCGTGATGACATTCCGGGGTTCTTATAGACTTCTTTCAGCATCTTGCGGTCTGCTCTCGGGCTGAACTTGCTGGGGCGGCCTGGCCTAAACAAGTTGTCAGTTGTTTGGAATCTTCTCCACTTGCAGATGATCTTCCGGACAGTCGAATGATTGATATCAAATTGTTTGGAGATCTTTTTGAACCCCTTCCCAGAATCGTAGGCATCTATAACCTTCTTTCTGAAGGCCTCAGAGAGCTCTTTTGATCTAGGCATGGTGACGCCGCACACTTCAACAACAAAGAGCAAACCAAACGAAATGTCTGAGGTTTAAATAAGACAGGTTCCTCCAAGATCCTCTCTAACGATGTTCTAATCATTTGCACCTGAGCTGGTGCACCTGATTCTAATTTTAGGTATTTGAAGTAGTGATAAATGTAGGGGTGTACTTACTTTTTCCACATGCGAAATTTGCATTTATGTTTATTTAAATTATACAATGGACTACAAAATGTAAATGTTTCATGATATTTGTTATATTATATCACCTTTATCTTTCAATATTGTTGAAATGAAGATCAAATAGCTGTATGTTGAAATATATTGAAAAAGCCAAAACTTTACATGGGGTGTACTTACTTTTTCACGTGACTGTATATATTAAGTAATGACTTGCGGTTGGGATTAAAATCAAATGAATCCATTTTGAGTTCTCCAACCATTAGCAAATAAATAATTTTAATGTAATTAATCTTTCTAGAATGCACCAAATGTCCGTTCGTCTGTCCGTCTATTCCCAGGTACCGCAAAAACGGCTGAACCGATCGCAACTATATTTTGGGTGGGTAATCCTGGGATCCCCTGGAGTAAAATAGGCTATATTGTTTTTCTAATTTTCCAAGTTTTCCAATTTTCCAATTTTTCCAAAAACAATGGAATAATATTTACCGATATGAACAGTGATGTGGCTTTTACAAATACTGTTTAGATTTTGATGAGAATTATGAACCTGCCGCGAATGCGGAAGTGGACAGATTACGGTAATGAGCTGGTTTGATAATATCCCAATACAGCCGTCATTTAAAACAGAATTTTGTTAAAGTATCAATTGATGATTGGAATCGCCATTGACTGGGTATGGAACACACGTACCCGTTTGTTTACGAGTGGGTACGTTTTTCATGGAAGTCCTTCACGAACTTGCTGTCCATGTTTGATGTGTGACTGAGGGTGCTACAGGAATGTGGAATTTATTGGTTTCATGCTTTAGCATTCGCCGTTTCTGCATCGCCTGTTTGCTTCCGGCCTCCCACCCATGCGTAGCACGGGTACCTCACTAGTGCAATTAAATTTAATGCAATTTTCGGTTTTCCAGAGGACTTTGGTATGGTTTGCAAATGTGGTACGGTTTTCCAGAGGACCTGGGTTCGATTCATCGTCTGGGCATGTAATTTTCCCACATATATCAATTTAATTATTTAATCCTGTTCATTAATGTAATTGCTCCACTACACCCCAGTGGTGTTTATAACAGAGGACATGGATTTCCCCCCCCCCCCCCCCCCCATTGGAGAAAGACCCTCTCGTGTTCAGGCCGTTGGTGCCCGAATGGTTGGCAGCGAGTACATTGACGGAAAGAGAGGGGCAATCATATGTGTGGGAAAATTTAATGATCAGTCAGGGTCACCCAGGTAGCTCAGATGGCAGAGCACTGGTACGGCTTCCATAGAACCTGGATTCGATTCCTGGTCTGGACATGTAATTTTCCATCATATATCTATTTAATTATTTAATCCTGTCCATTAATCTAATATACAGTCACGTGAAAAAGTAATTATTTTAATGTAAAGTTTTGATGTTTTGTTTTTGTAAAGTTTTGACTTTATGTAAAGTTTTATGTAAAGTTTTGACTTTTTCAACATATTTCAACATACAGCTATTTTTTTTTTTTTTTTTTTTTTTTTTTTTTTTTTTGTATACAAGATCGAGGCTCGTGAAAGAGCGAACATTAATCACACAGAAAGACAAACCGACACATAAAACATATAACATCGGGAGCGGTAGACAAGATGGGGAGAGAGGGGGAAGGACACAAACACAACATTTGAGAGCAGGGACCGAGAGACATGGAGACATCGAGAGATCTGAGAGAGGGCGAGGGCTTTGGGGGGGGGGGGGGGGCATGGGAAGGGGGCGGTGGGAGAGGTATAAAACATATGGACACTGCCAGGACTTCCAGGAAAGAAGTTGGAATTTCAAACAAGGTGGATCTGGGGTGAATTAGCGGGGGTAGAAAAGATCAAGGTTTTGGATGGGGGAAGATAAGAGATGGTGGTGAACAGCTGTTTTAAAGACCTGGAGGGAGGAGTGGGATTGAAGGGAGTGAGGGAGTTTGTTCCAGAGGCGGGAGAAAAGAGGAATGAAAGAGTGAAGGTGAGCAGAGAGCCGAGATTTCGGCAGTTTAACCATCAGAGGGTTGCTGGCAGATCTTGTGCGACCTGTAGGAATATTTGGGGGACAGAGCACAGAGAGAGCTGGGGGTGCAAGGCCGGAGAGGAGTCGGTAGAAGACAGAAAGACCACCTACCTGCCTGCGGTGAGTGAGTGAAAGGCCCTCAGAGATAGCTTCATCGCAGGAGATTCCAATAATTCTGAAAGCTTTGGTTTCAACAGCGTGAAGCCGAGCTAGGTGTGAGGCAGGAGCACCGGCCCATAGGGGAGAACAGTATTCCATTGAGCTGCGGATGAAAGCCTTGTATGTGGTGAGGAGCTCAGGTGTGCCGAGGAAGGACTTCGCACGACGGAGGATGCCCAGTCGGCGACTGGCTTTGGAGGCCAGCTTGGAAATGTGGTTTTCCCAAGAAAGATCATGGCAGATAGTGAGACCCAAAATCTTGAGCGACAGAACTTCTTGGAGAGGATTGTTGAGAAAGTAGATGGGAGGGTTGTCCAGTCGATCTTTTCGGAGAGACATAGTAAGAGTGTGAGATTTGTCAGGATTGAAAGACATGTTCCACTTGTTTGACCAGTCTGTGATTTTGTCCAGGTCTTCAGAGAGTGAGGAGGCAGCAGACTGCCGATCTGAGGGAAGAGGAATGGAGCGGCAGAGAGTGGTCAGAGACAGGTAGACAGTTATAAGAAACGCCTACTTGAGGTTGTTTCTGCCAAAGGGGGCAATACCACCTATTAGAGCCAAGGGTGTACTTACTTTTTCCACATGCGAAATTTGCATTTATGTTTATTTAAATTATACAATGGACTACAAAATGTAAATGTTTCATGATATTTGTGATCATATGATCATATTTGTGATCATATTTTGTGATCATATTTGTGATCATCGTTTCTTATTTGATCTTCATTTCAACAATATTGATAGATAAAGGTGATATAACATAACAAATATCATGAAACATTTACATTTTGTAGTCCATTGTATAATTTAAATAAACATAAATGCAAATTTCGCATGTGGAAAAAGTAAGTACACCCTTGGCTCTAATAGGTGGTATTGCCCCCTTTGGCAGAAACAACCTCAAGTAGGCGTTTCTTATAACTGTCTACCTGTCTCTGACATCGACTGGGAGAAATTTTTGCCCACTCCTCCATGCAGAATTCTTTCAGCTGTGCGATGTTTGAGGGGTTTCTTGCATGCACAGCTCGTTTCAAATCCCCCCACAACATCTCGATGGGATTTAGATCCGGGCTTTGACTTGACCATTTCAGAACCCTCCATTTCTTTCTTTTCAGCCATTCATTGGTGGATTTACTGGTATGTTTAGGGTCATTGTCATGTTGCAAGGTCCACCTTCGGTTGAGCTTCAACTCTCCGACAGATGGCCTCACATTATCCTCAAGCACCCTCTGGTACAATGAAGAATTCATCGTGGATTCTATGATGGTGAGCTGCCCAGGCCCTGATGCAGCAAAGCTGCTGCAAACCATAATATTTCCACCACCATGCTTTACAGTTGGTATCAGGTTCTTGTGGTCAAATGCTGTCTTTGGTTTTCGCCAAACATGTCTTCTGGTACTGTGGCCAAATAGCTCTACCTTTGACTCATCTGTCCAGAGCACATTGTTCCAGAAGTGCTGGTCTTTGCCTCGGTGTTCATTGGCAAACTTTAGTCTTGCCCTGATGTTCTTTCTGGACAGCAATGGTATCCTCCTGGCACACCTACCATGTAGATCAAATTTGTGCAGCCTCTTTCTAATGGTAGACTCGTGCACTTTGACATCAACAGTGGCAAGAGCTATCTGTAGGTCCCATGATGAGATTATGGGGTTCTTAGAGACTTCTTTCAGCATCTTGTGGTCTGCTCTCTGGCTGAACTTGCTGGGGCGGCCTGGCCTGAACAAGTTGGCAGTTGGTTGGAATCTTCTCCACTTGTAGATGATCTTCCAGACGGTCGAATGATTGATTTCAAATTGTTTGGAGATCTTTTTAAATCCCTTCCCAGACTCGTAGGCATCTATAACCTTCTTTCTGAAGGCCTCAGAGAGCTCTTTTGATCTAGGCATGGTGACGCCGCACACTTCAACAACAAAGAGCAAACCAAACTAAATGTCTGAGGTTTAAATAAGACAGGTTCCTCCAAGATCCTCTCTGATGATGTTCTAATCACTTGCACCTGAGCTGGTGCACCTGATTCTAATTTTATGTATTTGAAGTAGTGATAAATGTAGGGGTGTACTTACTGTTTCCACATGCGAAATTTGCATTTATGTTTATTTAAATTATACAATGGACTACAAAATGTAAATGTTTCATGATATTTGTTATATCATATCACCTTTATCTATCAATATTGTTGAAATGAAGATCAAATAGCTGTATGTTGAAATATGTTGAAAAAGTCAAAACTTTACATGGGGTGTACTTACTTTTTCATGTGACTGTATACTGTATATATATATATATATATATATATATATATATATATATATATATACAGTTGTATCCCCCAGGGTTAAGACCCCAAGAGGACGAATGACCGAAACGAGCTTTACCTCCCAGGCGTATTTCGAACCTGGCGGGATTATTTCTGGCAAGCGTGGGAAGGTTTGAGGCCTTATCTGATCGGACGGCTAGCACGGGGTTTAATGACTCGACCCACAAACACAAATACAGGACAAGCAAAATCTACCATACAAGGATGAAATGCAAAAATAAGAATTTAATGAACATAAATGCAAGAGTAATAAAAACGAAATAAATGGTGAGGTAAAAAAAGTTTTTTTCCCTAAATTGAGACTTCTACTCTCAGACCCGTATACAAACAAGGGGAAAGATTAAATAAATGATGTTTCTGCCAGCTGGCACCTAGCTCTGTTGCAATGAGGGGGCTTGGCGTTCGTCACCTCCAAACCACGCACGGGAAGCGCACCAACAAATAGCGCTAGCAGACAGTTTATTGGTGTGTGATGTAGTGATATTAAGAAACTACTTTATTAAGCCTGCTGTACACAAGTATGCATGTGCCGGATACAGTTAGCCCACTATAGCGAACCACTCAGAGGCGTTATTCTGCGATTGTCCATTCATTTTATTTTTGCCTCAACACGTATCACTTCATATTGTTGCGGTTATGAGAATAAAGGATAACCCCCCTCATAGGTAGGCGCACCACAACATGTAGCCTCGCTGTAGTATCGTTATTTCTTAGTAAATGTAAGGTAGTCTCCTTTCCTGTGTTAATTTTGCGTTCAGCAGGCCAGTGAGCTTAGGTGTTCTTTTGCACTGGAAATCCACTTGCTCGGCCTGAACAAGTCTGGCAAGGCCGAAGGGAGGAGCTGCAGGGGGAGTGGCCGGTAAGCTGTGAGCCCCCAATCAGAGCTCAAGGGGAGTGGCTCACCACGGCGACGAGAGGTGGAGCCTGGAACATTCTGGTAGGGCCGGGGCGGAGCCATAAAACCCTGCCCCGAGCCCCCCGCCTCAGTTTGAGAGCAGACGAGTCAGAACGCAAGAGAACGAGTCAGACCCAGTCGAGTCGAGTTGAGTTGGAGCCCCTGTGAGAGTCAGAGTTGAGTTGAGAGGGAAGCGAGAACGCACGATGTCAGAGGTGAGAACGAGTCAGAGATCGTCAGAACCGCAGCAGAACGAGTGGGTTGAACCGTTTGCAATAGCCTCGTTGTACACAAACTTTCCCTGTGCCCTGCGCTCTGCTCCCTGTATTAATCGCGCTTGTGGAGACGACCTGTTCCGGGCTACAGACGCGCGATCTCCTCCTGCCTGCGTTTTCCTGCATACGTGCCGTGACCGCTAGAGGGCCTCGCCGGGCGAGCTGCCCCGGAGCGACCGACGGCAAGGCGCGTTTGGCGCACGAACTTCCTTCCTTCTTTTTCCCCACATGAGTGAGAGGGCCCTGTGTCTGGGATAGTTAACATTGTTTAAGTGCCTGCTCTGTGTCTCTTCGAATCCTGTACATAAATAATAAACCGTGTTCTTCCTCTTATCTGACCGTTCCCGTCCTTTCCATTAATTGGCCTAGCATCGTACGAACAAAACCGCTCGAATCGGGTTCAATAGAAATAACGGCACGAGTCACATGATACGCACACCGCTCGGGCGTACTCGATTAGCGTGGCTTGTGCGAGGTCCGGTCCCCGTTTTCGTGGCAGCTTGGGTCAAAGGTACGTGCGGCGTCGACCCGATACCCTTTTCCACGCTCGCTGCAGAAGTGGCGATTTGGCGTCATGGACACGAAGACCCAAGGGGGAAAAAGGGGTTTAACCCCCCCCCCCCCTTTGTAACGTGAAAGGGCTTCGGGAGATCCGCAACAATATGATGGTGGAATATTGTCATCACCATGGATCATTACTGTCCTCCTTGTCACAAAGCCAAAGCTCTTCAAATCGATAGACGTCCAGCAAGGAGTCGGTGTAGTGTGGTTAAAACTTAAGTTTATTGACGGAGATAGCACAAAGCAAAACTTGAATAGATCAACACAGCACTGCATAAACAAAATGGCGACTGACTTCTTCTTCTCCACTCCAACTCTCTCACTGTGCTTTACCATCTATATAATCTGTCCATGAACATTCCAAAATGCCTTTACCACGAGAAATTGTTCGTACATTTGACACTGTTCCACATCCAGATACCACTAGAAATCGCTCATCTATGCGAGATGGTTCCATATCCGGAAGTAGTGACGTGTGGAGCAGCGCAGGAGAACTGCTTCAAAATTAAGGCTTCTTTGCTGGGATTTTTTTTTATTGTGCTGGGATTTGACCCAAAATCGAGGCAACTCACCGTCAGTGGGGCAACAAGCAGGAGAAAGAATGTACAGGAAAAATGGAAGGAGACGGAATGGTACACACAACACAAGCTCGGACGAGGACACACACACCCAGCACAAAACCACGTGATGTTGCATAAGAGGGACAACAACATGACATCAACACATTAACACCAACAAGGACACACAAACCCAGCAGAAAACAACGTGATGTTACATGAGAGAGACTACAACATGACATCAACACATTAACGCCAACGACCTAGAGCTGTTAAACAAGACGATTTCAGACCAGATGTCCCCAGCTTTATAAAAAAATGCAGACAAAGATGGCATCTCTCCACAAGAGAATCCGGAAATGGAAAAATTCATGTTATTCACAACTTATTCTGAATGAGTAAAATGTACGAATTTTCATGGTATTCTCTGTTTCCTAGAACAAGACGGCGATGACACAGCCTTGAAGATGATCCTTACACCAACGGCAGGTGAAGTAACCAAACCTGATGTACTGATAACATTGTGTGTGTGTGTGTGTGTGTGTGTGTGTGTGTATACAGTGCATTCAGAAAGTATTCAGACCCCTTCACTTTATTCACATTTTGTTATGTTGCAGCCTTATGCTGAAATCGTTTAAATTCATTTTTTCCCTCATCAATCTTCACTCAATACCCAATAATGACAAAGGGAAAACAGGATTATAGAAAGTTTTGCAAATTTATTAAAAAGAAAAAACTGAAATATCACATTTACATAAGTATTCAGACCCTTTGCTAGGACACTTGAAATTTAGCTCAGGTGCCTCCCATTTCTCTTGATCATCTTTGAGATGTTTCCACACCTTGATTGGAGTCCACCTGTGGTAAATTCAATTGATTGGACATGATGTGGAAAGACACACACCTGTCTATATAAGGTCTCACAGCTGACAATGCATATCAGAGCAAAAGCCAAGCCATGAGGTCGAAGGAACTGCCTGCAGAGCTCAGAGACAGGATTGTGTCGAGGCACAGATCTGGGGAAGCCTACAAAAAAATATCTGCTGCATTGAAGGTTCCCAAGAGCACAGTGGCCTCCATAACTCTTAAATGGAAGAAGTTTGGAACAACCAGGACTCTTCCTAGAGCTGGCCGCCCGGCCAAACCGAGCAATCGGGGGAGAAGGGCCTTGGTAAGAGAGGTGACCAAGAACTCGATGGTCACTCTGGCTGAGCTCCAGAGATCCTGTGTGGAGATGGGAGAAACTTCCAGAAGGACCCGACCCGATTCAAAGTTAGGGTTGTACCATTACAAAAACGGGGGGTGTTTTGGATTACCTTGTACAAAAGGCGGATGCCAATGCGTAAATAGGGTAAATTATGGACTATGGTAACCCGTTAATGGTTCGAATGCTGTAAAGCCCTGATAAACATAATGTAAGAAGCGAATAGGGCAATGGTTCGAATCCAGTAATGGTTTGAATCCAGTAAAATAAAATCGAATCTGTAAACGTTTGAAACTGTAAATGGTTCGAATCCGGTAAACGTTTGAATCGGTTAAACTGTGGTTTTTATTGAAATTCTACAAATACTGTTTAGATTTTGATGATTTGCGTGTGATCTGATTTAACGGATGTTTATATAAATCGTTTAAAATAAAAAAGCCTTCGATTTTTGATATTTTGCCCTTTCATTTGGGCCTCCCAATTGAAGGCCCGCCCGGAGGGAGGCTACCGTTGCTGGTGGTTCCAATCCGGTAAACGTTTGAATCCGTTAATGTGCATGTGCATGGCCCTCCGTCCCGTCCCACCAAAGCCGCCGTGCACTCGGAAGCCGCTGCATATGACACAGATCCTTGATCTCACCTCATTCTCTCACAACCTGAACGGACAGACCTCTACCTTCTCACCCGGCAGCATGAGGCCTACAAGTCCCACCAAGCTCTCGAGCCGGGCTGCCCAAACGCACGTGTGTGTGTATGTGTGTGTGTGTGTGTGTGTGTGTACGTGTGTGTGTGTGTGTGTGTACGTGTGCGTGTGTGTGTACGTGTACGTGTGTGTGTACGTGTACGCGTGTGTACGTGTGTGTTTGTGTATACGTGTGTGTGTGTGTGTGTGCGTGTGTGTGTACGTGTACGTGTGTGTGTACGTGTATACGTGTGTGTGTACGTGTACGTGTTTGTGTATACGTGTGTGTGTACGTGTACGTGTGTGTGTGTTTGTGTATACGTGTGTGTGTGTACGTGTGTGTATGTGTGTGTGTGTGTACGTGTGTGTGTACGTGTGTGTGTATACGTGTGTGTGTATACGTGTGTGTGTGTACGTGTGTGTGTGTGTGTGTTTGTTTGTGTGTACGTGCGTGTGTGTGTGTGTACGTGTGTGTGTGTGTGTGTCTGTGTCTGTGTCTATATGTCTGTGTGTACGTGTGTGTGTGTGTGTGTGTGTACGTGTCTGTGTCTACATGTGTGTGTGTGTGTGTGTCTGTGTCTACATGTCTGTGTGTACGTGTCTGTGTCTACGTGTCTGTGTCTACGTGTCTGTGTCTACGTGTCTGTGTGTACGTGTCTGTGTCTACGTGTCTGTGTGTACGTGTCTGTGTGTACGTGTCTGTGTGTACGTGTCTGTGTGTACGTGTCTGTGTCTATGTGTGTGTGTGTGTGTGTGTGTGTGTACGTGTGTGTATGTGTGTGTGTGTGTGTGTACGTGTGTGTGTGTACGTGTGTGTGTGTACGTGTGTGTGTATACGTGTGTGTGTGTGTGTGTGTGTGTGTGTGTGTGTGTGTGTGTGTGTGTACGTGTCTGTGTGTACGTGTCTGTGTGTACGTGTCTGTGTGTACGTGTCTGTGTGTACGTGTCTGTGTCTACGTGTCTGTGTGTACGTGTCTGTGTCTATGTGTCTGTGTCTACGTGTCTGTGTGTACGTGTCTGTGTCTACGTGTCTGTGTCTACGTGTCTGTGTCTACGTGTCTGTGTGTACGTGTCTGTGTGTACGTGTCTGTGTGTACGTGTCTGTGTGTACGTGTCTGTGTGTACGTGTCTGTGTCTACGTGTGTGTGTGTGTGTGTGTGTGTGTGTGTGTGTGTGTGTGTGTGTGTGTGTGTGTGTGTGTGTGTGTGTGTGTGTGTGTGTGTGTGTGTGTGTGTGTGTGTGTGTGTGTGCTCCTGAAGGACCACAAAGATTGTACCACAGCTACTTATTAATTGCAAAACCGAAGATTTTTCAAGAATATTGGTCGGCCTTGCGCGTTATTCTGTTTTTGTCTGTCTGCCGATCGCCTACAGGTTACAATTTTAAACCGATCTTCACGAAACTTCACCAGATGGTAGATTTGGTCATATAGAAGAAGCCAGTTGCTTTTGAGGTCAAAGGTCAACTCAAGGTCAAACTTCGAAAATCATAAATTTTCATCCGGAAAAATCACCACTTTTCATCCAATTAACTTGGTAATTAAACAGCAATTGCAGAGTGCGTCACTGAATTGGGAAAGCAACTATGTTGAGGTCAAAAGGTCGAAGGTCAACTCAAGGTAAAACTTCTAATATCAATTTTCATCTGAAAAATCATCAATTTGAATCCGACTGACCCGAGCTTTGATTAATATCATCAATTTTAATCTTAATGAAATGGACAATTTTATGTATCCATGTCAACTTTATTTTTCTGGGGGGGTGGGGGGGGGGGTGTGTGTGCGTGCGTATTTTGCACGGGGGTGGGGGGAGGGGGTGTGTGCGTGCGTGTGTTTCTTGCACGGGGGTGGGGGGGGTGTGTGCATATCTTGCATGGGGGTGGGGGGGGGGGGTGTGCGTGCGTGCGTGCGTATCTTGCACGGGGGTGGGGGGGGGGGGGGGTGTGTGCGTGCGTATCTTGCACGGGGGTGGGGGGGGGGGGGTGTGTGCGTGCGTGCGTATCTTGCACGGGGGTGGGGGGGGGGGGAGGTGTGTGTGTGCGTGCGTATCTTGCACGGGGGTGGGGGGGGGTGTGTGCGTGCGTGCGTATCTTGCACGTGGGTGGGGGGGGGGGGGGTGTGCATGCGTATCTTGCACGGGGGTGGGGGGGGGGTGTGTGCGTGCGTGCGTATCTTGCACGTGGGTGGGGGGGGGGGGGGGGGTGTGCGTGCGTGCGTATCTTGCACAGGGGTGGGTGTATTTTGCAAGTATCATGCTCTGCATGACGTCTTCTTGTTTATTTACTTATTTATTTATTTATTTATTCACTCAAGTGAGCGGAGGGTCTGTCGTTCAGTACCTGCTTTAATGTTGTTTAATTTAATTTGAGGCCTTCCATAACTTAATTCTTATAGTTCTGTAGTTATCTTGTATGAAAAATCCAAACCAAATCAATTTGACGTACACTTTTTAATGTCTTTGTAATATATATATATATATATATACATGCTGAAAGGATATCACAGAGGTACGCACACACACTCGCTTCGTAGCTGTCTAGCCTGGGTTTGAATTCCGACCCAGCATCTATAAACTGTCCTCCTGGTGTTTCACATGTTGGGTGATTCATCATTGTGTGCGTCGTCTCTCGGATGGACATTAAACTGGGCGTCCCGTCTCCGGAATTCGTCGGTGCACGTTAAAGATCCCCGGTGTCCCTCATGGAGGGTCGGCGAGCTGTCACCGGCACCGTGAACCAATTAAAATTCCTGCCCTACCCAGCAGAGGGCACTGCATCAGCGGCACAACCACGCCCTTGGCCAATGATGCTACCCAACAGCCTTGCGCTGCACACGAATGAAGAAGAAGAAGAAGAGGTCCATTATTCTCGAACATTGTGCTGTCCCATGGTGGTGGAGTGTGTTTGGATGATTCCTCTGAATCAATGTTTCACAGGTTGGATGTGATCTTTGTTTGTGTAATTGAGGGTTTCGGTCTCGATCACCTTGATTGTCATAATAATCGATTTGGCTCATTCACAGTCCTGTTTAAATTATCCATTGAGGAATTGTTCCATCATTTCAGGATATTTTCCCCATTCATAGGAAATCCCTCTCCCTCTCCCTGGCCTGGATACTTTTATTTTGGAGAAGGTGGGTGAGTTTGATTGTTAGGGTAATGGGTTTGGTTGGGGTTGGGGTAATGGGGTTGGGATTTGGTGAGGGTTAGGGAAATGTGGTTGGGGTTTGTTTAGGGTTGAGGTCATGGGGTTAGGGTTTGAGTCACAGGATTAGGGTAATGGGGTTGGGGTTTGTTTAGGGTTGAGGTAATGGGGTTAGGGTTTGAGTCACAGGATTATGGTAATGGGGTTGGGGTGTGGTTAGGGTTGGGGTAATGGGGTTGGGATTTGGTGAGGGTTAGGGTAATGGGGTTGGGGTTTGTTTAGGGTTGAGGTCATGGGGTTAGGGTTTGAGTCACAGGATTAGGGTAATGGGGTTAGGGTTTGAGTCACAGGATTAGGGTAATGGGGTTGGGGTTTGGTTGGGGTTGGGGTAATGGGGTTGGGATTTGGTGAGGGTTAGGGAAATGGGGTTGGGGTTTGTTTAGGGTTGAGGTCATGGGGTTAGGGTTTGAGTCACAGGATTAGGGTAATGGGGTTGGGGTGTGGTTAGGGTTGGGGTAATGGGGTTGGGATTTGGTGAGGGTTAGGGTAATGGGGTTGGGGTTTGTTTAGGGTTGAGGTCATGGGGTTAGGGTTTGAGTCACAGGATTAGGGTAATGGGGTTAGGGTTTGAGTCACAGGATTAGGGTAATGGGGTTGGGGTTTGTTTAGGGTTGAGGTAATGGGGTTAGGTTAGGGTTTGAGTCACAGGATTAGGGTAATGGGGTTGGGGTTTGTTTAGGGTTGAGGTAATGGGGTTAAGGGTTTGAGTCACAGGATTCGGGTAATGGGGTTGGGTGTGGTTAGGGTTGGGGTAATGGGGTTAGGGTTTGAGTCACAGGATTCGGGTAATGGGGTTGGGGTGTGGTTAGGGTTGGGGTAATGGGGTTGGGATTTGGTGAGGGTTAGGGAAATGTGGTTGGGGTTTGTTTAGGGTTGAGATAATGGGGTTAGGGTTTGAGTCACAGGATTAGGGTAATGGGGTTGGGGTTTGTTTAGGGTTGAGGTAATGGGGTTAGGGTTTGAGTCACAGGATTAGGGTAATGGGGTTGGGGTGTGGTTAGGGTTGGGGTAATGGGGTTGGGATTTGGTGAGGGTTAGGGTAATGGGGTTGGGGTGTGGTTAGGGTTGGGGTAATGCGGTTGGGATTTGGTGAGGGTTAGGGAAATGTGGTTGGGGTTTGTTTAGGGTTGAGGTAATGGGGTTAGGGTTTGAGTCACAGGATTAGGGTAATGGGGTTGGGGTGTGGTTAGGGTTGGGGTAATGGGGTTGGGATTTGGTGAGGGTTAGGGTAATGGGGTTGGGGTGTGGTTGGGGTAATGGGGTTGGGGTTTGGTGAGGGTTAGGGTAATGGCATACAAAGGTGAATCATGATCAATTTTATCAATGTGAGGTTTTCCTTTAAGAATGTTGTGCTAATTAACCTGTTAATTTTTTGACAGAATCATTAAGGGATGCTGCAAGGATGCTTGGCATACCCAATCACAACCTGGCGGAGATGCTGACGCAACGCGCCCTGTTGCTTCGTGAAGAACGAATTGTTACTCCTTTCTCTATAAAACAGGTGTTCCTCGTTTCGTTTACATTCATGAACTCTCACTTGCAAGGGCAACCATTGGTGTGATCATTTGGGGACCTGATAAAGAGGGAAGCTTGTCATTCCCATGAGTCTAAATATATCCTGTTGTCATGTGAAGAGTTGTCATATTTCATGTGAAGTGAAGAGTTGTCATGTGAAGAGTTGTCATATTTCATGTGAAGTGAAGAGTTGTCATGTGCAGAGTTGTCATATCATGAGCTTTTCCCGGCGGACGTGCTGCACATTGAAAAGCTATGGAGTTATTGGCCTTATGGTGGTTACCTTTTACCTGCCGACTGAGGGCAGCACTGCCTGACCCCACATCCCAACATACACTTCATGGCGGCCTTTGTGGGGCTCGAAATGGACGCCAAGGCTATTATGTTGTCATAATGTGCCCTTCGATCCAGTTCTTCCGTCTGTGGCTTGGGGACAATTGTTCGTCGCTACCTCGGGTCATCCCCCATTCCTCCTCATGGTCTCTTCCACCCCAGATGACCACATTCCCCAGCATTCCCTTTTTCCAGGTTATTGTGATGTTTCACCCTCTCCCTCACCCCTTTTCGTTTGGTAGTTGGCAGTTGATTTGCAACTTTGCTGTTTCATCCCACTTTCCCTTTCCTCTTCTTGCTGTGTTTCATTCAGCTTGGGTGCAGCTTCTTCACCTCTATCTGCCCTTCTCCCCCTCTCCATGGTCTCACTCTCACTTATGCTCTGCTGTTGGTGTTTTCCCCTTTCAATTTTGTTCAATTCCATTCTGCTCTATCTCTTGCACGAGATTCGACCACTCGACCCCCCTCTTGCCCCCCAAAAAGAAGTACCTTGGCCTCTTGCAGTCTGACATCGATCACTTACATGAGTTTAAAAACTCTCAGGAGTGAGTGTGGTGGCCATCAATCTGAACCCACCAGAGATACTTGTGAAGACCTCACTGAGCGCAACAAGTATGTATTGAGGTAGCTGCCACCAAACACTCAGGGTTGCCGCTACGTAAGACTATGAACTGATCTGCTGTGTTATGAAATCTCCTCGCTTCACCATCGACAGTCTCTCTGTCTCCAGCAGACCTGCCCCAAGAGAGAGAAAGAGAGAGCGCAATCAATAACAAACAAATGCTGAATACCTTGCCCAGATTCAGAAAGACCTACACCCCAAATTTGGGGCCTCTAGATTTTTTTTAATTTTTTTTGTATACAAGATCGAGGCTCGTGAAAGAGCAAACATTAATCACACAAAAAGACAAACCGACACACAAAACACAAAAAACAAGGGGAGCAGCAGACAAGATGGGGAGAGAGGGGGGAGGACACAAAAGAGAGGGGGAAGAAGGGGAAGGACACAAACACAACATTTGAGAGCAGGGACATCGGGAGGACTTGGGGGGAGGTGGGAGAGGATTAAAACATATGAACACTGCAAGGACTCTGGGGTGAATTACCGGGGGTAGAAAAGATCAAGGTTTTCGATGGGGGAAGATAAGAGATGGTGGTGAACAGCTGTTTTAAAGACCTGGAGGGAGGAGTGGGATTGAAGGGAGTGGGGGAGTTTGTTCCAGAGGCGGGAGAAAAGGGGAATGAAAGAGTGAAGGTGAGCAGAGTGCCTAGACTTTGGCAGTTTAACCATAAGAGGGTTGCAGGCAGATCTTGTGCGACCTGAAGGAATATTGGGGGGACAGAGCACAGAGAGAGCTGGGGGAGCAAGGCCGGAGAGGAGTCGGTAGAAGACAGAAAGACCACCAACCTGCCTGCGGTGAGTGAGTGAAAGGCCCTCGGCGTTGACTACATCGCAGGAGATTCCAATGATTCTGAAAGCTTTGGCCTCAACAGCGTGAAGCCGAGCAAGGTGTGAGGCAGGAGCACCAGCCCAGAGGGGGGAACAGTATTCCATTGAGCTGCGGATGAAAGCCTTGTATGTGGTGAGGAGCTCAGGTGTGCCAAGGAAGGACTTCGCACGACGGAGGATGCCCAGTCGGCGACTGGCTTTGGAGGCCAGCTTGGAAATGTGGTTTTCCCAAGAAAGATCATGGCAGATAGTGAGACCCAAAAGCTTGAGCGACAGAACTTCTTGGAGAGGATTGTTGAGAAAGTAGATGGGAGGGTTGTCCAGTCGGTCCTTTCGGAGAGACATTGTAAGAGTGTGAGATTTGTCAGGATTGAAAGACATGTTCCACTTGTTTGACCAGTCTGTGATTTTGTCCAGGTCTGCAGAGAGTGAGGAGGCTGCAGACTGCCGATCTGAGGGATGAGGAATGGAGCGACAGAGAGTAGAGTCGTCAGCAAAGAGATAGAGAGGATTTTCAAGAGAGTCAGAGAGATCATTGATGAAGACCAGAAAAAGCACAGGGCCCAGAACACTACCTTGGGGAACTCCAGCCTGAACAGGAAGAGGAGATGAGAGAAACCCATTCAGGGCCACACGTTGACTACGACCAGAGAGGAAGTCCGCCAGCCATGCGTGGAGATTTCCATGGATACCAAAGGAGGAGAGTTTGGAGAGCAGAGCAGGGTGCCAGACCGTATCGAAGGCACGTGAAATGTCAAGGGAGACAGCTCTAATTTCCTGTTTGGCGTTGAGGACCTCCATCCATTGTTGAGAAAGCAGAAGCAGCATGTCCAGAGTAGAGTGTCCAGGTCTGAAACCAAATTGATGATCAGAGATCAAGCCATTGGAGAAGAGGAAAGATTTCATATCTGAAGCAATGATGGATTCCATGACTTTGCTGATAATTGGGAGAAGGCTGATTGGTCTGTAGTTGCTGGGATCTGTTTTTGCACCTTTTTTGTGCAAAGCGGTGATGTTGGCTGATTTCCAAGCAGATGGCAGATGACCTTGAGCAAAAGAGAGGGTGAAGAGAACAGAAAGAGGGAGTGAAAGAGCAGAAGAACATGATTTTAGGACCCGTGGGCTGATGCCGTCAGGACCAGTTGCAGAATCAGAGTCGAGGGTTGACAGAAACTTTCCCACCTTGTCAGGAGGAAAGGACACAGAGTAAAGGAGCAGCTGGGTACGACTGGGTACGGTGGGTACAGAGAGGGATGGGTTTGGGACACAAGATTTAGAGGCAAACACAGAGTTGAGGCATTCAGCTTTTTCACGTGCGGAGTCAGCCGTTAAGCCGTTTGAGGTGAGGGAGGGGATGGAGGGGGAACAAACACCAGAAACAGATTTGACCAGACGCCACCAGGATTTGGAAGAGGGAGACAGATAAGAGAGTTCGGTCTTGAGAATGGTGAGATATTGTTTCCTGGCTCTCCTGAGGGTGGACACACACTTGTTTCGGGCTTTGTGAAAGGAAATGAGATTTCCTTCCGTTGGATTTGCTTTCCAGGAGACGAAAGCAAGTTGTTTCAGGGCAACAGCCTCACCACAAGATTCCGTGTACCATGGACGGGAGGAAGGGTATGACAACTGAAGACGAGATGGTATAAATCTGTGCATGAGAGAGAGCAATTTACTTTGAAAGAATTCCCAGGATGAGTTGATGTCAGAGGCGGTAGAGATGGGAGACCAGTCCAGATGATTGATGGCTGCTTGAAGACCGTGCCAGTTGGACTGAGTGAAATGCCAGACTCGTCGACGCTGAGGAGGCTCTCTGAGAATGGTCAGAGAGATGTCCACTTTGACAAGCACATGATCAGATGAGCCGATTGGAGCAGAACTCCAGCCTGAACATTTATGTTTATGAACCCTGAAAATGGGTTTAGATATGGAGCCTGACCCTGGGTTTAGATATGGAGCCTGACCCTGGGTTTAGATATGGAGCCTGACCCTGGGTTCTGATATGGAACCTGACCCTGGGTTCTGATATGGAACCTGACCCTGGGTTTAGATATGGAACCTGACCCTGGGTTTAGATGCTACGGTTTGGCCTGAAAGCATAACAAACAAATGAACAAACACTTGAAATTATTTCTAAGATATGGGAACTGAACCTGGGTTCCCAGAAAAAAGGACATTATTTTCCAATGGGCAAATACATGTAGAACCTGAATTTGGTTTCAGATATGGCACTTGAACCGGGGTTCAGATCTGGGACTTGAACCTGGGTTCATATATGGGATTTGAACCTGGGATCAGATATGGGATTTTAACCTGGGTTCAGATATGGGATTTGAACCTGAACCTGGGTTCTGATATGGAACCTGACCTTAGGTTTAGATATGGAATCTGAACCTGTGTTCTGATATGGAACCTAACCCTGGGTTTAGATATGGTGCCTGACCCTGGGTTTAGATATGGAGCCTGACCCTGGGTTTAGATATGGAGCCTGACCCTGGGTTTAGATATTGAGCCTGACCCTGGGTTTAGATATGGAGCCTGACCCTGGGTTTAGATATGGAGCCTGACCCTGGGTTCTGATATGGAACCTGACCCTGGGTTTAGATATGGAACCTGAACCTGGGTTTAGCTATGGAACCTGCACCTGGGTTTAGATATGGAACCTGCACCTGGGTTTAGATATGGAACCTGAACCTGAGTTTATATATGGAACTTGACCCTGAGTTTTTATATATGGAACCTGACTCTGGGTTTAGATATGGAACCTGACCCTGGGTTTCGATATGGAACCTGACCCTGGGTTTCGATATGGAACCTAACCTGGGTTTAGATATGGAACCTAACCCTGGGTTTAGATATGGAGCCTGACCCTGGGTTTAGATATGGAGCCTGACCCTGGGTTTAGATATGGAGCCTGACCCTGGGTTCTGATATGGAACCTGACCCTGGGTTTAGATATGGAACCTGACCCTGGGTTTAGATATGGAACCTGCACCTGGGTTTAGATATGGAACCTGAACCTGAGTTTAGATATGGAACCTGACCCTGAGTTTAAATATGGAACCTGACCCTGTGTTTAGATATGGAACCTGACTTTTTGTTTCAATATGAAACCTGACCCTGGGTTTCGATATGGAACCTGACCCTGAGTTTAGATATGGAATCTGAACCTGGGTTTAGATATGGAACCTGAACCTGGGTTTAGATATGGAACCTGACCCTGGGTTTTGATATGGAACCTGATCCTGAGTTTCGATATGGAACCTGAACCTGGGTTCAGATATTGAACCTGAACCTGGGTTTAGGTATGGAATCTGGCCCTGGGTTCTAATATGGAACCTGACCCTGGGTTTCGATATGGAACCTGACCTTCTGTTTCGAAATGGAACCTGACCCTGGGTTTCAATATGGAACCTGACCCTGGGTTTTGATATGGAATCTGACCCTGGGTTTAGATATGGAACCTGCACCTGGGTTTAGATATGGAACCTAAACCTGAGTTTAGACATGGAACCTGACCCTGAGTTTAGATATGGAACCTGACCCTGAGTTTAGATATGGAACCTGACCCTGAGTTTAGGTATGGAACCTATCCCTGAGTTTAGATATGGAGCCTGACCCTGGGTTTAGATATGGAACCTAACCCTGAGTTTAGATATGGAACCTAACCCAGGGTTTAGATATGGAACCTGCACCTGGGTTTAGATATGGAACGTAAACCTGAGTTTAGACATGGAACCTGACCCTTGGTTTAGATATGGAGCCTGACCCTGGGTTCTGATATGGAACCTGACTCTGGGTTCTGAAATGGAACCTGACACTGGGTTTAGATATGGAGCCTGAACTTGGGTTTTGATATGGAACCTGAAAATGGGTTCTGATATGGAACCTGAACATGGGTTCTGATATGGAACCTGAACGTTGGCTTAGATATGTAACTGGACCCTGAGTTCTGATATGGAACCTGGCCTTGGGTTTAGATATGGAACCTAACCCTGGGTTTAGATATGGAACCTAACCCTGAGTTTAGATATGGAACCTGACTCTGGGTTTCGATATGGAACCTGACCCTGAGTTTAGATATGGAATCTGAACCTGGGTTTAGATATGGAACCTGAACCTGGGTTTAGATATGGAACCTGACCCTGGGTTTTCATATGGAACCTGATCCTGACTTTAGATATGGAACCTGAACCTGGGCTTAGATATGGAACCTGACCCTGGGTTTTGGTATGGAACCTGATCCTGAGTTTCGATATGGAACCTGACCCTGAGTTTAGATATGGAATCTGAAGCCTGGTTTAGATATGGAACCTGAACCTGGGTTTAGATATGGAACCTGACACTGGGTTTTGATATGGAACCTGATCCTGAGTTTCGATATGGAACCTGACCCTGGGTTTTGATATGGATTCTGACCCTGGGTTTAGATATGGAACCTGACCCTCGGTTTCGATATGGAACCCGATCCTCGGTTTAGATATGGAACCTGACCCTGGGTTTTGATATGGAACCTGAACCTGGGTTTAGATATGGAACCTGACCCTGGGTTTTGATATGGAACCTGAATCTGGGTTTAGATATGGAACCTGACTCTGGGTTCAGATATGGAACCTGACTCTGGGTTCAGATATGGAACCTGACCCTGAGTTTCGATATGGAACCTGACCCTGGGTTTCGATATGGAACCTGGCCCTGGGTTTCGATATGGAACCTGACCCTGAGTTTCGATATGGAACCTGATCCTGGGTTTCGATATGGAACCTGACCCTGGGTTTAGATATGGAACCTGAACCTGGGCTTAGATATGGAGCCTGACCCTGGGTTTTGATATGGAACCTGATCCTGAGTTTCCATATGGAACCTGACCCTGAGTTTAGATATGGAATCTGAAGCCTGGTTTAGATATGGAACCTGAACCTGGGTTTGGATATGGAACCTGACGCTGGGTTTTGATATGGAACCTGATCCTGAGTTTCGATATGGAACCTGACCCTGGGTTTCGATATGGAACCCGATCCTCGGTTTAGATATGGAACCTGACCCTGGGTTTTGATATGGAACCTGAACCTGGGTTTAGATATGGAACCTGACCCTGGGTTTTGATATGGAACCTGAATCTGGGTTTAGATATGGAACCTGACTCTGGGTTCAGATATGGAACCTGACTCTGGGTTCAGATATGGAACCTGACCCTGAGTTTCGATATGGAACCTGACCCTGGGTTTCGATATGGAACCTGGCCCTGGGTTTCGATATGGAACCTGACCCTGAGTTTCGATATGGAACCTGACCCTGGGTTTCGATATGGAACCTGGCCCTGGGTTTAGATATGGAACCTGACCCTGGGTTTCGATATGGAACCTGACCCTGGGTTCAGATATGGAACCTGACTCTGGGTTCAGATATGGAACCTGACCTTGAGTTTCGATATGGAACCTGACCCTGAGTTTAGATATGGAACCTGACCCTGGGTTCAGATATGGAACCTGACTCTGGGTTCAGATATGGAACCTGACTCTGGGTTCAGATATGGAACCTGACCCTGGGTTCAGATATGGAACCTGACTCTGGGTTCAGATATGGAACCTGACCCTGAGTTTCGATATGGAACCTGACCCTGAGTTTCGATATGGAACCTGACCCTGAGTTTAGATATGGAACCTGACCCTGGGTTTCGATATGGAACCTGACCCTGGGTTTCGATATGGAACCTGAATCTGGGTTTAGATATGGAACCTGACTCTGGGTTCAGATATGGAACTCGACCCTCGGTTTAGATATGGAACCTGACCCTGGGTTTTGATATGGAACCTGACCCTGGGTTCAGATATGGAACCTGACTCTGGGTTCAGATATGGAACCTGACCCTGAGTTTCGATATGGAACCTGACCCTGAGTTTAGATATGGAACCTAACCCTGGGTTTCGATATGGAACCTGACCCTGGGTTCAGATATGGAACCTGACTCTGGGTTTCGATATGGAACCTGACCCTGGGTTTCGATATGGAACCTGGCCCTGGGTTTAGATATGGAACCTAACCCTGAGTTTAGATATGGAACCTAACCCTGGGTTTCGATATGGAACCTGACCCTGAGTTTAGATATGGAACCTAACCCTGGGTTTCGATATGGAACCTGACCCTGGGTTCAGATATGGAACCTGACTCTGGGTTTCGATATGGAACCTGACCCTGGGTTTAGATATGGAACCTGACCCTGAGTTTAGATATGGAACCTGACCCTGGGTTTAGATATGGAACCTGACCCTGAGTTTAGATATGGAACCTGACCCTGGGTTTCGATATGGAACCTGACCCTGGGTTCAGATATGGAACCTGACTCTGGGTTCAGATATGGAACCTGACCCTGAGTTTCGATATGGAACCTGACCCTGAGTTTAGATATGGAACCTAACCCTGAGTTTAGATATGGAACCTGACCCTGGGTTCAGATATGGAACCTGACCCTGAGTTTAGATATGGAACCTGACCCTGGGTTTAGATATGGAACCTGACCCTGGGTTCAGATATGGAACCTGACCCTGAGTTTAGATATGGAACCTGACCCTGAGTTTCGATATGGAACCTGACCCTGAGTTTAGATATGGAACCTAACCCTGGGTTTCGATATGGAACCTAACCCTGGGTTTAGATATGGAACCTGACCCTGAGTTTAGATATGGAACCTGACCCTGAGTTTCGATATGGAACCTGACCCTGGGTTTAGATATGGAACCTAACCCTGGGTTTAGATATGGAACCTGACCCTGGGTTTAGATATGGAACCTAACCCTGGGTTTAGATATGGAACCTGACCCTGGGTTTAGATATGGAACCTGACCCTGGGTTCAGATATGGAACCTGACCCTGAGTTTAGATATGGAACCTGACCCTGAGTTTCGATATGGAACCTGACCCTGAGTTTAGATATGGAACCTAACCCTGGGTTTCGATATGGAACCTGACCCTGGGTTTAGATATGGAACCTAACCCTGGGTTTAGATATGGAACCTGACCCTGGGTTTCGATATGGAACCTGACCCTGGGTTTAGATATGGAACCTAACCCTGGGTTTCGATATGGAACTTGACCCTGGTATTAGATATGGAACCTAACCCTGGGTTTAGATATGGAACCTGACCCTGGGTTTCGATATGGAACCTGAACCTGGGTTTAGATATGGAGCCTGACCTTGGGTTTCGATATGGAACCTGAACCTGGGTTTCGATATGGAATCTGACCCTGGGTTTTGATATGGAACCTGAATCTGGGTTTAGATATGGAACCTGACTCTGGGTTCAGATATGGAACTCGACCCTCGGTTTAGATATGGAACCTGACCCTGGGTTTTGATATGGAACCTGAATCTGGGTTTAGATATGGAACCTGACTCTGGGTTCAGATATGGAACCTGACCCTGGGTTTCGATATGGAACCTGACCCTGGGTTTAGATATGGAACCTAACCCTGGGTTTCGATATGGAACCTGACCCTGGGTTTAGATATGGAACCTGACCCTGAGTTTAGATATGGAACCTGACCCTGGGTTTCGATATGGAACCTGACCCTGGGTTCCCACATCATGAGCCATCGGTTCAGATGAGAATGCTAAACAGGCCACCATTGGTCGATGTTCTTGAATTGCTAATTGTAAATCTATTCTGAGGATTAAATGGCAAGTCTGTGGAAAACAGAGTGCTTTTGGAGCAAAGTTTGAATGGATTTTTCTTTCTGAGACCGCTCAAAGTTTTTGTTTGTCAAAGTTGAGCTCTGATGCAAGCAAGTCGGCCCAGGCAGAAATAGGAATGCTGTTGTGAGTTAGTCTCGCAAAGGGCATCGAAGAGAAGATTAGAATGCTTGAACAGGGGAACAGAAACGCTTGTAAGAGTTCCCTGGAGATTGGCTTTTGGAAAGCTTATTAAAAGCACAGTGTTGGAGACAGAAAGCGCTGTCTGTGCCAGACAAGCGTTCTGGCATGCCAATCTGCGCCTGTAGTCACGCTATGGCTTAGACAGCAGCAGGCAACATGAGGTTCTGAAACCTCCCACCCATTACTCCCCATGCCACTTTGAAAGTCTCTACTCCCTGCTTGTTTATGCCATTCATGTGGAATGTTATCATCCTTGGTGAAAATGCGCATGTCCAATTGTGAGCTGCTTTTCACCCGTTAATGCGACAACGAGTCCTTTTGAAGATGCCCAATTGTGATGTGTTTACTGTGTATTTGTATCTATGTTCTCTCATCCCTGCGTACACGACTGGAAGATTGGGAAAGTGTACGGATCGTGCATCATAAGACTATTTATTTATTTGTACCTGTTCATGATGCTTATCCACATTTATTTCATATTGGAGTTTATTTTATTCATATAAATTCCTATACATTTCAATAATCCACATTTCAAGTTGTACATGACCCTGAATTAAAGTTAAACTTTAATGTACACTTGAGCCTGTGCCACCCAGTTACCTATTATGCCAAGCAGATGGGCCCACATACGTACGGGTTTTCTATGGATATGGAGACGCATCAAAGAGCGAGGGTCATCGGGAACAGGTGGACATGGGGCACTGGGGCAGGGAGGTGATGGGGACTTTCTTCTTTGAAGGACTAAATGGATGGACAGGATTGGCTGGAGGTGACTAGAGTCATTTAACCATGTGATGGTTGACCCACACATGCTCTTCCAGCTTATTACACGTGGTTGGTTATATCATAATGGACAGTACAGAACAGAAGTGGATTTGGTGGTGGTAAGGAAGTGACAGACGTGGAGGGTTAAGGGTTTTTTTTATTTTATTTTTTTGTATACAAGATCGAGGCTCGTGAAAGAGCTAACGATAATGACAAAAAAAATCAAACCGACACCTCAAACATATAATAAGGGGAGCGGAAGACAAGATGGGGAGAGGGGGGGGGGGACGGGGGACGGACACAAACACAACATTTGAGAGCAGGGACATCGAGAGAACTGTGGGAGGGAGAGGGCTTGGGGGGAGGTGGGAGAGGTATAAAACATATCGACACTGCAAGGACTTTCAGGAAAGAAGTTGGAATTTCAAAAAAGTGGACCTGGGGTGAATTAGCGGGGGTAGAAAAGATCAAGGTTTTGGATGGGGGAAGATAAGAGATGGTGGTGAACAGCTGTTTTAAAGACCTGGAGGGAGGAGAGGGATTGAAGAGAGCGTGGGAGTTTGTTCCAGAGGCGGGAGAAAAGGGGAATGAAAGAGTGAAGGTGAGCAGGGAGCCGAGATTTTGGCAATTTCACCATAAGAGGTTTGCAGGCAGATCTTGTGCGACCTGAAGGACTATTTGGGGGACAGAGTACAGAGAGAGCTGGGGGAGCAAGGCCGGAGAGGAGTCGGTAGAAGACAGAAAGACCACCAACCTGCCTGCGGTGAGTGAGTGAAAGGCCCTCGGAGTTAGCTTCATCGCGGGAGATTCCAATGATTCTGAACGCTTTGGTTTCAACAGCGTGAAGCCGAGCTAGGTGTGAGGCAGGAGCACCGGCCCAGAGGAGAGAGCAGTATTCCATTGAGCTGCGGATAATAGCTTCGTGAAACTTGGTGTGAAAGGACGTCAGGAAAGGGGCATCGTTGAGGGATATAAACCAGTCATGGTGGACGGAGGAAGTGGCGAAGGTACTTGGTGAAAAGAAGGAGGTTTGGAAGAGGATAGAGAAGATCAAGGATAGAGGGAGACTGCTCGATGTTTGGGCAGAAGAAGAAGTCAGCAAGGAGAGCTATGGATAAGGCGATGAATAATATGGAAGATGAGGTGTACAACAGGTTGGAAGGGGATAGTGGGAGGAAGACGATCTGTAAATTAGCTCGTGACAGGGATGAGGACAGCAAGGACATGGAGGGGAGAGGGTGGGGGTTGGGGGGGAGGTGGTGATTAAGGATGTTGTCGGGAGGCTAGTGACAGATAGGGGGCAGTATTGAAGGTGTAGGTGAGATATTTAAAACAGCTGTTGAACCGGGAAGGAAGTAACGGTGAGCTGGAGCTATCGAGTTATGTGGAGGGAAAGTGGAGGTGGTGGAAATTACGGAAGAGGAAGTGTGGGCGGCATTGAAGAGGATGAAGAAGGGAAGATTGCCAGGTATTCATGAGGTGTGTACAGAGATGGTAAATGCAGCGGGAGAAGTTGGAGTCTGGTGGACGAAGAGGTTGTTGGATGTATGTGTGAGAGATGGGTCGATTCTGGAAGAGTGGAGGACAGAGGTAATTATACTGATATGGAAGAGGAAGGGGGATGTTCAAGATTCAGGGAGGTATTGTAGCATTACACTCCTTAGTCATGTCATAAAGGTGTTGGAGACGCTTCTGGACGGGAGGATAAGGAAGAGTGTAGAGATGGAGATCGGTGAAGAGAACAGGGATTTAAAAAGGGCATGGGAGTGACAGATGGGATGTTTGTGCTGAGACAGCTGGTGGAGAAGATGTTGGAGGTGCATGGTGAAATGGCATTGGGAGTTGTGGTTCTGGAGAAGGCCTACGACACTGTCCCGAGAGAGATGGTGATGGCGGCACTGAGATCGACCGGAGTTAGTTTGGTGGAAGGGATGTACAAGGTTATGAGATTGATGTTTTTGGTTGGTCCTGGGATGTCGAAGGAGTTCAGTGTGAACATCAGTTTGAGGCAGGGAAGTTCTCTCAGCCCACTCATGTTTATCATGGTGATGGAGCTGGTAAGCAGGAAGGTGAACATGAGGTGTAGTGTGGGGAGGATCTGGTTGTTGTGGAGAGTGGGCGGGAGATGCAGAAAGTACGAGACGAGTGGAAGGAGGCATTTGGGAAGCATGCGCTGAAAATGAGCATGGAGAAGAGGGAGGTGATGTGGGTCAGGTAGCAGAGAAAATAATGTAAATGAATATCAGGGTAGATGGGAAGGAGATCAGACAAGGAAATAGATTTGAGTATCTGGGTGGACCAGTGACCAGGGAAGGTAAGTCAGAGTCAGCGGTGCGGAGGAGGATTCATGTGGGTGCAAATGCATGGAGGAGGATGGAGGGAGTAATGGCAGAAAGAAAGATTTCAAGGAAATTGAAAGGGAAGGTTCTGATGTCGTGTGTAACGCCGGCCTACCTTTACGGTCTGGAGATGGTGTCACTAATGGAGAAACAACAGAGGCTGCAGGTTTGTGAGAACAACTGGGTCAGGAGGATTGTGGGAATGAAAAGCGTGGATAGAAGGAGAATGGATGAACTGAAGGTGCAGATGAGCTCAACGGGGAGATTGGTGAAATGCCGGCTGAGATGGGCTGGACATTTGAGGCAGATGGGGGAATAGAGAATGGAAAAGAGAGCTGACAGGTTGAGCCAACAAGGTAGGAAAAGAGGTGGACCGTGGTTGAGATGGGAGGATTCTGAAGAGGGATATCAGTAAGGTGGGGATGGATGGAGAGTGGAGACAATTGGCTGAGGACATACGGGAGTGGAGGAGTAGTGGTCAAGGCAGACCAGAAGGTTGGTGCCATTGGACTTGGAGAAGAAGAGTCCACTGTAACTCGTCATATGCAATTTTAAGTCCACCAAAATGGCATTGTTATGGTCATTTTCATTCCACTGTAACAGCTGAACTCACAATAAGCCAACAAATCAAAGCAGAATTAGAGAACGTTGTTTTATTCATTCTTTAGTTTTATTCATTCATGAATTTTATTTGATCCTTTCAAGCCATGATGTCCTTTTATCGCATGGGGTGTGGTTTTCAAGAAAGATAACGATGTGCAGTCAAATGCCAGGATGTGATTTTAAACGAACCTTATTGTGTAGGTGTAGACATGACGTCACAATGCCGCGAACACTCAATTTTGCCCTGGTGTGCCGAATGTTTAGGCCGAATGCTCACGCGATGCACTAGCGATGGCTCTCTATGCCAATTGCTTTTCCTGGCTCTTGGATCGAGTGAACCTGTTCATCCATGGAAAACAGGATTTTAAAAACATTGGAATACTTGACATCTTCGGGTTTGAAAACTTCGAGGTGAGACCACTGGAATTCTCGCGATATTGTGGGCATCCGTTTTAATAACAAACCGTCAAGCAAATAATACATCTTCTTCTAAAGCTGTTTTCATTTCATTGTATCTGTGGTTATTTTTCTCATAACAAAAGACTTTTCCTCTTGTCCATTCTTTCCTTCTTTTCCTTCCTTCATTTCCAACTCATACTGGGTCGAGTGGAAAAAGTGCTCAAGTCACAAAATAACTCGATATGCAAAATTATTAGAGACATGTGTTGTTACCATAGTTTGGATGGAGTTCCTGGTTCGAACTCACTTTTTTTTCTTTTTTTTTTGTATACTGAATCGAGGCTCGTGAAAGAGCTAACATTTACTTCACAAACAAATCAACCAGACAAACAAAATATATAAAAAGAGGGAGCGGAAAACAAGATGGGGAGAGAAGGGGAAGCACACAAACACAACATTTGAGAGCAGGGAGATGGCTTGGGGGAGGAGGTGTGGGAAGGGGGGGGGGGGGGTGGGAGAAGTATAAAACACAAGGACACCAAGGACTTCCAGGACAGAAGTTGGTATTTCAAAAAAGTGGATCTGGGGTGAATTAGCGGGGGTAGAAAAGATCAAGGTTTTGGATGGGGGACGATAAGAGATGGTGGTGAACAGCTGTTTTAAAGTACTTTGTCCAAGAATGTCACTTAAGTACTTCTTTCACTCAGGTATTCAATTTGGCTGAAGGGTATAAGGGGGTCTCAATGGTGTTATGGTCTAAGTGGTCTAAACGGTGTTAAGGGGTGTAAAGGTCTGAAAGTTCTAGGGGTCCAAAGGGTATAAAAGACCTACAGGGGGAAAGGACAGACAGACAGACAGACAGACAGACACCAAATTGCATATTTCGGTATTACTAGTACCTGCTCACTCTGGGAGCGGCGGGGGGAGTCATGTTGTTATCGTTATTATTATTGCTGTGCTAAAAATATTATGATATTTTTAATTTATTGATTAATGGATTAATCGATGACTTATTTATTGATTAGTCAATTAATCGATTAATTTTTTTTTTCTTCGATTAACAACATATTTAATTAATTTTCAAAAAGTTACAGCTTCGGATGAAACACTGGTGGTTGAGGTATGCTATTAGCCAATTGATTAAGAAATTAATTTACGATCATTATTGATTGATTTTAATTACGCAATTAATCGATTATTGTACACCTCTTCCTCCGAATACAGTCTATATGAGTTGCACGGCGGTATCGCCATGCTGGAGAATGTTATTTATTTATTTGGCATGGGGGCGGTGTACCTTGAATGTATCTGTACTTGTTAGTTTTCTTAATTTGGATTGTTGATTATGCAAGACTGAATTTTCGTTGATTTCTTATTTTCCTCAGAAAAACCGATTTGAGCAATTCAATATAAATTATGCAAATGAAAAATTACAGGAGTTCTTCAACAAGCACATCTTCCTATTGGAGCAGCAGGAGTGTCACAGGTGTGCTATTATGTTACTAAAGCTGTTACTTGGGCTAATTGCTGAATGTTTCACATAGAGGAAATGATGTAGGTTTAAGTGGAAAAGTAGAACGATAGATTTAATGTATTCATCTCCTGTTACTAAAAGGATAATGAAAATGCGTGTGTGCATCTGTAACGCGTTATTCCAAAGGGTTCCTATTGTAGAATAATAGTAATGAGTTAAACTATAGTTTATGTTGTAACTGAATCATTTTTATTATTCTACGACAGCAGGAACCCTTTAGAATACAGCCTAATAGACACAGACTGAGGACACAAACAACAACCACAGCTACAACGACCGCAGCAACAACTGTGTTATAAAATTTACTTTTCCCGTGTTTTACTCCATTTTACATCCTCAATGAGATTCAGATGGACATGAAATATGCTTGTGAAGTACAACATCCTGTCTTTCCTCATTGAGACTTAGATAGACAAGCAATATGCTTGTGAAGTACAACATCATGTCTTTTGATTAAACCATAAGAGCGAAATGATGCAAGACACTCCTATTTTTTTCCTTAAAATTCATTGATTTGGTGACTCATATCCTATTGGTTTTTGCAAAAGTCAAATGAATGATGGTGTAATTCGTCCTTCGCCCTTGAAAGGGTATGTGTCACAAAATAAACTAGAAAGAGCAATCAGAGATTGCAAACCCTCGCCAGGATGTATTTTCAGTGGTTTTTAAGGCTTTTGTGTTAAAACAAATATGGCGGCCGAACCTCGTGACCGATGACGTCATAATTTTTTTTCTCCTCCAATTTACGCCCACATAACGCTCAAGAAATTTCATCTTTTGAAATTTGACATCGACTTCCGCTTCCGGTCCGGTATGAAGAGGACGCAGGCGTCACATGCTCGCCGCTTCTTCGACCGGGCCACTGTCAGTTGCTTGCTTTTTTGGTGGTCGTGCGGATTTTTTGGCCATTGAGTCTGCCCTCTGCATAGCCCCGGCTCTGCTCCCTGCTTCACCTGCCCGGCTCCTTCGCCTGCTCGCTGTTTCCTCGGGCACGCTCTCATGGGTTGTGACCATCGCAGCGGTTTGGTGGCGGTTTCCCGCCGTGATCTAGATTTGTAGCGGCGGCGGTCGATTGCCGCTGCATTTGCCGCTTTGCTGTGATCAACCTTGGCCTCGTGATCGTCTCTTTGCTCCTGCCTGCCCTCTGCTTGGTCCCGGCTCTGCTCCTGGCTTCACCTACCTGGCTCCTTCGTTTCCTCGGGCCCGCTCCCGTGGGTTGGGACCATTGTTTCACCTCCTCAACCTTGGCCTCGTCTCGTCTCGTCTCTCCGCTCCTGCTTGGCATGGCTCTGCGGTACTCCGCCACAAGGCTCCTTCTGCTCAATACCCGCTCCACCCCATCATGCATCTCTGCCATCAAATCAAATGGACTCCTCCGACGACCCAGGTACATTCACCGTGGCTCCGGTCATAAGTTTGTATATTTGCAATCAGGTCACTCCATCCCCGTCCTCTGGTCGGCTCAGCGCACTCTCACTCTTCGTCCCAGCGCACCTGGTCACAGCAACGCACACGATCGCACCTCTTGCCTACGAACCCTGGCTAAATCACCTGAATTCATCCCTGCTGTTCAAAACAACATCAAGCTCACCCTGTTCAACACCCGGTCCCTCAACAACAAATGCCTCATCCTGAACGAATACATCCTGGATAACAAACTGGACTTTCTCTGTCTCGCCGAAACCTGGCAACAACCTCTGGACTACTACACACTCAACCTCACCACACCCAATGGATATTCCTACGTCAATAAACCACGCTCGGGGGGCCGAGGTGGTGGAATTGCCGTTATCCACCGTCAAGACATCAGGACCAGCCTCATCCCCATCGCCTCATCCTCATCATTTGAACACCTGGCTTTTAAACTCTCTGGTCGCACGCAGTCAGTCATGGCTGTCGTCTACCGCCCTCCCAAACCACACCCATCATTCCTGTCTGACTTCTCCTACTTTCTGACCCAGCTATGTTCCCTCTCCCCCTCAATCCTCCTCCTTGGTGATTTCAATATCCACATGGACTCCACTGACTCCACAATAACCACTGACTTCACTGATTTACTCACCTGCTTTAACCTCACTCAACATGTCGACTTTCCTACCCATATCCGTGGTCACATTTTGGACCTTGTCTGCTCCACTGGATTAAATTTGCACCATCTCTCTGGCTCCGACCTCACCCTCTCTGACCACTTAGCTATCACTATGACCATCAACATCCCCACCCCAACACCAAGACATTATCGCACTATCACCTTCCGTCAGCTAAACGCTCTTTCACCTACCTCATTCTCATCCACCCTCTCTGAAAAAATGTCCACTTCTCCCTTCGTTGACCTCCACACCCCTTCCGACCTCACTGACTACGACAACCACACTCTCTCCTCCTGCCTTGACCAGCTTGCGCCTGTAAAAACCAAAACAGTTTCTTTCACCCATTCTGCTCCCTGGTTTACCCCCGAACTCCGCCTGATGAAAACTCGTGCTCGCCAACTTGAAAGACTCCGCAATAAAACAGGTCTCACAGTTCACTCCCAAGCCTACAAGGACCACCTACAACACTACAAAGATGCCCTCTCCCGTGCCCGCTCCGCCTACGACTCTCAAATTATCCACTCTGGCTCCGGAAACCCAAAAGCACTCTTCTCGACAATAAACAAACTCCTCCGCCCCCTGAACACCACCACCCAGTCATTCACAGTAGACAACTGCATCTCCTTCCTCTCTTTCTTCCAACGCAAAATTGACAACATCTACAACAGCTTGACCACCACCGCACCCGCTCCCCCTCCAACCACCTGCCCCCCCTTGTCCTGCCAACACCTGTCTCAATTCTCCCCAGTCTCCCCTACTGACCTCTCTGAACTCCTCATAGGAATGAAAACTGCCACCTTCACTCTTGACCCCATCCCCTCTTTGTCAAGGCCTCCCTCCCTGCTCTCTCTCCACTTATCATTGCAACAATAAACTCCTCCCTGTCTACAGGCATCGTCCCACCTTCCCTCAAAATTGCTGCTGTTACCCCCATTCTAAAAAAATCTGGTCTAAACCGTGACACCCTAAACAACTTCAGACCCATCTCCAACCTACCCTTTCTGTCAAAAGTTTTGGAACGCGCTGTAGCCACTCAACTCAAACATCACCTCTCTGCCAATAACCTGTATGAAACATTCCAATCCGGATTCCGCTCCAACCACAGTACTGAAACTGCTCTCCTCAAAATCATCAACGACCTTCTCCTCTCCTCTGACGCTGGCAATCTCAACATTCTCGTCCTCCTCGACCTCAGCGCTGCCTTTGACACCATCGATCACACCATCCTCCTCACCCGACTTGAATCCACCTTTAACGTTACCGGCACTGCCCTCTCTTGGATTAAATCATACCTCTCTGACAGACGCCAGTTCATCTCCATCAATAACTGCAAATCCCCCACTGCTCCCCTCCCCCAAGGTGTCCCCCAAGGTTCAGTTCTTGGCCCCCTCCTCTTCATCCTTTACCTGTCCCCCCTCGGTCACTTGATCCGCCGTCATGGTCTCCAATTCCACTGCTTCGCCGATGACATCCAGCTTTTCATCTCCACCAAGTCCGTCTCCACCGACACCCACTCTATCCTGACAAACTGCATCACTGAAATAAAATCCTGGCTTCAAATCAACTTCCTCAAGCTTAACTGTGATAAATCTGAAATAATCATCATTGGCCCAAAAACGCTCACACAATCCACCCATAACTTTGCCCTCAACATCGACGGTATCCCAGTATCCACCTCCCCATACATCCGGAATCTTGGCGTCATCTTTGACCAAACCCTCTCCTTCGACAAATACACTAAACAGATCACAAAGTCAGCCTTCTTTCACCTGAAAAACATTGCCCGTCTCCGCTCATCCCTCTCCTCCACGGCTGCAGAAACCCTCATCCACGCCTTCATCACCTCCCGTCTGGACTACTGCAACAGCCTCCTCTATGGTTCACCCTCAAAAATCACCAATAAACTCCAATACATTCAGAACTCCGCTGCCCGTCTACTCACCCATTCCCGGACCCGTGACCACATCACCCCCGTCCTTTACAAGCTTCACTGGCTCCCCATCCCGCAGATAATCCAGGACAAAATCCTCCTCTTGACATACAAAGCCCTCCATAACCTGGCCCCATCCTACCTGGCTGACCTCCTCTCCAGACACACTCCCACCCACAACCTCCGCTCTGCTGGTACCAACCTCCTGACCCCCTCCATCCGGACCAAATTCAGATCCTGGGGGGACAGGGCCTTCTCCATCGCTGCTCCCACCCTCTGGAACTCACTACCTCACACCATCAGAGACTCCTCCTCACTCACCACATTCAAAACATCACTAAAGACCCACCTGTTCAACACTGCATTCAACATTCAACCCACAGCATTTAACCCCTGACTATCACTTCTCCTTCTCCCTCCTTTTGCTTTAAATATTTCCCTATTGATTCTTGTCTTTTTGCAATTGTGGTTTTCATGTATTGTTATGCATTATGTTTTCCCACTCTGTCAAAGCGCCTTTGGGCTACTTGAAAAGCGCTATACAAAATAAATGAATTATTATTATTATTATTATTATCTTGATAGGATGAAGTTTTGTACTTGTCGAATTATGATGTCATAATGGAGGCACCTATGACATCATAATTAACATATTTTATTCCCCATGGAGAGTTCTTTACAATGAGCCATGTCTCAATTTCTTCTATTCAGCGCTTTCCGAGATAGAAGTGCAAAGTTTTTTGTTTTTTTCCAATATGGCGGCCGAACCACGTGACCGATTACGTCATCAATTGGGCACAGTCTATTCCAGGGCAAGACAAATACGTGTGCAAAGTTTGGCGATTCTACGTGCAACGGTGTAAACGTAGTGCTGCACACAGACAGACAGACAGACAGACAGACAAACCAACCGATCAACATACTTGCCGGAATCTTTTCCGGCAAGTAACAAACAGACAGATTCACATGCAACACCCTCTCCTCTGGCGAGGGTAATAAATGCAGTATTAAATGCATATGATAAAGGAAGTATCTGCTAAATGAAAAGTTCAATGTTGAAGGGGCATATAAAATATTGATTTCCATTTAATGGCAAAATACCATCCGAGGAGCCTCTTGTGCAGTGACATCAATTGTTGAACAGGTGACTCCCAATCAATTGTTGAGGAGCGAACCAGGATGTGTACAGTTGTGACTCAATAGGAGAGGCTGCTGCAGCTGCTCATGAACAGAAACAACTTGAAATGGATCATTATATTTATTACATTGGAAATGCCAGAGCTCACTGTGCCGTTGTCCCCTGAAAAGCCCAACACGGCCATAAAGGGAACAAAGACTGACCTGAGCGGGCCTGGACGACTTCAGAGCGGATTAAATAAGTCGACATGCAACCCGCACCTGGTCGATTAACACGTTCAACTCGTGTTTGTCCCGCAAATTATTAATGATCATAAAAGCCCATATATAGATAGTGAGGAAACAAATGTCGTTGATATTACCGAAACGAGCCTGGCATCGCTGAAACATAAACTCTGATGAACAGAAGAAGAAGAACCACCTTTAGAGGCCATTTTTCCCCGCAGAGAAGAGGTCAGCCTTTTCCGGGTTTTTTTTTCAAGGTTGTTCCCCTTTTTGGTCCCCTTTTTCCTTGGTCCCCTTTTCCACCTTGGTCCCCTTTTCCACCTTGGTCCCCTTTTCCACCTTGGTCCCCTTTTCCACCTTGGTCCCCTTTTCCACCTTGGTCCCCTTTTCCACCTTGGTCCCCTTTTCCACCTTGGTCCCCTTTTCCACCTTGGTCCCCTTTTCCTCCTTGGTCCCCTTTTCCACCTTGGTCCCCTTTTCCTCCTTGGTCCCCTTTTTCCTTGGTCGTCTTTTCCACCTTGGTCCCCTTTTCCTCCTTGGTCCCCTTTTCCACCTTGGTCCCCTTTTCCACCTTGGTCCCCTTTTCCACCTTGGTCCCCTTTTCCTCCTTGGTCCCCTTTTCCACCTCGGTCCCCTTTTTCAAGCAGTGTTTTATTGCCGGATGCCCTTCCTGCCGCCAGCCCTGTTAGTCGCCTCTTGCGACACACAGGGAATTACCAGTGAACTGGTATTCGATTTGCCGACTTCGGAAGGATGACATGCTGAGTCAGCCACGCTGGTGTTAATTCAGCAATCGGCCGGGATTCGAACCCCGGATCCTAGGATCCCAAGCCGGCACCCTAACCGCTAAGCCAACACCAGGCTTTCTGTTGTTGAAACATACCATAAACCAGAAACCATAAAACCATAAACATAAACAAAAACGAACATACCATACACATACCATAAACCAGAAACCATATAACCATAAAACCATAAACATAGACATAAACAAAAACGAACATACCCTAAACATACCATAAACCAGAAACCATAAAACCATAAACATAAACATAAACAAAAACGAACATACCATAAACCAGAAACCATAAAACCATAAACATAAACAAAAACGAAAATACCAGAAACCATAAAACCATAAACATAAACATACACAAAAACGAACATACCATAAGCATCCCATAAACCAGAAACCATATAACCATAAAACCATAAACATAGACATAAACAAAAACGAACATACCCTAAACATACCATAAACCAGAAACCATAAAACCATAAACATAAACATAAACAAAAACGAACATACCATAAACCAGAAACCATAAAACCATAAACATAAACAAAAACGAAAATACCAGAAACCGTAAAACCATAAACATAAACATACACAAAAACGAACATACCATAAGCATCCCATAAACCAGAAACCATAAAACCATAAACATAAACATAAACAAAAGCGAACATGCCATAAACCAGAAACCAGAAACCATAAAACCTTAAACATAGACATAAACAAAAACGAACATACCATAAACATACCATAAACATACCATAAACATACCATAAACCATAAAACTATAAAACCATAAAACCATAAAACCATAAACATAGACATAAACAAAACCGAACATACCATAAACAAACCATAAACCAGAAACCATAAAACCATAAACATAAACAAAAACAAAAACGAACATATCATAAACCATAAACCATAAAACCATGAACATAAACATAAACATAATCAAACATACCATAAACATACCATAAACCAGAAACCATAAAACCATGAACATAAACATAAACATAAACATAAACAAACATACCAGAAACCAGAAACATAAACTCTGATTCACTAATAAATTAAAGAATTCCTGCAATGATGGACAAGCGACCTTGAAACGGCACCAAAGTAGTGGCAAGACAGAGATTGAAAGAGGCCTCAATCATCTTAAACTGTTCACTGTGTTTCTAGTCGTGTTCCAACAGTGAGAATCAGAAAAAAACAAATTGATGGAGAAACTCTAAAGAACCTACGATTTGCAGGTTCGGTAATTCCATCAGCACTTAGATGGTTTTGTCTCTCTCTATAAAACTGAGGGTCATGGAAGAGCAATGTTGAAGTGACAGTGTGGTCGTGGGGGGATCTAAAATGGACCGGTACGAGGGTTGGTTTTAGGAAGGGGTGATGAGGGTAATAGAGGGCACGGCTTTGCCACTGATGCAGTTTCCCCTTGCAGAAGGAATTTGGGGGTTTGGCATACAATGGTGGATACTCTTTCAGACGATACTGTGGAATCGTCAACATCCACCGGTGAGTGCTGGCGGACGGGACGCGAGATGTCAGCCATCCATCTGACTGGTGGTGCACTCGAGGAATCGAACACAAACTATAGAGAGCCTGGAGGGAAGTGCACCTGTACCATTTACTGCACCTTTTGGTGTACATAATGAGTATGGTGAAGACGGTGCACAGTAAATGTATTTGGTCCACACTTGGCATTCAGTCTCGTTTCCCTTTCCACTTCCATTTCAGTCCCTTTCTGGAAAACCCATCGAAATGCCTTCTGGATCCTATTTCCGCATCGCAGACACGTGCCAGGTTATACTTTACCCGCAGCCGTTCTCAGCGCTGTTCAAATACAACATGTCACTCTTTGCCTCTGGCAGGCCGAACACCTTCGGAGTAACTATTTTAAATGGTGCTGTAAGCTCGATGGATTAAAGCCATCAATCGGAGCCAGCTGAGTGGTTGGTGCTCACTTTTGGAATATAGATATTTCACCTTCACCACCGTCCACCAGTACACGTGAAGACTTCATTCGGCCTTCTATTGACTTCCATTGAAGAGGAAGAGTTTGGGAAATACAGTGTCGACAAATGTCTGTTGGTTATTGCAATGTAAATGAGAAATCTCATGGCGTGATGGAAATGTTCAATGGCAATAGCGGATATGGGAGTGTGAGGGAGGAGGGGGGCACACCCACCGTGCGACCCCCCTCGACCCTCTTGTCAAAAGCGATCCTGTTTTTCACATGTATTGAGGTGTATATAACTGAAGATGTGGTCTTGGAATGTGGGAAACTGTCTCGTGCAGCATATTTTTCAAAAAATTTCCACTCTATAGACAACATATAGTAATTCCTGAAAAATTGCTGTTTTGGGAATTTCACAGGTAACATGTAACCCAGTGCTACCTGCCGCATGGTCAGGTTGTCGGTGACTAAACCGGCTCCCCCACCCAGTTGGCTTTGTGCTTTACTGGATGAGGAGGGTGTGTGGACACCCCACAGGACTAAAAACAAGACCTGTAAAAAGGAAGAAGAGATCCTTGTGAGCCAACGGCCATCCACATCCGGTGCGGAGTAGCACAGGGGGGCACACCCACCGTGCGAGCCCCCAATATTATTGCTTACAGATAGACTGCATGAAAGCGTTCACATATAGTTTAACAACATGGAACCTGCCAACTGCGCCCCCCAAGGATGTGCAGCTCCAACCTATGGCTGGGAAAGGACGTGTTCCAGAAGAGAGGGAAAACGCGGTTAATGGTGGTTTGGATCTAAACTCTTTTGAGCGACCCCAACCTGATGTGCTGATGCCAACCACTGATGGTCATCAAAGATTATTGAATCTAGGTGTGTGGAATGTAAGAACATTGTTTGAATTAAGAAAACTAGAGCGAGTTCGGAATGAAGCTGAAAGGTTCATTATCGCCATCTTGGGTTTTGCTGAAAATGAGGTGATTGAGTGAAATATGTTTTGATGGATGAGAGTTGAATAACCGTGGACGTAACTGGCATCATCATGGGGTTGGATTCTCGGTATCCCCCAAAACTGCAAAAGCCATCACTGCTGTTATACCAGGAGGGGATAGGAATATCAACATTAGAGTGAATTCGTAGCCAAAAGCGATTCAGGTAGTGCAAGTCTACATGCCAATCACCGATGCTGATGAGAATGAAGTTACCTCTCTACATGCTGAGGTACAGAAAGGTGTCACGAGGTGCTCAATGGGCAACTTCAATGCAAAGA
Organism: Myxine glutinosa; assembly: GCF_964187855.1. Classification (NCBI taxonomy): domain Eukaryota; kingdom Metazoa; phylum Chordata; class Myxini; order Myxiniformes; family Myxinidae; genus Myxine; species Myxine glutinosa. The sequence continues at coordinate 127,897,626 of NC_136270.1, read as the reverse complement.
TTGGTGAGAACACAGATCATGGTGCTTGTGGAAGGTTTGGCTTGGGTGAGTTGAGCGAGCGAGGAAAGCTGCTTTTGAATTGGTTAGAAGGTAACGAGTTGCTTGTGCTGCATACCTTCTTCAGGCTAATCAACGGTAGACTGCGACGTCAGGTGCAATAATCAAATAGACTCGATTACCATTAGACGAAGAGATAGACGTGATTGGATGGACTCAAGATCGTTACCTCGTGCAGATTAATGTGGTGATCATCAAATGGTCTGGGCTAAAATCAAAGATGGATGTTTTAATACTAAAAAGCCAAAGAAAGCACCTCGCCGGTTTTTTTGCAAAGCCTTAGAAAACTGTGATGCTTTTTTTTCTTTTTTTTGTATACAATATTATTTTGTATACAAAAAAAAAGCAAAAAAAGACAAGGTCGAGGTTCGTGTAAGAGCTAACATTAATCAAAAAAAAAACCAACACATAAAAGATGATAAAGAGGGAGCGGGAGAACAAGATGGGGAGCAGGGACATCGGCAGATCTGTGGGAGGAAGAGGGCTTGGGGGGAGGAGGCATGGGAAGGGGGGGGGGGGGAGAGGTAAAAAATACATGGACACTGCTAGGACTTCCAGGAAAGAAGTCGGTATTTAAAAAAAGTGGTTAGTTTTTTGTTTTTTTTGTATTTAAAACGTTAAACAATGGGTAGATGTTCGGGGAAGTTAGGGGGAGAAGTGAAAATCTAAAAAATAAGCAATACAGTGAAGGAAAGGACTTAAATTCACAAAACACCGATGCGGGGGGGGGGGGGGGGGGGGAATCCTGGAGGGACCAGGCCGCGCACGCGGTGCGAACAGAAAACGATTCATTATACACAAGTTTGCACAAATTGCAAATCAGCACCAACTAGAAACACACAGTAACACATGCACCATAAATTAACGAGTGGAAATTTGACGAAGACATGGATGGAAAAATACTTTAGCTTTGCTGCCGTGCAGAGGTCGAAGAATTTGAATTCTCAATCTTTTGAATTTGAATTCTCAATTAAAGCACCCATGGAAAACAAGCGGCACAATTGGTGCAAATTTGCGGATCCACTGAAAGGTGCAATTGAAGAACATTGCCAAATCAACCATCCAAAGAGGAAACCGATTGATGGATGTCTCGATTTGATTGAAGAAAGAAGAAAGGCTAAAACCTTCAGATCACAAGGTCCAGAGTACAAGAAGTTGTGCGCAAGAAGGCAAAGAATTAACTACTATTTGAAAGAGGTTATTGCCAAGGATCAGTTTTGTCTAGTGTGTGGTAAAGCCACTACAGATACTATGTTGTTGTTGAGAACTTTGATTGAAAAGGTGAAGAGCAAAAAACGAGACGCAGTTATGGGCAATGTCCATCGACTATGGCTCGACATTTGATAGCGTTCAACACAATGCAATGGGGGAAAGCCTTGTTGGAATTTGGAGTACCAAAACATCTAGTTTGGTTGATTAGATGCCTGTATACAAAGCCAGTTTGAGTCGTTCAAGTAGACGATGGACAGACAGAGAAATTTCATTTTGAAAATGGAGTACGTCAAGGTTGTTCCATGTCCCCTATGCTCTTCAGTGCGGTCGGTGAAAGGATTATGGGAGATGGGAAGTGCGTCTTACCAGAACGAGTGGGACGCACACTTGGTGGCAGTGACGTTGGGAATCGACGCTACTCCGATGACACAACCCTCTTGACCAAATCAAAGATGGAGTTGGAACTGATGGCAGAGGAAGTCATGTTGAAGAGTGAAGTATTTGTATTTGGCTTGTGTATAAATGAATATTATAACAAGAAGACGTCATGCGGAGCACGATACTTGCAAAATCTGCCCCCCCCCCCCAAGTTTTCCATTGATACAGCAAATTGTCCATTTCATCAAGATTAAAATTGACGATCTTGATCAAAGCTCGAGTCAACAGGATGAAAAGTGATGATTTTTCAGATGAAAATTGATGATTTTAGAAGTTTGACCTTGAGTTGACCTTTGACCTTTTGACCTCAAAAATAGTTCGTTTCCCAATTCAGTGAGGAAATATACAAATGCTGTTCAATTTTCAAGTAAATTGGACGAAAATTGACGGGTTTTCAGATGAAAATTCATGATTTTGGAAGTTTGACCTTGAATTGACCTTTGACCTTTTGATCTCAAAAATAGTATGCTTCCCAATTTAGTGACTCGAAATGCAAATGCTGTTCATTGTCAAGTCAATCGGTTGAAAATTGATGATTTTGAAAATGTGACCTTGAGTTGACCTTTGACCTTTTGACCTCAAAAATAGTTAATTTCCCAATTTAGTGACTCAATATACAAATGCTATTCAATTTTAAAGTCAATCGGATTTAAAATGGCGATTTTAGAAATTTGACCTCCAGATGACCTTTGACCTCAAAATCAATAGGCTTCTCAATTGGGACGACCTATATAACTTGGTGAAGTTTTGTGACGATCGGTTTAGAATTGTGACCTGTAGAAACAACTCGTCACAACTGACCCGAGCGGAGCGTTTTCAATATCTTGGCTCGGTAATTTCATCAACTGAACCGACTGTATGTGCATGGAGATAGGATCAGACTTGCTCTGGCTCGAGGTGTAGTTCGTGATTTGGTTGATGTGTGGAAGTCTCAACGTATTGGAATAGATCTGAAAAAAGTGAAATCACTTGTTTGGAGTTTTGCACTTTATGGCTGTGAAAGTTGGACTCCTAGTGTGAAAGTTGGACTCCTAGTGTGAAAGTTGGACTCCTAGTGTGAAAGTTGGACTCCTAGTGTGAAAGTTGGACTCCTAGTGTGAAAGTTGGACTCCTAGTGTGAAAGTTGGACTCCTAGTGTGAAAGTTGGACTCCTAGAGCAGAAGACGAAAGGTGTATTAACACTTTTGAATTGTGGACTTGGAGGAGAATGCTGAGAATGTCCTGGACGGAGCATGAAACAAATGAATGGGTTCACGGTCGAGTTGGAGTTTGGGAGGACAATGGTCTCCTGAATGTTATCCAACAGGAGGAAGATGGCAAAAATACTGCCACGAGAAGAGAAGACCTCACAGTGTGGTGCTAGCTTGGATTGAAGGATTGATGGAGGGGAAGAACAGGATCGGTCGTCCCGTATTAACCTGGGTGGATAATTTGAAGTTTTGGGCTGTTGGTGGGCTCCCTATTTTATGAGACTGTGCTTGTGCTTCCTATCGCCGATGGCCGCATTTAGTGGCTACGTTATGAATAATAATAATAATAATAGACTAATTAAGCAAAAAATGAATAATAATAATAATAATAATAACTGGAAAGCATCAGAAAATGCAAAGCCCGCATCCTTTTGTTTTCAGACGTCTTCTTCTTCTTCCATTGTCTGAAACTAACGAAAACAATGAAAAAAAAAAAATGAAAATAATGATCTTGTATAGCCTTGACCTTTGACCTTTTGATCTAAAAAAACAAACGGCTTCCAGCTTTTGATTGGTGAACCAATTCAGTGACACAATATGCAAATTCTTAAAATTTCAAGTTAATTGGACGAAAATTGATGCTTTTATGCAACCTTGACCTTTGACCTTCTGGTATTAAAAAAAATAATCGGCTTATAGCTTTTGATTGGTGAACCAATTCAGTGACCCAATATGCAAATTCTTTAAATTTCAGGTCAATCAGATGGAAATTAATGATTTTATGTGATGCTGACCTTTGACCTTTTGGCCAAATTTTTAATTTCACTTCTTCATATTCTCATAATAAAGTTTTGTTGAAAATCTGATGACAAAACTCAAATAGTAAATTTAGTTTCAGGTCAATTGGATGAAAATTGATGATTTTAGGTGACGCTGACCTTTGACCTTTTGACAAAATTAAAATAAATGAGTTTTCAACGAAAGTTTTTTTCATTCGAGTACGGTATGTCCTTGTAAGGTTCATGCGAGTACGGTATGTCCTTGTAAGGTTCATGCGAGTACGGTATGTCCTTGTAAGGTTCATGCGAGTACGGTATGTCCTTGTAAGGTTCATGCGAGTACGGTATGTCCTTGTAAGTTTCATGCGAGTACGGTATGTCCTTGTAAGTTTCATGCGAGTACGGTATGTCCTTGTAAGTTTCATGCGAGTACGGTATGTCCTTGTACGTTTCATGCGAGTACGGTATGTCCTTGTAAGTTTCATGCGAGTACGGTATGTCCTTGTAAGTTTCATGCGAGTACGGTATGTCCTTGTAAGGTTCATGCGAGTACGGTATGTCCTTGTAAGTTTCATGCGAGTACGGTATGTCCTTGTAAGTTTCATGCGAGTACGGTATGTCCTTGTAAGGTTCATGCGAGTACGGTATGTCCTTGTAAGTTTCATGCGAGTACGGTATGTCCTTGTAAGTTTCATGCGAGTACGGTATGTCCTTGTAAGGTTCATGCGAGTACGGTATGTCCTTGTAAGTTTCATGCGAGTACGGTATGTCCTTGTAAGTTTCATGCGAGTACGGTATGTCCTTGTAAGGTTCATGCGAGTACGGTATGTCCTTGTAAGTTTCATGCGAGTACGGTATGTCCTTGTAAGGTTCATGCGAGTACGGTATGTCCTTGTAAGTTTCATGCGAGTACGGTATGTCCTTGTAAGGTTCATGCGAGTACGGTACGTCCTTGTAAGGTTCATGCGAGTACGGTATGTCCTTGTAAGTTTCATGCGAGTACGGTATGTCCTTGTAAGGTTCATGCGAGTATGGTATGTCCTTGTAAGGTTCATGCGAGTACGGTATGTCCTTGTAAGGTTCATGCGAGTACGGTATGTCCTTGTAAGTTTCATGCGAGTACGGTATGTCCTTGTAAGGTTCATGCGAGTACGGTATGTCCTTGTAAGGTTCATGCGAGTACGGTATGTCCTTGTAAGGTTCATGCGAGTACGGTATGTCCTTGTAAGGTTCATGCGAGTACGGTATCTCCTTGTAAGGTTCATGCGAGTACGGTATGTCCTTGTAAGGTTCATGCGAGTACGGTATGTCCTTGTAAGGTTCATGCGAGTGCGGTATGTCCTTGTAAGGTTCATGCGAGTGCGGTATGTCCTTGTAAGGTTCATGCGAGTACCCCCCTTCCTCGCACCCCACAAATATCCAGTGTGGCCCAAACATGAACCTGCAATGTTCACACATTTTACTCAATTGAATAGGTAAAAGTTGAATGTGTAAGTTCGCAATTTAATAACGACCAGTCTCCATGTACGCAGGAGTGTGATCTGAGTCACGACTCACAAGGAACACGTGTGTGTTTGCAGGGAAGGAATTGAGTTGGAGGAACTATCTTGGATTGATAACAGCGAGTGCCTGGCTCTCATCGAGAAGGTAACGGAGGTGAAACAGCGAGACACCACACACCCTGACCAGGCCTTGTGTGTTCACAAAGCTACTCCCACTTTTATAAACTTCCCATAATGCCCGAATAGTGTGTGCATGTATATATATATATATATATATATATATATATATATATATATATATATATATATATATATATATATATATATATATATACACAAAGAATTAAGTTAAGCACCCCCCCGTTTTTTTACAACCTCGCACATTACAAGTTTGTTGTCGTCAAAACAGTGTAATATACCCATGATATTGCTATATTTTCTGGAAAAGTGATATTATGGTCACATAAAAACATAACAATCATGCCGTTTTCAATATTTTATTCTGAATAATTTAAGGTGAAATTTTTTGGGAATTTTAGGCATATTTTCACCTCAATTTAAGTATGGAGCTATAGGTCCATCACGGACAGTGTGGATGACGTTTATGTTTTCTAACGTACAGTCATTGTTCTGAGAAGACCTCTAGCGATCTTTGCGTCAATAACGTGTGTAGGACCCACGTGATCGGATCACTGACTCAACCCTACGTCTCATAGACCCTGTAAGCCGTCGTATGCGTTGCTGTGGCAGGTTGTTCCATTCCCGATGTAATGCACGTTCCAATTCATCCAGATTGGCTATTGGAGGGACCATCTTCGCAATTTGTCGTCCCAACATGTCCCAAACGTGCTCGAGGGGGTTCAGGTCAGGACTGTACGCAGGCCAGGGGATGGTTGTCACAGCACCTTGCTCCATCCGATCACGTGGGTCCTACACACGTTATTGACGCAAAGATCGCTAGAGGTCTTCTCAGAACAATGACTGTACGTTAGAAAACATAAACGTCATCCACACTGTCCGTGATGGACCTATAGCTCCATACTTAAATTGAGGTGAAAATATGCCTAAAATTCCCAAAAAATTTCACCTTAAATTATTCAGAATAAAATATTGAAAACGGCATGATTGTTATGTTTTTATGTGACCATAATATCACTTCTCCAGAAAATATAGCAATATCATGGGTATATTACACTGTTTTGACGACAACAAACTTGTAATGTGCGAGGTTGTAAAAAAACGGGGGGGTGCTTAACTTAATTCTTTGTGTATATATATATATATATGAGAGATGTCTGTCTGTGTGTCGCCATTTTTCTCAGAGATGGCTGAACGGATCTTCGTCAAACTTTCAGAGGTTCATCAGTGAGTGCCTGGGAGTGTTTTAGGGAAATATATATATGAAAAAAAAAAGATCGTTTTTTTGAAGTTTTTATTTTCAAAAAATTGCTCGATAGTGCCGAAGCTTTTTGTCCCCCGTCGCACCGCGGAGCGAAAGGGGGACTATGGTTTTCCCCTCCGTCCGTGTGTGCGTGCATCCGTGCGTGCGTCCGTGCGTGCGTGCGTAAGAACGTGCGTCCATGCGTGCGTGCATAAGCGAAGGACCGAATTCTAATTAGGTGTGTGGGTGGAACCCACGTCAAAATCCAAGATGGCCGAAGCCATGTATGTCTGACACCATGTATGTCTGAACATTGTGAGCGGAATATCTTGAAAAATAAGCGAAGTACCAACTTCTAATCTGGTGTGTGGGTGTATCTCGGCATAAGGAAGAAGCCTATTGAAAATTGGGTCGCCACGTCAAAATCCAAGATGGCCGCCACCATATATATGTCTGAAACTTGTGAGCGAAATATCTCGAAAAATAAAGGAACTACTAACTTCTAATCTGGTGTGTGGGTGTATCCAGGCACAAGCAAGAACACTGTTTAAAATTGGGTCGCCACGTCAAAATCCAAGATGGCCGCCGCCATGTATGTCTGAACCGACTAAACCTACTGTCTGAACCTAATAAACGAACTACTTGTGAGCAGAATATCTTGAACAATAAGCGAAGTACCAACTTCTATTCTCGTGTGTGAGTGTCTAGGCATAAGGAAGAAGGCTATTGAAAATTGGGTCGCCACGTCAAAATCCAAGATGGCCGCCACCATATATATGTCTGAAACTTGTGAGCGAAATATCTCGAAAAATAAAGGAACCACTAACTTCTAATCTGGTGTGTGGGTGTATCCAGGCACAAGCAAGAACACTGTTTAAAATTGGGTCGCCACGTAAAAATCCAAGATGGCCGCCGCCATGTATGTCTGAACCGACTAAACCTACTGTCTGAACCTAATAAACGAACTACTTGTGAGCAGAATATCTTGAACAATAAGCGAAGTACCAACTTCTATTCTGGTGTGTGAGTGTCTAGGCATAAGGAAGAAGGCTATTGAAAATTGGGTCGCCACGTCAAAATCCAAGATGGCCGCCACCATATATATGTCTGAAACTTGTGAGCGAAATATCTCGAAAAATAAAGGAACTACTAACTTCTAATCTGGTGTGTGGGTGTATCCAGGCACAAGCAAGAACACTGTTTAAAATTGGGTCGCCACGTAAAAATCCAAGATGGCCGCCGCCATGTATGTCTGACCCGACATGTATGTATGTCTGACCCGACTAAACCTACTGTCTGAACCTAATAAACGAACTACTTGTGAGCAGAATATCTTGAACAATAAGCGAAGTACCAACTTCTATTCTGGTGTGTGAGTGTCTAGGCATAAGGAAGAAGGCTATTGAAAATTGGGTCGCCACGTCAAAATCCAAGATGGCCGCCGCCATGTATGTCTGAACCTTGTGAGTGGAATATCTTGAAAAATAAGCGAAGTACCAACTTCTAATCTGGTTTGTGGGTGTATCTAGGCACAAGGAAGAACGCTATTGAAAACTGGGTCGCCACGTCAAAATCCAAGATGGCCGCCACCATATATATGTCTGAACCTTATGAGCGAAATATCTTGAAAAATAAACGAACTACTAACTTCTAATCTGGTGTGTGGGTGTATCTACGCATAAGGAAGAAACCTGTTGAAAATTGGGTCGTGACGTCAAAATCCAAGATGGCCGCTACCATATATATTTCTGAACCTTGTGAGCGAAATATCGTGAAAAATAAACGAACTTCTAACGTCTAATCTGGTGTGTGGGTGTATGGGTGTCTTATACATATGGCTAACCCCCACTCTAGCAGGGAATATGGCCTTAAAATGCCTGTTGTTGTGTTGTATATATATTCAACAAAATGTTGCTCATCAACAGCTAGGAGGTTTGCAGTCAGGAATATTACATTTAACCATGGAAGCACACTAACCCTATAACATGACGCTGACGTCATGTGCATAAAATATATGACGTCCACGTCATGTATGACGTCATAAATTATATGACGTCAAAGGCATGACGTCAGCGTTGTCCTGATGAGCCCTCAGTTTTCAGGGAAGCCTCTGGTATAAAGTGCATTTGGAATCTATCCGAGCTATATAACTACCGATGTATGTATTAATCGATAAGCACATATAATACAGCTGGTGGTTTCCCACCATTTTCTCTTAAAAACTCAACAGGAACCACACCATAAAATCCATTATTAATGATTATAAGGTATTTGTTTGAGTAATTTGGGGAATCTCGTGACTGCTCTGTGAAAATAATCTCTTATTATTTACTTTTAACGATGTGTATAATGCAGGTTACCGAGGCGGGCACCACCATGCTTCAGATGACTTCTGAGCCGGCTATATGATGTGCTAGCACTCCCTCGCAATACACAAATGGCGGTTCGAGCCCGAGAAATAACAGCACTGGATGAGGGGGGTTGAGGGTCTGGGAGGGGATGAATAGTCAGGGAGAGGTGGGAAGGTCTGGGAGGGGGTGGATGGGGTGTGGCGATGAATGGGGTGTGGGGGTCTGGGGAGTGTGGAGTGAAGGTCTGGGAGGGGGCCGGATGGGGTGTGGTGATGAATGGGGTGTGGGGATCTGGGAGTGTGGGGTGATGGTCTGCGGAGGGGCACTGAGGGTCTGGGGGGAGATGAATGATCGGGGAGGGGTTGGAAGTTTTGGGAGGAGCAGCTGAGGGTGTGTTGGAGCGCAAAGTGATGCTCTGGGTGGGGAGTTGAGAGTCTGGTAGGAGGTGGGGGGAGGGAGCTCGGTGAGGAGGGTCTGAGAAGGGTGTGTCCCTCTCCCCGGGTAGGGAACCAGACATCAGCACTTTAAATGTGTAAAATGAACTAAGGTACCAATATGAACCAAGGATGTGCAGTGATATCTTTGTTGTTAGGAAATGTGATTTTAATTTTTTGAGCTCTTTCAATCAGGGCCAGAATATAAAGCGTCCTTTTTTTCTATCGTGGTTACCACGTGCTTTCAGGTATTACCATAATGTTTGGCTAAAACTCTTAATGCTCAGTTTGTTTGCCGCCAATGCCGAATTAAGGGTAAGATAACTTTAAAACAAGATAAGCGCTTCATCTACATCAAAATGGTTTCCTTCAGATGTCATGTGATGTCATGTGATGTCATGTGATGTCATGTGTATCTCCATGTGAGTGTTCGTTTTGTAAAGGTCACCTGTTGTTCCTTTAATATGCACTCGGATAGTCGGCCTATCCTTACCTTTAAAGGATTCTCAACAATCCATCCATCACTGACATATCATTGGAACAGCAGTTTGTATTTGGACGTGAGGTGTGGAATTGACTTTAGGGGTTCCCAACACCAATGGCAATACGTGCAACCATTTACCTGTCCTGCATCTTCAGGTGTTTTCAAAAGCCGTGCTGCTGATGTGCGCTTCAAGCAGGTGTTTTGTGAGACTAGCTTCTGGAAGTGTCTCCTTTTTAACACCTGCTCATTGACATACCTGCACTGTGCTTGTGTTTACAGCAAGTGGGCATCCTGGCCCTGATTAATGAAGAAACTCAGTTTCCTAAGGGAACAGATGACACTCTTCTGGAGAAGCTTCATAAGCAGCACAGTGTAAGTGAAAATGGATCTATTCCTCTCCTGCTATTTTCTAACCATTGAGTCTACTGAGACTTTCGTGTAACGTTTCGTGTGAAGTAATCAAAGCAATGGGATTCTCAATTTGCCTTGATTTAACACTTGTATTCAAGCTCATATAAATGCATGTTCTTGTGTGTCTTGTGACCGTGTTTACCTTTTGAACCCACAGGTGAACGCGTATTACATCCAGCCCCGCGTTCTCAATCAGCAGTTTGGTATCCGACACTACGCAGGCGAAGTACACGCGACACTGAAACACTCAAAATTAGAACAATTGCTGAACACAGATAACATATCACAATCAATCTGTTCTGTTGTTTCTTTAGATACAGTCGAGGCTCGTGGAAGAGCTAGAACACAGAACGAACAAGAAAAAGAGCAATCACAGATTGCAAACCCTTGCCAGGATGTATTTTCAGTGGTTTTTAAGACTTTTGTGTTAAAACAAATATGGCGGCCGAACCACGTGACTGATGACGTCGTCATTAGCATATTTTATTCCCCATGGAGAGTTCTTTACAATGAGCCATGTCTCAATTTTTTCTATTCAGCACTTTCGGAGATATAGAGGTGCAAAGTTTTTCAGTTTTCCCAAGATGGCGGCCGAACCACGTGACCGATGACGTCATCGTTTTTTTTTTTCTCCACCAGTTTATGCCGACATGGCGCTCAAGAAATTTCATCTTGATAGGATGAAGTTTTGTACTTGTCCAATTATGACATCATAATGGAGGCACATATGACATCATCATAAACATATTTTATTCCCCATGGAGAGTTCTTTACAATGAGCCATGTCTCAATTGTTTTCTTTTCAGTGCTTTCCGAGATATAGAGGTGCAACGTTTTTCGATTTTTCCAAGATGGCGGCCGAACCACGTGACGTATGACGTCACAATTATCATTAAAAAAATTATACAGGTGTAGTTGCACCTGTGGTGAAAATTTCCTGTCAATCGGACCAACGGTTGCAGAGAAAATCATATTTATTCTGTGCGGACAAACAGACAAACAAACGGACAAACAAACGGACTGAAATACAATACCCTCTCCTCTGGCGAGGGTAATCAGCATGCATCATAACAAAAGGAACAACAGAAAGAGAGGGAAGACGTGGTAAGGTTGAGTAACAAGGGACGTGCAGGTGCAGTTGGGGGTTAGGGGAGAATCCAGTAGGTGGATAAGATGGATACAGAAAAAAAAGGAAAAAAAAAAGGGTGAGGGTTGGTGGGTGGAGAGGGTGAGGGTACAAAAGATCATGGTTTTGGATTGGGATGATCGGTGGTGAACAGCTGTCTTGAAGACTTGGAGGGAAGAATGAAATTGAAGAGAATGTGGAAATTGGTTCCACAGGTGGGGTAAAAAAGGGGAACGAATGAGCGTCGATGAGCAGTGATCCTGGATTTAGGGGGTTTAACCAGAAGGGGGTTGCCGGTGGACTGCGTGCGCCCTGCGCATACCTGGGGGATTGGAGGACAAAGCCCGGAGAGGTTGGAGGGTGCAATACAACAAAGGGAGGCGGAAGAAGACAAAGACCACCTACCTTTCTGCGATGGAAAAGTAATAGGCCCCAAGACTCAGCCTCATCGCAGGAGATTCCAATGATCTTGAAAGACTTGCTTTCCACAGCATCAGACTGAGCAAGATGCGAGGCAGGAGAGACAGCCCAGGTGGGAGAGCAGTACTCCATCAAGCTGCGGATGAGAGCCTTGCAGGTGGATAAGAGTTCAGGTGTGGCATGGAAGGACTTTGCCTGTCCGAGGATGCCCAGTCTTCGAGAGGGTTTCCAAGAAAATAGATAGGACTTTTTGCCAGATGGTCCTTTTGGAGAGAAATAGTGGAATTGTGAGAATTGTCAGGATTGAAAGACACATGGTAATCTAAGTGTTTGACCAATTTGTGTTTTGTCAAGGTTTCGATGTCTGAAGAGAGGTAAGAGGCTGCTGTCCGTTTACCTGAAGGATGAGGGATGACATGGCAAAGGGTGGAGTCATCAGCAAATAGATAAAGAGGATTTTCCAGAGAGTCAGAGTGATCATTGATGAAGATTAGGAAAAAGGAAGCGGGCATAGAACATGCACTGCTTTGTGCTACTTCTGTTCAGCCTTGACAGGGAGAAGAGAATAAAGTGTCTGTTAAGAGCCACACGTTGGCTACGAGAATGGAGGAAGAAAGTAACCCAAGAGTGGAGTTGTCCTTGGATTCCATAGGCAGACATTTTCGCAAGCAAGGCGGGATGCTAGAATGTATTGAAACTCAACATATGTATAAAGAGACGGCACTGATCTCATGTCTGACATTGAGGGCCTCCGTCCATTGTAGGGAGAGTAGAAGCAACATTGCCAAGGTAGAGTGAATTGGTCTGAATACGAATTGATGATCTGAGATGAAGTTGTTGGAGAAAAGGAATGATTTTATGTCAACTGCGATGATGGATTAAATTACCTTGCTGATGATGGGATGTAAGCCAATAGGTCTGCAGTTAAGTGGATTAGTTGTTGCACCTTTTATGTAATGCAGTGATGTTGGCTGATTTCCCAGCGGATGGAAGATGACCAAGGACAAATGATAGGGTGAAAAGAACAGAAAGAGGACGTGCAAGAACATCAGAGCAGGTTTTTAGGACACGTGAGCTGATGCCATGCGGTCTCGTTGCAGATTCAGAGTCTACAGCTGCCAGAAACTCCACAATCTCAGCTGCAAAAGACGCAGAGTGCAGCAGCAGTTCGATACGACTGGGAAGGGTGGGTACGGAGAGCATGGGGTTGATGACACAAGCTTGGGAAGCAAACACAAAATTGAAGCGTTCGGCCTTCTCACGAGCAGAGTCGGCTGTGATGCCATTTGAAGTGAGTGAAATGGATGAAAGGGGAGCATACTCCAGAGATCCACTTTACAAGGTGCCACCAGGTTTTAGAGGACGGAGACAAGTTTGAAAGGTCAATTGTGAGGTTGGACAGGTGTTGTTTTCTGGCTCACCTGAGAGTGGACAAACACTTGTTGCGGGCTTTGTGGAGCGATCTGAGGTTTCTGTCGGTCAGACTTTCCTTCCAGGAGTAAGAATACAAGTTGTTTCAAGGCCACTGCCTCACCACAGGATTCATTGAACCATGGGCGGGATGAGGGGTTGTGTAATTGAAGATAAGGTGAGAAGAATCCGTGCATGAGGATGAGCAGGTTTCTGTAAAATAATTCCCAGGCTCCATCAATATCAGGGGAGGTAGATATAGGAGACCAGTCCCGAAGAGTAATGGCTGCTTACAGTCCCTGCTAATCTGTCCGAGTGAACCTCCAGATTAGCCGGCATGAAGGAAGCTCTCTGAGAATGGCCAGAGAAATGTTGACCTTTGCAAGCACATGATCACATGAATCAATTGGAGCAGTGGAAGAGCACGAGATATTGACGGGTAATTTGGTCATCACTAAATCTAGAAGGGAGCATTTGCAATTGGGAGAAATCAGGGTTGGGAAGATCACAGATTGAGTCAGTCCCATGGAGTCACAGAAGTTCTTTCCAGAAGTGCCATGGCTGTTGAGAGAGGTAACAACACTGAGGTTTGGTAGGTGTAAGAGCAGTACACGGAAAGTGACAAATGGAGTTCTTGATGTACAGTGTAACTCTGCCACCAGGATCCGGTTTAGGTCGACTAAACAGGCCAGGGGGAGACAATAGTCAGGAAAAAAGAACCACCTTTAGAGGCCATTTTTCCCCACAGAGTGGGGGTTGGCCTTTTTCGGGCACCATGGTCCCCTTTTTAAAGCAATGTTTTATGGCCGGATGCCCTTCCTGTCGCCAACCCTGTTAGTCGCCCCTTGTGACACACAGGGAATTACCAGTGAACTGGTACTCCATTTGCCGACCTCAGAAGGATGACAGGCTGAGTCAACCCCCCTGGCGTTAATTCAGCGATGACTGGGATTCGAACCCAGGATCCTCGGATCCCAACCCGGCACCCTCACCGCTAAGCCAACACCAGGCTCACCAGGGGAGACAATAGTCAGGGAGAGACAATAAGTCCTGTGGGAGGAAGATGTCTGTTGAACAAATGTTGTCCAGTTTATCAGCAGCAGCCTGGATTGAGAGATCTGTCAGGTCAGAGCAGAGGCCTCGGATGTTTGAGATCCAAACAAGTAAGGACAGGGGATGAGGAGGAGCTGCTAGTATGGTGCAAAAATGTGGAAAAAGGCAAGGGGAATCTGGGAGGTTTTAGTACTGGGGCAAATCTGGGAGGCTTTAGGGCTGGGACAAAGTTGGGAGGGTGCGGGGTTGGGGAGAAGCTTTGGGTTCAGGTTTGAGCTGTTGTGTGTGGGGTTGGGGGGGTTGCGGTGTGAGGCTGGGCCAAAGCTTGGGGATGCAGGGCTGGGGTGAAGCAGGGGGTGGGTGGTGTAAGGATGGGATGGTGTGGGGGCTTGGATGGTGCAGGGCTTGTGCGGAGAGAGTGTGGGACTGGGGGGCGTGCAGGATTTGGGTGACGCCTGGGTGGTGCAGGGCTGGGGGAAAATCTGGGATGGTGTGGGGTGCAAGGGGAGGGGGATCAAGAGGTGGAGGGGTGGGAGAGAAACCATGAGGGTGAGGAGAATCAGGACGAGGGGGAAGCTGTGATAAACAATGTTTACAATCAGCAGAATATATTGCTTTATTTCATTCTCTGATAGACCTGTTTTCACTTACTAAAGATATACTTTCCTCACTCCAGTAAATACTTATTCTAATATTGTAAGCAAATGTGGCTGATAAAGCGAACCATTCTTTAACTATTAACCTGATGTTCTGTTTGAGTTGGATAATGGGTCCATGATATCCGGCATTGATTATACAGAATGTTATGATGAAGTGTGGGATCTTTCGTTTGGTCAAGATGTCCATTATCCCTTCAGGTTCTATATGACGTCACTGGGTTCTTGGAGAACAACCGAGACTCGTATCAGAATGACTTCATCGACCTTCTACAACAAAGCAGGTGGGTTTTGGCGTTGAGAGTGAATGTGCAATCCCAATCAGTTATTCCCTTTATTGATTTTTAAGGAATCGGAGTAATGAACGTTGAATTATAGTGTAATGGCCACAAGTATTGAACGACAGTGACGGCCATGCCTCCCAGCGGGAATTGGATGAAAATATCTTCATGTCCGCCTGGTTAAATTGGCACAAATCGGCATTTCAGAACACATGACTGTGGCGAATCTGCCGATGAGATTGGCTGAAGAGAAACTTGCTCTACATGACGATGCTCGGGCACATGGTGTAGGTACTTGTTTGGGTGCATACAGACTGGTGCGGGGTGGTCCTCATTGCGCCTTGCGTGCTTCCCCAGCCACATTCGTACCTAGTACACCAGCTCTCCGAATGCAGCCCTCGTGGGAGTTTAAGAAGAATCAGAAGCAGATCGTTTCTCCGTAATGTTTTCCGTGTTTGAACAAAACGTTTGTCGTTGAGTTTGAAGAAGTTCTGAGTGACGTATGTTGGCAAAAACGCAAATTATAAAATTTGTTATGTTGTTGTTTTGGCAATCTCATTAGTAGCTGAGTTTCTCTGTCATGCTTTGAAGAAGCTAACTACTCCCCTCTGAAACTTGCGCTTCCCAGTCGCCCCTTTAAACTATTGCGCTCCCTCGTCATTATAATCCACACTAATCTACCTGCGTCCCCACTACAGGTATCCTTGTCACTAACTAATCTTAACGTTACCTAATGTCATCTTCTAGGGCCCTATCAATATCCTAACCCACCCGGGCTAGTTTTCACTGCCATACACCCCATAATCTATTGCGCATTTGCCCCACCTTGGTGAGGGATGACAGAGTTGCCATTCCACCACATCGGGCATCTCCCACTACCAATTTTGCACATCAAATTTCAACAAATCAAAAATTTGCCAATCACTACCCATCATCTGCCAATCATTACTGCCAATCCTTTGCCAATCATCAAATTTTGTTTTTCTCTAATTTTGGGTCCAAAACACTAACCTCATCACCCGTCTACTTATTAGATCCTCTCGGTGCGCCAATTCACGTCTACAGCCCGGCTTCGTACAGCCGAGCAATGAACGCGGGTTGTTTTGTGCCAGCGGCTGGATACGTCCCGCATTCGGGGCAGGGACGGGGGCTTACCCGGACCGAGACCCCACGCACCATCTCGGCACGGAGCCATCCCATGGCCCGATCTCGACCTGCCGGAATGCCTCAACAAAAAGTGGTCGCCATGACGACCCTTCCTATCGGGCTGCCCGCTCCGCCTAGTGGAGCACGGACGCAGCCGTTCAAAGCGAGGCCCAGCGTGGATCGCGTCCGGCGGTCCTTTCGAACCCGCCGTGGCTCGGATCCCCGCTGGTTCTCGCGGCACGCGAAGCCCGGCACGCACCGAGGGCCCGATTCGGCTATAAGTCGTTCTAACCTCTAACCCGGTTACCGTCGATGCCTCACCTGGATGCTTACACGCATACGCTACCCCTTTCTTGCCCATACATCCAGCTGTTCCCATGCTCCTCGTCGTACCTTCTCTCACACACCCCGGTACACTCATTCCGCCCACAGACTTGGTCACACACCTGACCACCGAACACTTTGGCACACATTCGTTGTTCGCACACCTCACCAACACACCTCTTCGCGCCCCTTCCTTGGTCACCTCCTCTGTGACAATCACAGGTGTGCTTTCACTCGCACACCCAACCACGTGCCTCACTACCAATTCCAGCGTGCATTCCCACACACGCTCTACCATTCCAGGTGTGCTTCCTTTCTCACCTGTCACAACCAACTCATGCTCCGTGTCACTCTTACTACTCTCACCTCCACTCTTGACAGCGCACTCACCCTTACTCTCGACAGCGCACTCTTTCCTCATGCACCCGTCCGTTACACACCTTTCTCGCGCACACTCTCCCGTTACACCCTCTGTAACACTCACCACAGGTGTACACTCTTCCTTACTTTTGACAGCGCACTCTTTCCCCATGCACCTGTCCGTCACACATCTTTCTCGCACACCCTCTCCCGTTACATCCTCTGTAACACTAACCACAGGCGTGCATTCTCCCTTTACACCCTCCGTAACACTCCTCACTACGTGCTTCCATGTGCTCCCTCGCACACGCGCTACGACCGACTCACTCTCGACAGCACCCTCACTCCTTGGCACGCACTTTTTCCTCACACACCCCAGAGTCGGACTTTCTCGCACACCTCCTTTTTCGCACACCAGACCTGTCGCACACTTCACCAACGGCCTCTCACGAACACCCGGGTCCATCTCGACCCCCAAGCTCATTACATCACCTGCCGCATCATACGCACGACCATATTGGTCACCACTTACACCGGGTCCTCTTCCTCTTCGCTTCTCCTCCATCACCTGCGAATCCCTCATCCGGTTAATGAGCACATCATCACGATCCGAACACAGACTTTGGACCAATTCTTTTATCTCCTCTTTTATCTCTTTCTTATCCCCTCTCCGTCGCTTCTTAATTTCGCTCACCCCTTCTTCCACTTCTTCTAATTTCTGCTTCACCTCTTTTATGTCCCGGTACGTCTCCTCAAGCTCGTCCTCTAAGGCTACCTTGACCGTTTCCATGTGCGTCCTCACCTGCCGGTCCTTCGTCTCCATTACCTCTGTCACCTCGTCCAACCTCGTTGTCAGTCCCTCACGTACCATCTGACACTCTTTTTTAATTACCCCTACGTCCTTTTTCATCTCCTTCTGTGTCGATTTTAAACCCTCTATTACCGCTGTGTTCTTCTTTACCTGGTCCCCCAACTCCTTTTGTCCCACTGTCAGTTGTTCTACTCCCAGCGTCAACTCCTCTATACCACCTTGCAATTTTACAGTCCCCTTTCTCACCTCCTTCTCCATGCGCTCCTTACAGTGCCTCACCTCCTCGCGCACTCCTCCGACCTCCTCACTCACACCTCTTCTGATCTCCTCTCCCATCACTTGCATCTCCTGCCCAGATGCCACCCTCATCTGCTCCATTTCCTCCCTGTGAGCATCCAATTTAGTTTCTACCCCCATTCTGACCCCCTCTATCTGCTGCCCCATTTGTTTAACTTCCCTTTCCGCTTGGTCCCTCATGTCCCTCAATTTGCCTTCCATACTGTTTTCTAACCCCTCTAACCCCTTTTGCATCCCTTCCATTTGATTCTCTTGAGTGGCCATTCTGTTTTCTACCCCCATTAACCCCTCCTGTATTTCCCCTAATCTATTGTCTAATCCCTCTATTCTACTCCCTAACCCTCCGATCTGGGCCCCCATTTGGCCCTCCAATCGCTCACCCTGAGCATCCATCCGGTTCCCCATTACCCCCATTTGGCCCTCCAATCGCTCACCCAATCGCTCACTATCAGCCCTCATTTGCTCACTATTAGCCCTCATATCGTCCTTCTGCAGGTTGAGGGACGTCTGCATTTGCGCCATAAATTGCTCCATGAGGGCCTGCATTTGGGCCATCCCTCCCACTTGTGCAGCGGGTGCGGCCGCCGCAGCCATGTGCGAGGTGCCATTTTGCGAACCTGCCGTCCTCACTGCTTCGCTCTCCTCTTGTCCCTCAATTTGGTCCTGGATCGACCCTGCCTCACTCTCCTCTACCGGAACCCAGCCGTCTTGATCCGCCATAGCGCGACTTTCAAAATTCAGGTTTTTATTTTTATAAAACAAAATCAAATTTCGCCGTTAATAATTTCGAGTGCGTGAAGCGCGCTTCGGGTCCAATCCCACTTCCCGACACCAATTGTTACAGACGCGGTTTTAGATGTTAGTTTACCGAGCGGTTTGGTATTACCGCGTCCGAACAGTTACTCCCCGATTAGAACCCGATCCCGCCCGACGTTGACCAAATCGCGCTATGCTAAATCAATGAAGGAAAGGACACAACGGCTGGGATTAATGAAACGACACAAGGGGGTACAGTTCTCAAGACCTCCGGAGGAGGATATAATTGGTGATGCAGAAAAGGGGTAGATTACAAGGTAAGAGGTAAAGCACAGAAAAGATGGGCACTTAGACACAGTCTTATCTATCCCCGACAGACCACAGACAAACGGGACAAGACTGACTTACACAGGGATCGATGGCAGGGAAGGACAGGCAGTCGATAGCACAAGGTGCACCTTGGCTCAGGGGCAGAATCAACACGGTCCGGTCCAGATATGCGGGGAGGTATTGCCGCGCTCGGAGGTGGCGTCTTCTCTCTCCAAGCTGAGGGCGCATCTGACGTCACCTCCCTCTTCCTGCGCATGCTCAGCGGCGAGTGACACGCCCTCGGCTCGGTGGCTCCGCCCCAGATGGAATCGGTCCGCCGCTTCTATTGGGTGCGGGGGGTTACCGGGCTCCGCCCTTGATGAGGAGCTGACAGCGAGCCCCTGCGTGGTAACCCCGTCGGAGCACATGTTCAATGGCGGCTAACCAAGCCGGACTGAGGACGCACACTCCCCGCGCCGCCGCCGCTGTTGTTGTTGTTGTTGTACCATGAGGAAGAGCTGCGGGGAGGTATTGGGAGGTCCTAAACTTTCTAACGGTGCCATACAATCACATTCTGGTGCAACGAAGAGTCAGAATTAATGGAAACGAGTCCTTAACTGACATAGACTAAGAATAACTAGCAAGATGTCCTATAGTTGTCTACGTGAGATGCGGTGGACCTGGATGCGACATTTAATGGGGGAAATAGGGGAAGGTCGGGTCTACAGAGTGTTGTTTACAGACAATGGGACTAGGGAATGGGGGATTGGGGATAGTTGGGAAGTATTGGGGAAATAGGGGAATATTTACAAGCGGATATGGATGGAGGCCAAATCCCATATCCGCAACAATATATATATATATATATATATATACTGTATATATATATATATATATATATATATATATATATATATATATATATATATATATATATATACTGTATATATATATATATATATATATATATAT
>NC_136270.1:127847466-127872466 GCF_964187855.1 Myxine glutinosa | reverse complement strand
TCCTGACTGGGTTCAGGAGATGCTCAGAGCTAAGTGCCTAGTTGAGAAACACACACACGTTTATTTTCACCTGTTATTTGTTCCCTCTGTCTGTATACGAGACTGTGTGGGGACGTCCCGTTTAGGAATCTTATTTTACCATGTGTTATTTTGTTCACCGGCATTTCTTCAATAAAGCCGGTATTTTTGTACATGTTAAATCCGTGTTGGCTGAGTTGATTGTCGCAGGTGCGAAGACGTCTGGTGGAAGCCATCCAGGTAAGTTCGTCATTCTCCTTTCCCTCGCGTGTAAAGAACACCGCTATATTTTTGACTGAACGCCTCAGAGTTAAAGCTCGATTGGTTATCCGTCACCCAGGGGTCTTAATCCCGGTGGTGAAAACGACAATATATATGTGTGAGAGGATGAGAGGACCTGGGTTTGATATTCCCGGTCTGGGCGTGTAATTTTCCCATATACAGTATATTGATTGGTAATGTATCTATATATACTGTATACATATACATATATACACACACACTATAAGAGGGCCGTTTGTCTGTGTGGTGCCATTTTTTCAGAGATGGCTGAATGGAGATGGCATTTGAAATTGCATGCGATATCGGTGCTGTAGTGGGAATGTACCGTTTACTGACCATATAACCAGGACCGATGTTGTCCGATTACTGACCATATAACCAGGACCGATGTGGCCGCCTCACCTTCACTGTCAGAGAAATCTAGCCTCTCATTATACTCTTTTCAAAGCTTTCATGTTAACCCTTTTATTACTTGCACTAATCCACATATTTTATTTTGAGTAACAACCAAAGATAGCTTGAGACTCCTTCCATTTTAAAAAGTGTCCTTTCCCAACATCTCCCTGCGATTCTTCCCTTGAACATGGAGACAGAACTCTTGGTTACCTTGGAATGTTATGTTTGTGTTTATCTTCGGATATTTTTAGGGCAGACAGTTCAGTTACAGTAACGTGATACCGTTTTGGGGATGCGGATGATTATGGACGGCTGAGTGAGCTCCTGGGAGAATTGTTTTCTCTTTCACTTGAGCTTGGCAATGGTCACCAGAGGGTCTAGTCGAGTGGTCACCATCACTCCTTTGGTGTGACACCTCTGTTTCATACCAAGTTGACTTTTCACTTGCAATGCAACAATTGTCTTGTGAGATGAATGAAAATATTTAAAAGGCGAGTTGTGGAATGGCATTGAGATCTGTGTTGCATGCACATCCTTTGGAATAAAATATTGGTCTTTCAAGTCATTTTCTGTATCGGACATTTTCGAAATTGTTTTTACAGAGCCCGTAGAGCAATGCCGTTTGAAACAGCGTTTGTCTGTCCGTCTGGTGTATGTGTGTATGTCCCTCACAATCGTTCACCAATCAGAGCTGAGGATCTGGTCACATGACAGGGGGACAGCGTTTAATAATCATTACAGTTGCATCGTTTACGAAAAGGAAATATAATAATCTTCTGTGGAACTTTTTGAGGTCCCAGCAGGTGTCGAAATTTGTCTAAACGAAGTTCATAGGAAGGTCAAAATTCAGACATTCCTCAATACAATTACGATTTTGAAATGTGATCGCCACGGACCTTGCTCCCGAATTCGGAAGTGAATAGATGACGATGGTTCGCTGGTTTCATAATATCTCAATACAATCGTGATTTTACATTATATTTTGATATATTAATACTACTAGTGAGATACCTGTGCTACGCATGGGTGGGAGGCCAGAAGCAAACAGGCAATGCAGATACGGCGAATGCTAAAGCATGAAACCAATAAATTCCACATTCCTGTAGCACCTTCAGTCGCACATCAGACATGGACAGCAAGTTCGTGAAGGACTCCATGAAAAACGTACCCGTTCGCAAACAAACGGGTACGTTCACGTATAGAAACATCGATTGTGGGTCCGTGGCGAATCTGCATGTGGCGAATCTGCATGTGGCGAATCTGCATATGGCGATCCGCGAAGTTCACGTGTGGAAAGTAGAAACCATCATGACATATCGTCATTTATTTGAACTCGATATCTCTTTTTTCATTCCAAACAGCATAACTCCAATCACAAATTAATCACAAAATAAACTTTTAACAACATTGTTAATGTTTCCTTCATTGCAAAAACTACCTTGGCAACAGTTAAAAGGATTTTGAGCCGATAGGTGTTATGGCCTCGGCAAGATCGATGGAGACAGCGATCTGTTAGCTTATACACCACCCAAATAGCTATGTGGAATTCTCTCATGTAGAGATTAAACCCACATCGTTTGAACTTTGGCCGACGTCATTATTTACTTTTAATGATGTTTATATACAAATCAAAAAGAAGATAATTTGTTTTGGTTCGTCCTTTCCGCATATCTCGTGGGATTGGAAGTTGGAGAGACGACCGTGATGGCGGGGAGGGGGTTCGGCATTCTCTCAAGCAGGGATTCAACCCATGTCCTTATAAAAGGTCTTTGTCCGAGGTCACCGAGTCCGATCGGTGCAGCCGTGCAGCGATCGGTGCAGCCGTTTGTGTGGCACCCGGGAAAATAACGTTATGCGGGAGTCCAAACCTGAAAATGCTGGAGGCCAAAGCTGAAATTGGAAAAACAATATACCCTATTTTACTCCAGGAATTCCCAGGATTACCCACCCAAAATATCGTTGCGATCGGTTCAGCCGTTTTTGCGTTACTTTCGAATGGACGGACAGACAGACGGACGGACATTTGGTGAATTATAGTAAGCTGTATTAATTTTTGATTGGAATGATGAATGATGCTGTATGGAATGAAAATATAGAGATATTGAGTTCAAATCAGAATGAGGAAATGACGTAAGGGTTTCTATCCATGACATTTGTGGATTTCCCCATTTTCTGTTTCACCATTGACTGAATATAAAACCATTCAGACTGGGTACGTGTTTTGTCCAAGTCCTTAATTAACCTGCTGTTAATGTCTGACGTTCGACTGAAGGTGGCACAGGAATATGGAATTTATTGATTTTAAAAAAAATATTTACATTATTTGCTAAATGCTAACTGGTATCCCCACCAATGTCATACTATCCTATTCAACTAAAGTATCAAACAAGCCTGGTTACTCCATTGGTAGACTATCGGTCTTGTTTTTAAACATAACTGAGGCTTGTGGAGGAGTTAGAGCAGAATGGTGAGGAACAAAATGAAAAGGGGGAAACACCAACAGCAGAGTTCAAGTGAGAGTGAGATTGAGATCAAGAGGAGGGCAAGAAGGACACATGAGGGTGAACAAGCTGCACACACAATGAAGGTTGATACTTTGAGACCTGGGAGGGCTCCGTTCCACCTTCTGAAACCCGCACATGGAGATGACAACCAAAACACACAGGATGAATGAAACACAGCAAGAAGAGGAAGGGCGTTAAGAAAGATGAAAGGAACAAACCATCTGACAATTAACAAATGAAGAGGTGAGGGAGAGAGAGAGAGATGGGGGAACATCCCAATAACCTGGGAAAGGGTTGGATTGGGAATGGGGTTATTTGGGGAAGAATATATCGTGCGTATAGATGGAGGATGACCTGAGGTAGTGGTGAGAATTGTCTTGATGTCGTCAAGGGAAGAATTGACCGAAAATACTGGGGAAGTTTGTTCCACAGGTGAGAGAAAAGAGGAGCAAATGAGTGGAGGTGATAAGTGAGCCTGGATTTTGGGAGTTTAACAAGAAGAGGGTTACTGGGAAACCATTTGCACCCTGCAAAAACCTAGGAGGGACAGAGACAAGAGAGGGCAGAGGGTGTAACACCGACCTTACATGACCTTCATATGACCTTACATTTATTACACCATAAACCCCACATCTGGCTGCCTCCATCTACCCATGATCTTCTCCATTCTCTTCCAAACCTTCTTCTCACCAACTACTTCTTCCATCTACCATACCTGGTTTATATCCACCATACCTGGTATCACACACCATTTGACTCATTGGTTCTGATACAGAGGCAAATGCTGTTTGTTATGTCAGTATATGGGCCTCAAACAAGAAGGACTGGAGCAGAGTAGCAGGAATTCAGGGATGCACTGGAGAGGGTGATGGGAATAGTTGAGATGGAGGTGATGCTGTGCATTGCAGGGAACTTTAACATGCATGTGGGAGTAGCGGAGCAGAGTGAAGAGGAATGTGTAGGTAAATTTGGTTGGGGAATGAGGAATAGAGAGGGTCAAGAGCTGGTGGAAAAAAATGGAATGGCAATAGCTGGTTCATTCTTTCAAAAGCGGGAAAGCCACAAGATTACCCTCAGGAACGGATGGGACAGAACGGAATTGGATTTGGTGTTGGTAAAGAAGTGACAGTTGTGGGGGGTTAGGGATTGTGAGGCAGTGGTGGAACAGCACAAGGCTGTGGTGTTTGTGGTACGGATGAAGAAAAGGAGGGAGGGTATTGGATGGGGAAGTTTATGGGAAATGTCGCCATTATAAAGAGACGAAGATGAGAAGAACAGAGGGATCTTTTGGGTCTTCAGGATTTTTTGGCTCTGGGATTTTCAGGGTCTTTTGGGACTTTTGGAACTTCTAGTTCTTCTCGGTATTTTGGGTCTTCAGGGTATTTTGGGTCTTTGGGGTATATTGGGGGGTCCTTGGGTCTTTGAGGGTATTTTGGGTCCTCTCGGTCGTTTGGTGTCCAGGGTCTTTAAGGGTGGAAGGATTCTAAAGAATCTTGGAGGTTTAAAGGGTCTTCGGGTTATAAAGGGTCTAAAGGGTTTTAGCTCGATTGATTTTAGCTCTTATTCACAAGGGCATTGTTTACATATTGAAGGGTGTTGCACTGGAATTTAATGAGGTTTCATCTCAATTATTACCTCCGCCACCAAAGGTTATTTTTTCACCCTGTCTGTCTGTCTGTGAGCAGGATGTCTTAAAAGGTAATGGACGGATTGGGACGAAACCTGGTGGACAGTTTGGGAGTTTGACAAGGACAAATTGATTCGATTTTGGTGAAGATCTGGATCCGGATCCGAGAATTTTTAAAGTGATTCTTCACCATTGAGAGATAGGGGAAAAAACGATACATAGCAGGATATTTCAAAACATTATGGCCAGATTCAGATGAAACTTAGGGGAAAGGTTGGTTGTGTGACAAGAACAAGCCGATTAGATTTTGGTTCAGGTCCGAATGCAGATCCGGCCCATCAGGGGGGTACAGACCATAAACTGTTCAGCTTGGCCGAGGTATGCTCTCTACCGAGTATCGTTTTAGTTCTATTCAGTTTTGGTCACTGTATTTGAGGAATGGTGTGAGCTGCTATTGAAGGGTTTCAACATATGGCAACCAGATTTATTTTGGGTCTCCAGATTGAGATATATCGGTGGATAGGAGCTCAGGTGTGCCAAGGAAGGACTTTCCACGACAGAGTTTGCCCAGTTGGCATCTGGCTTTAGAGGCCAACTTTGAAATGTGTCTTGCTCAAGAGAGATCATGGCTGAGAGTGAGACCTGAGCTTTTGCGTGATTGAGAGGGTTGTAGAGAAAATAGATGGGCGGATTTGCCGTACGGTCCTTTCGGAGAAAGAGAGGGAGAGAGAGAGAGAGAGAGACAAAGAGTGAGAGTGTGTGGAATTTCTCAGGATTGAAATACATGTTCCAGGTGTTTGACCAAATTGTGATTTTGTCAAGGTATGAGGAGAGGGAAGAGGCTGTTTCCTGTCTGTCAGAAGGATGAGGGATGACACAGCAGAGGGTGGAGTCATCAGCAAAGAGATACAGAAGATTTTCCAGAGAATCAGAAAGATCATTGATGAAGATCAGGAAAAAGATGGGGCCAAGAACACTCACTTGGGGTGCTCCAGCCTTGACAGGGAGAGGAGAATAAAGGGTTCTGTTGTGAGCCACACGTTGTCTACGAGAATGGATGAAGTCAGTAATACAAGAGTGGTGTTGGCCTTGGATTCTATAGGCAGACAGTTTGGAGAGTAAGGCAGAATGCTATTTCATACCTTTGTCCCTCCTAACTCCCAGGAGTACCTGGGAACCTTTGGCTGTGCTTTCCCCTCCGCAACCACCGCCTGTGTCTTGTACGATCCTCCTAACATGGATGATTTGCATTTCCCTCTTTGCTAACATGGATCATCTTTTAACCACCCATTCCAACTCTCTCTTTTTCATATGTGGTGATTTCAACTGTAACCATTCCAATTGGCTGGGTGTTGTTACCTCTCTCACCAGCTATGACAATGTAGCAAAGGGCTTCTGTGACTCCATGGTCCTCACCTAAACAGTGAACATTCCAACCCAGATCTCTCCCAATAGCATGTCTTCCCGTCTGGGCTTGGTAATGACATTTCCCCACTTAATGCTGGTCCTCTTCTGCTCCAATAGGTTCATTTGATCATGTCCTTGTGAGAGTCAACATCTCTCAGGTGAATGTCAGAAAGCTGCCTCAGCCGCGTAGAGTCTAACAGTTCACTCAAGCTAACTGACAGGGACTGCAAGCTACCTTCATATCAAGACTGATCCTTCATTTCCACTTCTGCTGATATTCATATTGCCTGGGAATTCTTATACACATGCTTGTTTTCCCTTAGGTACATATTTATACCATCTCACCTGCAGGTGTCATACCTATCCTCTCACCTGTGATGAGGCAGTCACCTTCAAACAACTTGCTTTCTCTTCCTGGAAGGCAAATCTGAATAAGGCAGACTAAACCTCAGATCACTCCACAAGGCCCTCAACAAGTGTGTGTCCACTCTCAGGAGACAGAAAACAATATCTGTCCAAGCTCCAGATGGAACTTTCAAACTTGTATCCCTCCTCTAAAACCTGGTGGCTCCTTGCTAAGTCCGTCTCTGGAATATGCTCCCCTTCCAACCCTTCCCTCAACTCAAATGGCACCACAGACGACTCTGATCGTGAGAAGGCCTAATGCCTCAATTCTGTTTGCTTCAAGATCTTGTGTACCAAATCCTGCAACTCCCTCAATCCCTTCATCTACCCTACCCTCTCGTACCAAACTGCTCCTGGAAACTGTCTTTCCCACTTGACACAAACATGCTACAAAGATGGATCCTTTTAACTAAAGGTGCATTAGCTTGCTTCCAATTCTAAGCAAGTTGTTGTTAGGGTTAGGGTTAGGGTTAGGGTTAGGCTTACGCTTTTGTTTTTTGGGGTTAAGGAATGTTATTTTGCCATGTTAAACATGGAGCATGGGGAACATTGAGGCCAATGGATACCCCTGGAAGAAGGAACCTTGCTTGTGTCTGCAGAACCTGATTATACTTGAACACTCGGTTATCTAATTAAGCCTCCCCCTATAGGACAGAGGATGACTACTCTTTTTTGCATCTTCAGATGTTTCAGGCTGCCTTAGATGTTTCAGGCTGCCGAAGCAGTTTCTAGGCTATTGGGCACAATCCTGGATGGGTCAGCACTCCGACACAGGATACTCGAATGGCTCACTCTTCCCAGTACACTGGTACTCATTTTTCCAACCTCGGAAGGATGACAGACCGAGTCATCCCACCTGGTGTTAATTCAATGATGTGATGGCGGCTTGAACTCAGGACCTTGCGATCTTTAGCCAGCCACTTCAACCGTTAAGCCAACACCAGGCTTTCCTATACGATAGGTGGAGGCTTATTGCTGTTTTCGGGTTTGTTTCTACAACTAGTGCCCCCCCCCCCCCATTTTTTATTGTACCGCAGAGTCTCTTGGACCCCCCGGCCCCTCTAGGAGTACTTAACCACCATTTAGAAAAAAACTATTTATTATTACACTATTTGAATCTTTCTTCTTTCCGCACTCCCAATTTCCGACATTTCCGAGCTGTATCTCAGAGCTGGCTGGGACTTTCAAAAATAAATTTTGCATCAATAATGTGAATAGAAGGAATGCAGGGTTGACATAATTTTTTTACTTTGACCTAATTTTTAAGGTCATGACCCAATTATGGATATTTTAACACTTTCCACCATAACTAGACTATGGTTTGGCTGATCGGAACGAAACTGAGCTCTCTCGATAGCCGAGAATAAGATACATCTCTGCTTCATTTACATCAATGCAGCTTTTATTTAAGGATGAAGACTAATATAGTCCATGACTAGAGCCTTCAACATAAAAGAATAATACCTCTCCAAGTTAAAGGTCAAGGTCAAATGGCGGTCTGAAAAAAGTTAATGTGGTCAAGGTCAAAAGGTGATCTTAAAAAAAAACTCGTTTTTTCCCAATTTAGAATTTCAGACCACTTGGCCTTCAAAGATGTTTTTGCATCATAATAGTGTACCTGCATGGAAGTTGTGCATCTGATATTTAATTAGTGTCTTTGGCCTGCTTTTTTTGGAATGTGACCTAATTAACAACAAACACCTTTTTGATTATAAGTTGAATAATGTCCCTCTGAATTTCATGATGTTGAGTTTTATGGACAGATTGTACAGTACATGGGGACACCTTTTTCTTCATTTATAATCTGTCACTAAATGTTAAAGGTCAAGGTCATATGGTGATCCAAACAAAATATGCCATAATATGGTGGCCAAGGGTAAGTCGGAGGTGATCACCAAGGGTAAGCCGTAGTTGATCATCAAGGGTAAGTCGGAGGTGATCACCAAGGGTAAGTCGTACGCGATCACCAAGGGTAAGTCATAGTCGATCACCAAGGAAGGGTAAGTCGTCGGTAATTACCAAGGGTAAGTCGTAGATGATCACCAAGGGTAAGTCGTAGTCGATCACCAAGGAAGGGTAAGTCATAGATGATCACCAAGGGTAGGTCGTAGATGATCACCAAGGGTAAGTCGGAATCGATCACCAAGGGTAAGTCGTAGATGATCACTAAGGGTAAGTCGTAATCGATCACCAAGGGTAAGTCGTAGATGATCACCAAGGATAAGTCGTAATCGATCACCAAGGGTAAGTCGCAATCGATCACCAAGGATAAGTCATAGTCGATCACCAAGGAAGGGTAAGTCGTAGATGATCACCAAGGGTAAGTCGTAGGTGATCACCAAGGATAAGTCGTAGGTGATCATCAAGGATATGTCGTAGGTGATCACCAAACGTAAGTCGTAATCGATCACCAAGGGTAAGTCATAGGCGTCACCAAGGGTAAGTCGTAGATGATCACGAAGGGTAAGTCGTAGATGATCACCAAGGAAGGGTAAGTCATAGGCGATCACCAAGGGTAAGTTGTAGATGATCACCAAGGAAGGGTTAGTCATAGATGATCACGAAGGAAGGGTAAGTCGTAGATGATCACCAAGAAAGTGTAGGTCGTAGATGATCACCAAGGGTAAGTCATAGTCGATCACCAAGGAAGGGTAAGTCGGAGGCGATCACCAAGGGTAAGTCGTAGATGATCACCAAGGGTTAGTCGTAGATGATCACCAAGGGTAGGTCATAGATGATCACCAAGGGTAAGTCGTAGATGATCACCAAGGGTTAGTCGTAGATGATCACCAAGGGTAGGTCATAGATGATCACCAAGGGTAGGTCATAGATGATCACCAAGCGTAAGTCGTAATCGATCACCAAGGGGAAGTCGTAATCGATCACCAAGAGGAAGTCGTAAACGATCACCAAGGGTAAGTCGTACATGATCACCAAGGGTAAGTCGTACATGATCACGAAGGGTAAGTCGTACATGATCACCAAGCGTAAGTCGTACATGATCACCAGTGGTAAGTCATAGATGATCACCAAGGGTAAGTCGTACATGATCACCAAGGGTAAGTCGTACATGATCACCAAGGGTAAGTCGTATGCGATCACTGAGGGTAAGTCGCACATGATCACCGAGGGTAAGTCGTAGGCCATCACCAAGGATAGGTTGTAGGCGATCACCAAGGGTAAGTCGTAGATGATCACCAAGGGTAAGTCGTAGTCGATCACCAAGGAAGGGTAAGTCATAGATGATCACCAAGGGTAAGTCGTAGATGATCACCAAGGGTAAGTCGTAATCGATCACCAAGGGTAAGTCGTAGATGATCACCAAGGGTAGGTCATAGATGATCACCAAGGGTAAGTCGGAATCGATCACCAAGGGTAAGTCGTAGATGATCACTAAGGGTAAGTCGTAATCGATCACCAAGGGTAAGTCGTAGATGATCACCAAGGATAAGTCGTAATCGATCACCAAGGGTAAGTCGCAATCGATCACCAAGGATAAGTCATAGTCGATCACCAAGGAAGGGTAAGTCGTAGATGATCACCAAGGGTAAGTCGTAGGTGATCACCTAGGATAAGTCGTAGGTGATCATCAAGGATATGTCGTAGGTGATCACCAAACGTAAGTCGTAATCGATCACCAAGGGTAAGTCATAGGCGTCACCAAGGGTAAGTCGTAGATGATCACGAAGGGTAAGTCGTAGATGATCACCAAGGAAGGGTAAGTCATAGGCGATCACCAAGGGTAAGTCGTAGATGATCACCAAGGAAGGGTAAGTCGTAGATGATCACCAAGGAAGGGTAGGTCGTAGATGATCACCAAGGGTAAGTCATAGTCGATCACCAAGGAAGGGTAAGTCGGAGGCGATCACCAAGGGTAAGTCGTAGATGATCACCAAGGGTTAGTCGTAGATGATCACCAAGGGTAGGTCATAGATGATCACCAAGCGTAAGTCGTAATCGATCACCAAGGGGAAGTCGTAATCGATCACCAAGGGGAAGTCGTAAACGATCACCAAGGGTAAGTCGTACATGATCACCAAGGGTAAGTCGTACATGATCACCAGTGGTAAGTCATAGATGATCACCAAGGGTAAGTCGTACATGATCACCAAGGGTAAGTCGTACATGATCACCAAGGGTAAGTCGTACATGATCACCAAGGGTAAGTCGTATGCGATCACTGAGGGTAAGTCGCACATGATCACCAAGGGTAAGTCGTAGGCCATCACCAAGGGTAAGTCGTAGATGATCACCAAGGGTAAGCCGAAGGTGATCACCAAGGATAAGTTGTAGATGATCACCAAGGGTAAGCCGAAGGTGATCACCAAGGATAAGTTGTAGGTGGTCACCAAGGGTAAGTTGTAGATGATCACCAAGGGTATGTCGTAGATGATCACCAAGGATAAGTTGTAGGTGATCACCAAGGGTATGTCGTAGATGATCACCAAGGATAAGTTGTAGATGATCACCAAGGGTAAGCCAAAGGTGATCACCAAGGATAAGTTGTAGGTGATCACCAAGGGTATGTCGTAGATGATCACCAAGGGTAAGTTGTAGGTGATCACCAAGGGTATGTCGTAGATGATCACCAAGGATAAGTTGTAGATGATCACCAAGGGTAAGCCGAAGGTGATCACCAAGGATAAGTTGTAGATGATCACCAAGGGTAAGCCGAAGGTGATCACCAAGGGTAAGTCGTCGGTGATCACCAAGGGTATGTCGTAGATGATCACCAAGGGTAAGTCGTACATGATCACCAAGGGTAAGTCATAGGTGATCACCAAGGGTAAGTCGTACATGATCACCAAGGGTAAGTCGTACATGATCACCAAGGGTAAATCATAGGTGATCATCAAGGGTAAGTCGTACATGATCACCAAGGGTAAGTCGTACATGATCACCAAGGGTAAACCAAGGCAAAGCGGTGGAGGCAACCCATGACGATTGCTTTGTGATCGCAGATATCTAGTTTGCTTTGTCTGCTTTTGGATATTCGTGTCGGTCATGATACCATGGAATGGAATTTCCCCGTACTTAGCTTGCCCACAATTAAACATGTTTTGCTTGGTCGGTGCTTTTTACGGGTCAGTTGTGTTACTGATCTGGGCTTAAAGTGTGCAAACCTGGCTCCTGTAAACGTCTCTAAAGACACCAGAATGTGCGCTGTATGCATTGCTCTAAGAAGCGGACGTAAATTATCAAAATTTCTACAAAGCTTCTGGGTATTATCAGTAAACTCAACAAGTTGTGTTAGAGCTCCACCAGCAAAGCTATGCTAGTTGGTGTTGTCTTGATTTTTGTATATAGACCTTTCTCAATCACATTTGCTTCATATAGGTGTTTTGAGCATTTGTTCTTCAGAATATAGAGCATTAATGATTTAATTCAGCGATCGACCGGGATTCAAACCCAGGATCCTGGGATCCCAAGCCGGCACCCTAACCGCTAAACCAACACCAGGCTTCAACATCACTCCAGGTTCATCACTGTGTCAATCAATAATTTAGATCACCATAACAAAGGAAGGAGTTGCTCTGTGATGGAGCCTTAAAACCTTGTGGTGTTGCCCACAGGTGTGTGTCGATACCGATGTTTTCTGGTGGGCATTTGCCCACCACGTAGTGAGCTGCTACCTGTTCAAGCTTTGCTCTTAACCATGGAAATGATCACTAGCTGTTGTGAGTGGTCTGTAAGGGCAGGGCCCAATAAGAAATGGACCAGCAATTAAAAAAGCACAGAATATATAAATGAGATCAAAGCTTAGGACCAAAAATTTTGAACAAATGTCAAATGAAATGGGGACTTGATGAGATCGGGCAGAGTAGAAATGTATTCCACTGATACAATAGTCTTTGTACATGATGTGTAAAATGTGTGCGATTAAAATGGATCCAGTGACGGAGGTATGCACACCTTCTCTGACCAGTAAGGAACCTTTCATCCAAGTGGGATAATCACTTGGACCCAACACTATAGGTCGGACGTACAAGCTGAGACATTTCGGGAGCTTGCGGGCAATGACTGTTGTTGAAAAGGCACGATTGGCTCTTCCATCCATTTTCACACATTCACGTGGATTTTATTTTTATACCGGAGTGCACAATTTTCAGGAAAGCATGGCATGAAGCTTTGTGCCTCACCCTTTGGGGGAGCAGATCACACACAGCAGGAAAGGGGACATTAGGGTAAGCGTGACCGATACGGGCAGTTACCTTGCACGGGAAGTTTACCCTTGAGAACGGTCATGCTGCCAAAGGTAAACTGATGCCCAGACGTGATGGCGACGCATGCTCTAATGGAACAATTATTGTTTGAAATACACGAGGATCAATCTTATATCTGATATCATATACCAACACTCCCACTCATTGCTTGCTTGATGTGTCAGAGGAATGCACCCTCAAATTGCTGCGTGTGGAAGAACTTTGTTTGTGGAAAATGGCTGCCTTTCCAAAAATGAAATATTCAATGTTTTGAAATCGATTTGGCTTCATCTGGCCGACACCTCCCGTGTGATTGGGTTATTGAGTGTTTATTGATAATACACATGAGAGTGCACAAAAAATATTTAATTGGGTATTGAGAAAGAAAACTCCATTCACACTTATATGTCTTCATCAAGGAAATTTTCCTAACATGGATTTTATTCTGACTCATGTGTATATAAATATGATAATCATAAAAAGAACACTTTCAAACTCATAGGTTAAAAACCATAACATCTTTCTATGATCTTTCTATGTCAACATACTAATTGAAAGTAAACTGTGGCTCGTCGGCTACCCACCTTGGCATACACGGATTACACGACACGGCTGGTAACCCCCTTCAGTCGTAAAAGCTGATGTGCCGTTGCATCTCTAGATCACCACGGATTGCAAAAACATTTTGCATGTGTTGTAACAACATGAAATGGAACACCTTTAGCACCCAGACAGAAAATGTGCTGGAAATGTGTATTTTGATGCACCCTAATATATATGAGAAATCTCTGAGGTGAGAAATCTCTGAGGATATCCTGGAGACTCAATAGCTCAGTGGGCTGTCACCGTGTAAGTGATGAGGTTCCTGGGTTCGAGTCCCGGGTTGAGTCAGAATTTTTTCACACTAGCGCCACGCAGGAATTTACTTCCTGTTTCTTAAATTATATATATATATATATATGGTTTCGCATTAAGGTCTTTTAGTGTTCTTTGAATCGAAGATCGGCTTATGTTGGTGACGTTTGATGAACGACAAGTTGATAATGGTGTGTTACTGTCGAGTTGTTGAATGACCGCTCTGCTTTCCTCAGTTACCTGGTGACTGTTTTGGAAGAATGCTGCTGGTTTCATCAAACTGCTTGTTTATTCTGCCGATGGTTCTTCTGTCAATTGTATCGGCGCCACATTCTTTGACAAGTTGTCTGTGAATTTCAGCCGAATTTCCAGATACAGAATACATGCGTACAGCGCAAATTTTCTGTCTCACAATAATTCACAATGAACTGAGCTAATGCAAAGACAAACGTGTGCAGCACATTGAGTGAAGCTCACCCCGATCCATATCACGTGATCCAACTCACCCTGTTGCGTATCACATGATGCCTGTACATGTTGAAGTGGTCACATCCACTTACGAGTACGGTAATCATGTTTTGTTTTGCCCCAAAGAACAATAATAAACTTACTGGTAGTTGTTTGTTGCAGGTATCGTTCTTCAAAATGTGCCCAGGGTTTCTGCACCACCCCTGATGCGCTCCCGCAAATCTCAGATCCATAAATCAGATCTCAAATCCGCAAGTCTCTCAGCCTCCTAAGCGTCGACGAGTCTGGCATTTCACTCATGCTGATTGGCATGATCTTCAAGCGGCCATCAATCATCTGGACTGGTCTGCCTTCTCTACTGCCTCTGACATAAACTCTTCCTGGGAATTCTTCCAATGTAAACTGCTCTCTCTCATGCACAGATTTATCCTATCTCGTCCTCATTTGTCCTACCCTTCCTCTCGTCCATGGCACACTGAATCTTGTGGTGAGGCAGTTGCCCTGAAACAACTTGACTTTACCTCTTGCAAGGTTAATCCAACTGAAGGCAATCTCAGTTCCTTTCACAAAGCTAGGAACAAGTGAGTGTCTACCCTCAGGAGAGCCAGGAAGCACTATTTCTCTACTCTCAAGACTGAACTCTCAAACCTGTCTCCTTCCTCCAAATCCTGGTGGTGTTTGGTCAAATCTATTTTTGGTGTTTGTTCCCCCTCCAATCCTCCATCCCCTCCCTTACCTCAAATGGCTACACAGCTGACACCGCATGTGACAAATCCAAATGCCTCAACTCTGTGTTTGCCTCAAAATCTTGTGTCCCAAACCCATCTCTCTCTGTACCCACCTTACCGAGTCGAACCCAGCTGCTCCTGGACTCTGTGTCCTTCTCCCCTGACAATGTGGAGAAGTTTCTGTCAAACCTCGACTCTGATTCTGCAATTGGACCAGAGGGCATCAGTCTACAGGTCCTAAAATCATGCTCTGCCGTTCTTTCACATCCTCTCTTTTGCTCAAGTTCATCTGCCATCTGCATGGAAATCAGTCAACATTACTGCTTTACACAAAAAAGATGCTAAAACAGATCCTTGCAACTACAGACCAATCAGCCGGCTCCCAATAATCAGCAAGGACATGGAATCGATCATCGCTTCTGACATCAAATCCTTCCTCTTTTCCAATGGCTTGATCTCGGATCATCAATTTGGATTCAGACCAGGTCATTCTACTCTGGACATGCTGCTTCTGCTGTCTCAACAATGGATGGAGGTCCTCAATGCCAAACAGTAAATCTGAGCTGTCTCCCTTGACATATCTCGTGCCTTTGATATGGTTTGGCACCCCGCCCTACTCACCAAACTCTCCTCATAAAGTATCCATGGAAACCTCCATGCATGGCTTGCAGACATCCATTCTGGTCGCAGTCAACGTGTGGCCCTGAATGGAATTCTCTCTTCTCCCTTTCCTGTTGAGGCTGGAGTTCCTCAAAGCAGTGTTCTGGGCCCTGCACTTTTTCTGGTCTTCATTAATGTTCTCTCCGACTCTCTGGAAAATCCTCTCGATCTCTTTGATAATGACTCTCCTCTCTGCCGCTCAATATCCCATCCCTCAGATCAGCCTCTTCACTCTGCAGACCTGGACAATATCACAAACTTGTCAAACAAGTGGAACAGGTCTTTCAATCCTGACAAATCTGACAATGGAATACTGCTCTCCGCTCTGGGCCGGTGCTCCTGCCTCACCCCTAGCTCGGCTTCACGCGGTTGAAACCAAACCATTCAGAATCATTGGAATCTCCTGCAATGAAGCTGATTCTGAGGGCCTTTTTCTCACTCACCGCAGGCAGGTAGGTGTTCTTTCTGTCTCCTCTCCTCTCCTCTCCTCTCCGACTCCTCGGCCGACCGACTCCTCTCCGGCCTTGCTCCACCTGCTCTGTCTGTGTTCTGTCCCCCAAATATTCCTGCAGGTCGCACAAGATCTGCCAGCAACACTTCTGGTGAAATTGCCAAAATCAAGACTCTCTGCTCACCTTCACTCCTTCATTCCTCTTTTCTCCCGCCTCTGGAGCAAACTCCCTCACTCTCTTCAATCCCTCTCCTCCCCCCAGGTATTTTAAACAGCTGTTCACCATCTTCTCTTGTCTTCCCCCATCCAAAACCTTGATGTTTTCTACCCCCGTTAAAACACCCCAAATCTTTAAATCTCTAACCTCTTTAAATCCCGAACATTTTTCATGAAATTCCTAGAAGTGTTCATTTACTTTGTACCTTGAACCCCATCCATCCATCCCCCCCCCCCCCCCCCTGCCCCCAGCCCTCCTCCTTCCACAGATCTACCGACATCCCTGTCTCTTCTGTTTTTGTGCTTGTGTGCTTGTGTGCTTCCCTTTCTCCCCCTCTTGTCTCCCACTCCCTTTATCATATGTTTTATGTGTGTGTTTGTTTTTTTGTGATTAATGTTAGCTCTTACACGAGCCTCGATCTTGTATACAAAAAAAAAAAAGTGCAGCACTTTGAATTTTTTCCACATAGCCTTCAAGTTACCCCAGAGATAAAAATCCAAGGGGTTGAGATCAGGGCTCCTCGCCGGCTACTCCGCAGGTCCTCGACGTCCTATCCAATGACCAGGGAATTGCCGGTTCAGCCACTCTCTTTCGTGGATGCTGTAATGGGCAGGAGCGCCAGCCCGCTGGAACCATGTTG
Organism: Myxine glutinosa; assembly: GCF_964187855.1. NCBI lineage: Eukaryota > Metazoa > Chordata > Myxini > Myxiniformes > Myxinidae > Myxine > Myxine glutinosa. The sequence goes on along the minus strand of NC_136270.1, from coordinate 127,855,605 downwards.
AGAAATTCCCATCTGCGTTCAAGGCACTGGGGAATGCTTCCTCGTTGAGCATGTGCAAGTGGGCGTCTCCTGCGATTGTGCCATCAAAAAAGAAGGGGCCTATGATATATCTACTGATTACTGATCTGTATACCTCTACTAATAATTATAATGATCTATCTTCCTTTACTAATCATTATACTGATCTTTCTACCTTTGCTGATCATTTCCCTTCTCACCCTATAGTTCGACCACTGGTTCATTACTGATCATTTACTGACCCCCCTACTTCTATTGATCAGTGCCATGCAATCAGTTCATACCCTTGTTGACTTTCCTGTTTCATGAGCCTCGATGTTGTACAGGTGGTAGGATCACTAATACCGTGTTGATTCACGAAACGAAATGGTTCTGCATTTATTGATGATATATGTTTCCATCGATTGTGATATAAGATCTTTGTCGAGTGCATCTTTTCAAACCCCACGTGTGTGTTGCTGAATAAGCATTCTCATCCACAAGAGTCCCCATGATGCCCAAGCGGATATGGTGGACTTGTCAGCATCTTGGATTGCATCCAACTACCCAAACATCCCACTGAATTTCCCTCCGTTTCCTACGGGTTTTCTCCAAAAAATACGGGTAGCATGTTTAGACATCTGCTTTACATTTGTGGGTTAGTGCAGCTCCGGATCGAGTTACGGGTATCTTTGATTTCATTTTTCTCTCATTTGCCATCAAATAGCAGTTTTTGACAGAGTGACCAATGCCAGACATTTGTGAAATAACATAACATTTGACTTTGGCTCAACCTACGGTGACCCTTATTTCACTCACCTCTGTGGCTCAATCCATGGCGACCTTCATTTCACTCTCCTCTTTGGCGCAACCAATGGTCACCTTCATTTCACTCTCCTCTTTGGCACAACCAATGGTCACCTTCATTTCACTCACCTCTTTGGCTCAACGCATGGCGACCTTCATTTCATTCGCCTCTTTGGCGCAACCAATGGTCACCTTCATTTCACTCACCTCTTCGGCGCAACCAATGGCGACCTTCATCTCACTCACCTCTCTCGTTTATTCCACACTTTTATTTAACTTCATCTGAACTTTGTTTGTTTGTCCTGTTTCAAATCTTTGAGCCGTTCGTTTTCTAGGTTCCATACGTCCTAGAGAGCTGAAATTTGGCCCACGGTCCTCTTTTCTGGTACATTTTCATCTATCAAAATTTAATAAAATAAAAGAACAAACTTAAATAAAAAATATTGGTTTAAAACTTTAAAAAAAAGTAATTAAAGTGTGTAGCCCTAAAACATGTTTCTTCGTTTACTTGTTTTCTTACTTTGCTTTGGCAAGCTCGTGGACCGAATTATCCCTTTCTTGTGTGCAAGCGTCCTCGTCATTCCTTGTGTGTACTTCAATTAGTGTGTACTTCAATGAGTGTGTTCATTTATTTAGTATTTTTACCCTCGGCAGAGGAGAGGGAATTGCATTTGGGTCTGGTCTGTCTATCTGTCTGTTTGTCTGCACAGAACGTAAGTATGTCTTTCTCTGCAACCGTTGGTCTGATTGACACGAAATTTCCACCATACGAGCTCAAAACCGTCTAGAACAGTGTTTGTTTGTCCGTATGCATGTAGGTCCCCTCATACATACACCAATCAGAGCTGAGGATCTGGTCACATGACAGGGGTGATGTGATGTCATTACGGCGGCACAACGGCTGACTCCTCACACCGCCATTTTGATTCCTATGCCGTTCAGGCCTGACGTATCATTGAACCTGTCATGTATCACAACCTGCATGCTCTACCTTTACGTTTTTCATTCAGTGTGAAACACAATAAAAACACGTGAAACACATGAAGTAAAACACGTGAAAATAAGGATCTTTTGTAACACTCGATTGTTATCGTTGTGGTTGTTGTTGTTTGTGTGGCTTGTCTGTGTAGTTTTATATATTTTTCTATTGCTTCGCAAAATATCATTACTGTATATATAATTTGTATGCTGTTCCGTGTCCTTCTAAAGGGTTTCTACTGTCGTTTAATGTCGTAAAATTTCCGTTCAAACTGTTTTTTTTTTTTGTTTTTTTGTTTTGTTTTGTATACAAGATCGAGGCTCGTGAAAGAGCGAACATTAATCACACAGAAAGACAAACAGACACACAAAACAAATAACATCGGGAGCGGTAGACAAGATGGGGAGAGAGGGGGAAGGACACAAACACAACATTTGAGAGCAGGGACCGAGAGACATGGAGACATCGAGAGAACTGTGGGAGGGAGAGGGCTTTGGGGGGGAGGCATGGGAAGGGGGGGGGGGGGGGGGTGGGAGAGGTATAAAACATATGGACACTGCCAGGACTTCCAGGAAAGAAGTTGGAATTTCAAACAAGGTGGATCTGGGGTGAATTAGTGGGGGTAGAAAAGATCAAGGTTTTGGATGGGGGAAGATAAGAGATGGTGGTGAACAGGTGTTTTGAAGACCTGGAGGGAGGAGTGTGATTGAAGTGAGTGTGGGAGTTTGTTCCAGAGGCGGGAGAAAAGAGGAATGAAAGAGTGAAGGTGAGCAGAGAGCCGAGATTTCGGCAGTTTAACCATCAGAGGGTGGCTGGCAGATCTTGTGCGACCTGTAGGAATATTTGGGGGGCAGAGCACAGAGAGAGCTGGGGGAGCAAGGCCGGAGAGGAGTCGGTAGAAGACAGAAAGACCACCTACCTGCCTGCGGTGAGTGAGTGAAAGGCCCTCAGAGATAGCTTCATCGCGGAAGATTCCAATGATTCTGAAAGCTTTGGATTCAACAGCGTGAAGCCGAGCCAGGTGTGAGGCAGGAGCACCAGCCCATAGGGGAGAACAGTATTCCATTGAGCTGCGGATGAAAGCCTTGTATGTGGTGAGGAGCTCAGGTGTGCCTAGGAAGGACTTCGCACGACGGAGGATGCCCAGTCGGCGACTGGCTTTGGAGGCCAGCTTGGAAATGTGGTTTTCCCAAGAAAGATCATGGCAGATGGTGAGACCCAAAAGCTTGAGCGACAGAACTTCTTGGAGAGGATTGTTGAGAAAGTAGATGGGAGGGTTGTCCAGTCGATCTTTTCGGAGAGACATAGTAAGAGTGTGAGATTTGTCAGGATTGAAAGACATGTTCCACATGTTTGACCAGTCTGTGATTTTGTCCAGGTCTTCAGAGAGTGAGGAGGCTGCAGACTGCCGATCTGAAGGAAGAGGAATGGAGCGGCAGAGAGTGGAGTCATCAGCAAAGAGATACAGAGGATTTTCCAGAGAGTCGGAGAGATCATTGATAAAGACCAGAAAAAGCACAGGGCCCAGCACACTGCCTTGGGGAACTCCAGCTTGAACAGGAAGGGGAGATGAGAGAAATCCATTCAGGGCCACACGTTGACTACGACCAGAGAGGAAGTCTGCAAGCCATGCATGGAGATTTCCATGGATACCATAGGAGGAGAGTTTGGTGAGCAGAGCTGGGTGCCAGACCGTATCGAAGGCACGTGATATGTCAAGGGAGACAGCTCTGATTTCCTGTTTGGCATTGAGGACCTCCATCCATTGTTGAGACAGCAGAAGCAGCATGTCCAGAGTAGAGTGACCTGGTCTGAAACCAAATTGATGATCAGAGATCAAGCCATTGGAGAAGAGGAAAGATTTCATATCCGAAGCAATGATGGATTCCATGACTTTGCTGATAATTGGGAGCAGGCTGATTGGTCTGTAGTTGCAAGGATCTGTTTTTGCACCTTTTTTGTGTAAAGCGGTAATGTTTGCTGATTTCCAGGATGCTGGCAGATGACCTTGAGCAAAAGATAGGGTGAAAAGAACAGAGAGAGGGTGAGATAGAGCGGCAGTGCAGGATTTTAGGACCCGTGGGCTGATGCCATCTGGTCCAGTTGCAGAATCAGAGTCGAGGTTTGACAAAAACTCCTCCACCTTGTCAGGAGAGAAGGTCACAGAGTCCAGGAGCAGTTTGGTTCGACTGGGAAAGGTGGGAACAGAGAGAGATGGGTTTGGGACTAAGGATTTTGAGGCAAACACAGAGTTGAGGCATTCGGTTTTGTCACGTGCGATGTCAACTGTGTGGCCATTTGAGGTAAGGGAGGGGATGGAGGGGGAACAAACACCAGAAACGGATTTGACCAGACGCCACCAGGATTTGGAGGAAGGAGACAGGTTTGAGAGTTCATTCTTGAGTGAGGAGAGATAGTGCTTCCTGGCACTCCTGAGGGTAGACACACACTTGTTCCGAGCTTGGTGGAAGGAACTGAGATTTCCTTCAGTTGGATTAGCCTTCCAAGAGGCAAAGGCAAGTTGTTAAACCATATATTAGTGCTGTGTGAATAAACCATATATTAGCGCTTCCTCCTCTTCTTCAAAATCGCAAAGAGGCTTTTCGAACTGGCAAATTCGTGATGAAACAAACTCGTGATTTATGGCGGAGATGTTTGGTTCCTGTGTTTACAGCGTTTGTCTCTCCGTATGTATGTATGTCCCTCACATATTTATCCTACATGTTGGGTGAGTTTCATACCCACAATTACGCTCTGAAAGGGAGAATGTAATGTGCCATTTGTCTTTGCCAGTTATGTTTCTTCCAACACCCTTGAGGGAACGTTCATATATTACGTAATATACCTGGTTGGGGCAAATTATCACTTCTTTTTTTTTGTATACAAGGTCGAGGCTCGTGTAAGAGCTAACATTAATCACAAAAAGACAAACTGACACATAAAACATAAGATAAAGGGAGTGGGAGACAAGATGGGGGAGAGAGAGGGAAGCACACAAACACAACATTTGAGAGCAGGGAGAAGTGTGGGAGGGAGAGGGCTTGGGGGGAGGAGGCGTGGGATGGGGGGGGGGGGGGGTGGGAGAAGTATAAAACACAAGGACACCAAGGACTTCCAGGACAGAAGTTGGTATTTCAAAAAGTGGAATTGGGGTGAAATTATCGGGGGTAGAAGAGATCAAGGTTTTGGATGGGGGAAGATAAGAGATGGTGGTGAACAGCTGTTTTAAAGACCTGGAGGGTGGAGTGGGATTGAAGAGAGTGAGGGAGTTTGTTCCAGAGGTGGGAGAAAAGAGGAATGAAGGAGTGAAGGTGAGCAGAAAGTCTTGATTTTGGCAGTTTAACCATAAGAGAGTTGCAGGCAGATCCTGGGCGACCTGTAGGAATATTTGGGGGACAGAGCTGGGGGAGCAAGGCTGGAGAGGAGTCGGGAGAAGACAGAAAGACCACCAACCTGCCTGCGGTGAGTGAGTGAAAAGCCCTCGGAGATTAGCTTCATCGCGGGAGATTCCAATGATTCTGAAAGCTTTGTTTCAACAGCGCGAAAAAACATTTGATGATTGGGGGGAACTGAAAATATGACTACAGGGTGATGATATATGACAGGGGGGGGGGGTGCATGCCCCCCAGACCATATAGAATTACAACTTTGGTTAAGGGCTCTTCAAACATTGAAGCATTTCTTACGACTGCGTCCAACCACCCTAAGCTTGGTGTTGGTTTAACGGTTAGGGTGGAGGGCTTGGGATCCTAGGGTCCTGAGTTTGAATCCCGGTCAGCTGCTGAATTAACACCAGATGGGGTTGACTCAGCCTGTCATCTTTCCCAGGTAGGCAAATTGAGTACCAACTCACTGGGTCCTCTCTCAAAGAGGTTGGTGGCAGGATTTGCACTCCTCATTCCATAACACACAGTGGTTGGTGTGTGTCAGGATGGTGCTGAGGTCACTTTGATTGTGTTCACTAACTGACCAACACATGTAGAATAAACCAGGATCTCAATGCAATCTCTTCACTTCCATGGTATAAGAAAGCTTAGAGACTTAGAGTGCTGTACTTCTAAATAATTTAATACTTACATTATTTGCTAACTGGTATCTCCACCCAGGCCATACTATCCTCTTCAACTAAAGTATCAAACAAGCCCGGCTACGCCGCTGTTAGACTTTCGGTCTTGTTTATTGATAATTATGACGTCATAGGTCACGTGGCACGGGTGCCATCTTGGAAAAAAACGAAAAACTTTGCACCTGTTGTTATGGATTTGTCACTTCCGTTGTTGTGGTTCTCATCCACTGTAAACATTTTTGGTTCCATGTACTATTATTGTTATCGTCTCAGTGAATTGGAGATAACTGTTTTCAAAAGGTAAAAAAAATTAATGTTTTAAAAAGAAACCGGAAACCGGATCGGGAACCGGACGAAGAGGAAGAGGAAGAAGAGGAAGAGGAGAAGGAGGCGGAGCGAGTGAGGTGGACAAGGAGCCGAGCTGCGTTGAGGTCTTGAGCAAACGCTGGCGAACGGGGGTCACTAGCGAACTTTGGGGTTTCCTGGGAAAGGGATTCCTGTGACAGAGTTGTTATCGCTGTGACAGATAAACCTGCGTGACAGGTTTTGCAGTTGATTCCGAAGAGAATCGTTGGAGTGCCGTTACGTCTCGAGTACGGGCCCGTTGGCCATTTTGCCTCGCGACCGATTTCGCATCGCTCTAGGCTCTTCACCTCGCTTCAACCATTTTCACAACCATCCAGACGTTAATCTGGTGTGTGTGTGTAACGTGGATTTCGAGTGGGAATTTGCGGTTCGCCGTCTATGAGCCGTTGAACGTCCATACCCGAAGGTGTGATTTCCCAGTCGCTTTCTTGAGGGTACCTTTGCCCATCTTTGGCAGTGTGACTGTCAACCGAGCGGGATTCTGGTCTCGATACAACATCGTTCTGACGATCACTGGAGCGTGGATCGACTTTGGTTTGAAGCTGGGACAGAGACATTGGGAATGTTATTTTCACTCACTTGGAGCACAGTGAGTTACATTGTACGAAACTGATGGTACCATCATAGGAATGATATATTGGTTGTACAATTGATTAATATTGTTATTGCTGTTATTCTTGTGTGACCTTAATACAATATTTGTTTGTTGGTAACAATTGGTGTGGTTACACCATTGATCTTTGACACACGGAATAACACATCTTTCTGCCGTGACTCCTCTCGGGGCTCGGAGGTACACCGTGACCGGGGTTTGGGGAGGAGCACGTAACTCTGTGCATCTCCGAAACTGCTCAATGGAAAAATTGAAACCTGGCTCGTTGTCAATTGACAACGAGGCAATTGAAAGCCCCGTGGGGAACGGGGAACAACATTTAATCATGTTGATGTCATTGGTGCTTTCGTTATGACGTAATAATTAGACAAATAGAACGCTTGATCCGATCAGTTTGCAATTACTTGAGCATGTTCTACACAAAATTTGTATGGGAGAATTAACTTGATGACGTCATTCGTCACGTGGTTCGGCAGACATATTGGATTTAACATCAATCTACGTGGTCAATAAACCACACAAACACACATACACCACACAGACACGTCCAGGTGAGGGTCTGCAATCTCTGATTGCTCTGTCTTGTTACCCTCGCCTGAGGAGAGGGTATTGCATTTGAGTCTGTTTGTCTGTCTGTTTGTCCGCACAGAATAAATATGATTTTCTCTGCAACCGTTGGTCTGATTGACGGGAAATTTTCACCATAGGTGCAACTCCACCTGTAGAATTTTTAAATGATAATTATGACGTCATATGTCAAGTGATTCGGCCGCCATCTTGGAAAAAAATATTGCAGTTCTATATCTCCGAAAGCGCTGAAGAGTAAAAAATTGAGACATGGCTCATTGTAAAGAGCTCTCCATGGGGAATAAAATATCTTAATGATGATGTCATAGGTGCCTCCATTATGACGTCATAATTCGACAAGTACAAAACTTCATCCGATCAAGATGAAATTTATTGAGCATCATGTAGGCATAAATTGGTGGAGGGAAAAAAATAATGATGACGTCATCGGTCACGTGGTTCGGCCGCCATATTTGTTTTAACACAAAAGCCTTAAAAACCACTGAAAATACATCCTGGCGAGGGTTTGCAATCTCTGATTGCTCTTGTTGTTGTTGCTGTTGCTTTTGCTGTTGTGATCGTAGCCTGTTCCTGAATCGATGGAATGAGTATGATGTCGACAGGGCTATGACAAAGAACCTTGGGAAGCAAAGAACCTGACCTTTGGTTTTGTTAACTATTTGGTTGTTAACCTTTTGGTTGATAACCGTTTGGTTAACCTTTTGGTGTTGTTAACCCTTTATC
>NC_136270.1:127797466-127842466 GCF_964187855.1 Myxine glutinosa | reverse complement strand
TTTTCAAGAGAGTCAGAGAGATCTTTAATGAAGACCAGAAAAAGAACAGGGCCCAGAACACTGCCTTGTGGAACTCCAGCCTGAACAGGAAGAGGAGATGAGAGAAACCCATTCAGGGCCACACGTTGACTACGACTAGAGAGGAAGTCCGCCAGCCATGCGTGGAGATTTCCATGGATACCAAAAGAGGAGAGTTTGGTGAGCAGAGCGGGGTGCCAGACCGTACCGAAGGCACGTGATATGTCAAGGGAGACTGCTCTAATTTCCTGTTTGGCATTGAGGACCTCCATCCATTGTTGAGAAAGCAGAAGCAGCATGTCCAGAGTAGAGTGTCCAGGTCTGAAACCAAATTGATGATCAGAGATCAAGCCATTGGAGAAGAGGAAAGATTTCATATCTGAAGCAATGATGGATTCCATGACTTTGCTGATAATTGGGAGAAGGCTGATTTGTCTGTAGTTGCTGGGATCTGTTTTTGCACCTTTTTTGTGCAAAGCGGTGATGTTGGCAGATTTCCAAGCAGATGGAAGATGACCTTGAGCAAAAGAGAGGGTGAAGAGAACAGAGAGAGGGAGTGAAAGAGCGGAAGAACAGGATTTTAGGACCCGTGGGCTGATGCCATCAGGTCCAGTTGCAGAATCCGAGTCGAGGGTTGACAGAAACTTTTCCACCTTGTCAGGAGGAAAGGACACAGAGTGCAGGAGCAGCTGGGTACGACTGGGTACGGTGGGTACAGAGAGGGATGGGTTTGGGACACAAGATTTAGAGGCAAACACAGAGTTGAGGCATTCAGCTTTTTCACGTGCGGAGTCAGCCGTGTGGCCATTTGAGGTGAGGGAGGGGATGGAGGGGGAACAAACACCAGAAACAGATTTGACCAGACGCCACCAGGATTTGGAAGAGGGAGACAGATAAGAAAGTTCGGTCCTGAGAACGGAGAGATATTGTTTCCTGGCTCTCCTGAGGGTGGACACACACTTGTTTCGGGCTTTGTGAAAGGAAATTAGATTTCCTTCCGTTGGATTTGCTTTCCAGGAGACAAAAGCAAGTTGTTTCTGGGCAATAGCCTCACCACAAGATTCCGTGTACCATGGACGGGAGGAAGGGTATGACAACAGAAGACGAGATGGGATAAATCTGTGTATGAGAGAGAGCAGTTTGCTTTGGAAGAATTCCCAGGAAGAATTTATGTCAGAGGCAGTAGAGATGGGAGACCAGTCCAGATGATTGATGGCTGCTTGAAGACCGTGCCAGTTGGCCTGAGTGAAATGCCAGACTCGTCGACGCTGAGGAGGCTCTCTGAGAATGGTCAGAGAGATGTCCACTTTAACAAGCACATGATCAGAAGAGCCGATTGGAGCAGAAGAAGAGCAGCAGACATTTTCAGGGAAGTTAGTCATAACCAAGTCCAGAAGAGAAGATGCTCCGTTGACTGAAATCCAGGTTCCGAGTTCCGAGTTCCGAGCAATGTGCGGGTTTGATAATATCCCAATACAACCGTCATTCAATCGTAATGTTAAATCGTTAAACGTTAATCGTGTTAATCGTTTTGTTAAATCGTTAAACGTTAATCGTGTTCATCGTTTTGTTAAATCGTTAAACGTTAATCGTGTTAATCGTTTTGTTAAATCGTTAAACGTTAATCGTGTTAATCGTTTTGTTAAAGTATCAATTGATGATTGGAATTGAGTGAATACAATTACGATTTTGAATTCGTAATTGTGTTCACCCACCCGTAGGGAACTTCACATCAGGATTTAAATATGTGCTTATGTCATGAATGTTGTTAAAAGTTTATTTTTTATATTAATGTTATTTAATTTGTGATTGGAGTTATGCTGTTTGGAATGAAAAAAGAGATATGGAGTTCAAGTGAATGACGGAATGCCGTGATGGTTTCTACTTTCTAAACGTGAATTCGCGGATCGCCATATGCAGATCCGCCATTGACTGGGTATGGAACAAACGTACACGTTTGTTTGCCAACTGGTACGTTTTTCATGGAAGTCCTTCACGAACTTGCTGTCCACGTCTGACGTGTGACTGAAGGTGCTACAGGAATGTGTAATTTATTGGTTTCATGCTTTAGAATTCGCCGTTTCTGCATTGCCTGTTTGCTTCTGGGCTCCCACCCGTGTGTAGCACGGGTACCTCACTCGTTAAGGAAATACTATGGTAATAGTAGTATAGATGTAGATTACAATTTATCTAAAAACAGTTGCCTCTTGGATCTGCTCTTTGTTTCCTCATTTTTAGCTCACCTGAAACGAAATTCAGGGGAGCTTATGTGATGGCACGTCGTCCGTCCGTCCGTCCGTCAGTCCGTCAGTTCATAAACACTTGAAACTTCTTCTCCGAAACCGCTGATGAGATTGCGACCAAATTTGGCACAAATGATATTTGTTGTGTTTTGACTAAAGTTTGTTCACAGCATTAAAAAAAATCGGGGTCTAAGGGGGTTTACCGGGGTCAAAGTGGATCCAGGTTTAACCCCCCAAAATAGGTATTTGCTCTTTTCTCTGAAACTACAAAAACGATTTCGATGAAACTTCACCACAACCTTAATCACCTGTGATGTAACAATATTTGTTTAAGGCATTACAAAAATTGGGGTCTGAGGAGGTATGTTTTTTATTATCCTTTGAACCTGCGACATATCACAGGTGTAAAAGAGATTTGTGTTGCTGTTATTGAGGTTCTTGCTGTGGGTCGATTTTTGAGATGTGTACCCATTGGTCGGACTGTTGCCGAACCACACCCACATTTTTCGGTTATGACCAAATTTGGTGGATGAGTTGGGTTGGTGGCAAGAACAAGCCAATCAGATTTTGGTTCAGCTCCGAATACAGATCCGACTGATAAGTGGGATACAAAACATAATCTGTTCATCCTGGGGAGGTATGCGCTCTACCATGTGCTGTTCTTGTTACCCTCGCCAGAGGAGAAGGTATTGGATTTGAGTCCGTTTGTCTGTTTGTCTGTTTGTCTGTTTGTTTGTTTGTTTGTTTGTCCGCACAGAATAAATATGATTTTCTCTGCAACCGTTGGTCCGATTGACAGGAAAATTTCACCATAGGTGCAACTCCAGCTGCAGAATTTTTAAATGACAATGATGACGTCATAGGTCACCTGGTTCGGCCGCCATCTTGGAAAAAACGAAAATTTTTGCACCTCTATATCTCCGAAAGCACTGAATAGAAAAAATTGAGACATGGCTCATTCAAAAGAACTCTCCATGTGGGATAACAGCTGTGAATGATGATGTCATAGGTGCCTCCATTATGACGTCATGATTTGACAAGTACAAAACGTCATCCGATCAAGATGAAATTTCTTGAGCATAATCTAAGGATAAATTAGTGGAGAAAAAAAAAATGATGACGTCATCGGTCACGTGGTTCGGCCGCCATATTTGTTTTAACACAAAAGCCTTAAAAACCACTGAAAATACATCCTGGCGAGTGTTTGCAATCTCTGATTGCTCTTTTTCTTGTTTTATCCTGGAACTTCGGTCAAGTGGTGAGTCATTGGGCTGTTGAACCAAACTGTGGAGACCATCGGAAATGAATTGTATAATACCTTCAACAGCAAGCATGAGGGATTTGTGTGGACAGAGGATGTGAAAATATATGTATATTTTGTGCCGCATATTATGCCCACAATACGGCAATTTGTGTTGTTTCATGTTGTTTCATTCTACAACTTTTTGCTGTTCAAACTTTTAGTCTATAACTTATGTCCTGGTGCTGTGTCCGCATGGAGCACTCCATGTCAGTGTCTCGGAGCATGCCGTCCTTTGGATGGGAATGTAAGGCGGACTACCCTTTTTGCATTTGGGTTGTGGGGAGTAACGATCTCACAGGAACTCTCAAGAACAGAAGGCCATTTTGTGGCACAATTCCTTGTCTATTGATGGAAATGGGACATTAACATGAATATTAATGGTGAAGATATCACATCATGGTCGGAATGAAGATAGTTCGTAAAATATGAGAAATGCTAATATCTGTTGAGGTTGCGGCTGAGGAAGTGTGGTGTAGGCCCTGGATACACAGACTTGTTCTCCTTTTGCAGGCTCTCAGTTTCCTTGTTTGTAAAGCCCTACTGCAGCACCGAGGCATGCTTGAGATGTTGCGTTTCAAACCAGTGTTGGTCAAGTGATGATCTGAGAACTTTGACTAAAGTGCAGAAAACCCGATCCGCAGAGTGTTTCCCTGAATGATATGTCAACCCAAACTTGTGCAAATCCAGATGATGTGAGCTTACCCACGATGTCCTGCAGACCCTTTACATTAGAACCATTCGAAAGGGAGATGGGATAAAGTTTCATTGCATTGAAATAACACACGGGTGCTGAGCAAGCACAGCTGGGAGAAATCCCGCTTGGCAATGCGAGGCTTTTGGGTTCATTTGTGGTTACATGTTCACCCCCTCCATCCCACCGTAAAGGAAATGGACGAGCTCAAGAAACACCTGCCCAGCACATGTGATCAGGAACATCGGAAGACACAAAAGGTTTTCACCAGAAATGCTTCTGCTGAGAACATATCAAGAAGCCAAAAGGCTTCTCTCGACATTTTGTTGCAGAGAGACTCCAGAGCCTCAACCTGTGCTTCGAACCGGATCGCAAGGCCGTGCGAGAAGCATTGGGAGAGAATCCGGAGGAGGAGAGGAAATGAACTTTGCTTAACGAGGCAACTGCACTCTCCATTCTCTCGTGTACCTCCTGCACTTTGCACATATTTGCTGAGCGCTCTTCTCTCGCATTGCATCACTCTTCACAGCTTGATGTAAAGGTGTGAATGCTTGAAGAGTTTGCCTACTCGAGAGAGACACAGGTAGAAGAAAAGTAGAAACAAAAATGGTCATCGTGGGAAGGCCAAAATGGAGAGATAATTTAGTGTTGTTGGCAGGAACGTTTGAATGTCGAAGGTCCAGGTAAATTACTTCTGTCCGCTTCAAGAGTCTGACAACGTGTTTACACCTGGATCAGTTCAAAGTATGTCATGGTGTAAATACACTCATCTGTGTACACCTGAACTCTGAAGCCTCATATTCTTGTCTTGGGTTTGAATGACATCTTCAGCACAGACTCTTCTGAGAACCTTGAACCTCCTTTGTACGAGGATTGAAGCAGTCGGTTGTGGAAGGGAATCACGAATGTGGGAAAATCTAAATTTGTGTTTTTCTTCTCCATCGAATAAACTTGTTACGAACAGTAGGAGCCGGATGGAGAGAAAAATGGTTTTCCTGGAACTTCTCATGTGCATTGGAATGTAGAAACGACGTTGAATGTTAGTGCAGTGCGTATCACCCGACCATGTAATTATCCCCAAAAGATGGGGAAATGACAAAACTTAAAAACACTCTGGACTATCAAATTTGTGCCCCTGCTATCTGCCTTTTGTGTACTGCACATTAAGGGGACATTTATTCATTGTGACAATCGAATCACCATTTGTCCTCCACCGATCAATTGCAATTCTCCGATTAGACTTTCCTGTTCGTGTTGAAACTGCACACTTGCATACTGGTGAAACGCCTTGTGTGTACCGACACCTGGCCTTGCGTGTACCGACACCCAGCCCTTCATGGACCGACGCACGACCCTTTGTTGACACAATCACTGTACGTTGTGGACCAACTACCTGCACTTTGTGAACTGAAGCCCAGCCTTGCGTGGACCGATGCTCGGTCTTGCGTGGACCAACTCCCTGCACTTTGTGGACCAACTCCCTGCACTTTGTGGACCAACTCCCTGCACTTTGTGGACCAACTCCCTGCACTTTGTGGACCAACTCCCTGCACTTTGTGGACCAACTCCCTGCACTTTGTGGACACCCTCCCTGCACTTTGTGGACCAACTCCCTGCACTTTGTGGACCAACTCCCTGCACTTTGTGGACCAACTCCCTGCACTTTGTGGACCAACTCCCTGCACTTTGTGGACCAACTCCCTGCACTTTGTGGACCAACTCCCTGCACTTTGTGGACCAACTCCCTGCACTTTGTGGACCAACTCCCTGCACTTTGTGGACCAACTCCCTGCACTTTGTGGACCAACTCCCTGCACTTTGTGGACCAACTCCCTGCACTTTGTGGACCAACTCCCTGCACTTTGTGGACCAACTCCCTGCACTTTGTGGACATCCTCCCTGCACTTTGTGGACCAACTTCCTGCACTTTGTGGACCAACTCCCTGCACTTTGTGGACCAACGCTTGGCCCCTCGTGAACCGCCCCCAGCCTTACTTGGACTGATGCCCAGCCTTGGGTGGACCAACGTCCTGACCTTCGTGGGCCGACGCATGTCCCTTCGTGGACCGCCCCCAGCCTTATGTGGACTGACGCCCAGCCTTGGGTGGACCAATGCCCTGCCCTTCGTGGGCCGACGCATGTCCCTTCGTGGACCGCCCCCAGCCTTATGTGGACTGACGCCCAGCCTTGGGTGGACCAATGCCCTGCCCTTTGTGCACCAACGCACAGCCCTTCGTGGACCGATGCTTAGTCTTGCATCATTGCATAGACCGATGCCTGGCCTTGCATGGGCCGACATGGACGCCCTCCCCTCCCCGGCCATGCGTGGACCAACTCAACTCACCCCCTCTACCCGACCTTGCTCCCCTTCCCCCCCCCCCCCCACAACCCCCTCAATGACTCCTCTCCTCCCCCCAGGCCATGCGTGCCTTGCTTTGTGACATCACCATATACTTTGTACAAGATGAAAAACTAAATTTGAGAGCATCTTCTCGGATATCCATATATCAGGCACAATGGTTGCCTGTCGGAGTTTGTACACAACTGTAAGTTTGATTCCAATGACTGGGTCGGGAATCTTGATAAACATTTGTTTCCACAAATACACAGAGGAGTACAAGAGATTTGTCACTTTGTAATTGTTAACAACACATTGGAAGCCTTTGTTCATCGTGGAATTGGTGTTGCATCATGTTTAATAAATTCACTGTGATCACTCTGTTACCGGGTAGGTTTTCATTTCCCTTCATTATCTACATGGGTTTTATCAAAGCGGGTAGACTTGAACACTTAGATCAATTACTCACTCATTTCACAAGTTTTGGCCAAAGTTGTTGCTGAATTATGGCTAGAAAACAACAAGTTTACTTATGGAAACCCAGGAGGGGAAAAGGAGGTTTGAGAGTTTGGAGGTTGGGGGTGGTGATGTAGTGGGGGTTGGGGTGGTGATGGAGGGTAGGGGATGGGGTGGTGATGTAGGGGGGGGGGGGGTTGGGGTGGTGATGTAGGGGGGTTGGGGTGGTGATGTAGGCTAGGGTACTGGAATGGCCTATCTTACGCATGACAAATGTGTTGCAGTTGGAGGGAAGAATTGTGATTGAATTAGGATACTTGGTCCAATTAGGCCTGTTATCATAAGAAGTCAAAAAAAAAAATACAAACAGTTGCACCTGCTCAGTGACCCTTGTGAATATAATGATTTGCAGAAGATGCAGTATTTATCTTATGTGCAGCACCACATGGTTTGGCTTTGATCCCTTATACAGTTGAACTTGTGGGGCCCATTCAATCAACTTGCCATACAGTCTGAGAAGCACGAGTGAGTGCACCAGGGTTGGTGTGAACGACTTTGAGTCAAATGGGATTGCATTTGACAAATTTAAACAAAAAGATGATGAGGAAGCCAAAGAGCGGTGGAAAAATGTTCGAGACAGTGAACGTTCGTCATTTGTCATATTGTGGTGCACAGGATACATGGAAAGGTCTTTTCGATCTCCACGTAGCTCTTCTATCAGAAATGCAGAGACCCTTGCACAAAGCGTCCTTCAATTGAACAATGTCCCAAGACCAGATGTATTTTGCGATTTTTGTTTTTATCAAAGGACATGCTTGCAATAGTCGACAAGATAATTGGGAGCATGCCCTTGATCTGCCAGGGCAGTGGCATCCTGCTGTGTCATGTGACGCTAGTGGCAGACCGCTGGGTGTTCATGCAGGCCTGCCCATGCACAGAGTGACTATTTTGAGTTTCACAGCCTCCCACAATTTTACTGCATCCAAACTCACAAAATGGAAACAAAGGCACAAATTCCATCGTGTTTTTTAAAATCATTTTCTAATCTGTCACGTGCAGCTTGGCAATTGGAGAAAGCATTTGTGATGTGAATGAGTGCACAGTACTTTACATGTACATTCACGTACTGTGTACACGTTACCGTTCCCGTGTGGAGTACCAGTTGCCATTCCCGTATGGAGTACTGGTTGCTGTTCCCTTACGGAGTTCCGGTTGCCGGTCCTGGAGTACCAGGGATTATGTGAGATGGAGGTAAACAGTCGACTTGAAGAGCCCTGGAGGAAAGAATGAGATTGAAAAAAAATGTGGAAGTTTATTCCATGCAGAAGTTGTTGAGAAAAAGTAACAAATGAGTGGAGATGAGCAATGATTCTGAGTTTTTGGAGTTTCACTAGAAGGGGGTTGCTGTTGAACCACGTGCATCCTGGAGAAAGAGAGAAAGAGAGAAAGAGAGAAAGAGAGAAAGAGAGAAAGAGAGAAAGAGAGAAAGAGAGAAAGAGAGAAAGAAAGAAAGAGAGAAAGAGAGACTGAGACTTTTATTATAAAAGTATCAAAACACACACGGAAAAACACCACAAATTTTTACAAGAAAAGAAAGTTGTACAAGCAAAAGGGATGTATATACATGTATATGTGGACAATGAGCATAAGTAAAATTTACAAAAACAAACAACACCTCATCTGTAAAAAAAATCGTCGTTCACACTGCCGAAACTTATCCGGGCCGACACTATTCCTTTAAAGCAAAAGAGCACATTTTCATCTCTGCCACTCAATTTGATCTTCCTAGTTTTATATATTGCAAGTTTAGCAATTCCGCACAGAAAATTCAAGAAAGGGACCGCTGTCTTGCTCTTGGTGCTCCTTTCAATGCCATACACAAAAATTGCAACAGAAAAAACAAACTTAAATTTATAAAATAACTGTTGGGGGAAACAAAAAAGGGGTACAAAAAAGGCATTTTCAGCCTCTTCACAAAAAGGACAAACATTCTGTACAGAAGGATCAAACGTATTAAGTAAGTATTTGGTGACCAGGGCCTGATGAACTAATCTCCAATTTAAGTTTCCGGTTCGACCTAAAGTTGGAGACCTATACATCTCTTTCCACACTGGAGATAGGATCGAACTAGCCGGAATGATCTCCTCCCACCGATTTTTTAAAGGTTTTGTGAAACCCGGTATAAGCACCTCTTGGCATATCCCATAAATAACTTTTTTCCCCATCACATGAAACACACCACAACCATCTGAATTTGAGAAGACACACTATTGTTTTTTTGAGGTGATTTGGAGCTCGGGGAAATAGAGACGAGAGTCCACCACTTCATCTGCCCCAGTCCACCTGATATTTAATTCCCTGAAAGTTTTAATCACAACTCTCAAAACTTTGTCCACCATTTTAGATGACCGAATCCCCACTTTTGATGTGAGAGAACCGGTGGATAACCATCCATTTAGGGAAGGCTTCATCAGGTCTCGCACTCTGTTTATTCCATTACAGGTGAAGCAATGCATAAATGACCTGGAGGTTGAAATTTCAGGGAATAAGGGATTCAAAACCAAAGGCTCATGCATATATTTTTTGGCATCGTAGGACACCTCTAATCATTGTATTCCAAGGACTTGCCAGGCATTCAAAAGGCTCTGATGAAACTCGGGGGCAGAGTCGTGTTGACATGCTGCAGGTCCATGAGGAAGAGCTCTCGGTCATACTTCAACCCATCTGCTTCCTGCAGCCAAGCATTTGTGAAAGGCCGCCACGGGAGACACTCATCATACAATAAACGCTTTATCGTCAACATGCGGAAAGCCATTATCCGACTCGGAACATGTATCAAGCTTTGGCCACCTGCATTTCGGGGTCTGCACACCGTGTCTGGTCAAAGCCAATGGTGGCCTCCCCAGAAAAACTGAGTTAGAACCCTCTGAATGCCTGTGACCAAATATCTCAGAGGTTGGAGGGGGATAACTTTTTGCCAAATAAATGGAACCACCAGGTTATTTATTATTGTCACCCTTGCCTTGAGTGATAGAAGGTGGTGCAACCGTTTCCATCTAGCCAGTTTCTGATTAATTCTTTCCAAGAAACCCTCCCAATTTTTTTGTTCATATGCTTGGAGTCCTAGAAATAACCCTAAATATTTAAACCCCTCTTTATTCCACTGCATTCCTCCTGGTAACACAGGCAGAGCTGAGGAAGGTGGACTGGGGCCCACCCATAAGGCAACACTTTTGTTCCAATTTACTTTTGCCGTGGAGGCGAGCTCAAACTGAGACAGACATCGAGAGACCTCACCCACATCATTTTGGCTGGAAACAGCAACACAAATGTCATCCGCATAAGCTGAAGTAACCATTTTGTAGTTTTTTGTTAAGGAGACTCCTTCCACTGAGTTGCGGAGCAATGCTAGTAAAGGTTCGACCGAGAGACTGTAGAGCATACCTGAAAGCGGACAGCCCTGACGGATGCCTCGCTGAAAGGGAAAAGGGCGACATAAGCTGTTGTTTACCTTCAACAGACAGGATGCATTTTCATACAACAGCTTAACATAGGAAACAAAATTTTGTCCAAAACCAGCTCTCCTTAGTACAGCAAACAAAAAAGAATGGTCAACACTGTCAAAAGCTTTTTCTTGATCTAAAAGAACCAAACCAAAACCATGAGATGTAGTACGACCGAGACTGATCAAGTCTCTCACCAAAAAAATGTTATCGTAAATAGAACGCTCAGGAACACAATAAGACTGATCAATATCAATCAAAAGGGGGATCACTTCCTTTAGACGTATCGCGAGCGCCTTCGACAGTATTTTATAGTCTGTATTTAGGAGTGACACAGGCCGCCAATTTGTGACGTCTTGCAAGTTCCCCTTTTTTTGGAAGGAGACACAAAACTGACCTCCGGCAACTTAATGGCAATTCACCTTGTTCAAGGCTATCATCAAAGATGTCAAGTAGAGTAGGGCCTAGAATGTCCCAAAAGGCCTTGTAAAATTCAACTGGGAGGCCGTCAAGTCCAGGGGCTTTCCCATCTTGGATTCCTTTAAGAGCAGCAGTAAGTTCTCCGAGAGAGATGCCAGGCTCCAGTTGTTGTTGCTGGTCTTCAGACAGAGATGGGAGCAGTTCAAACATCCCCTTTCTGTTTTCCTGGTTCACCATTCTCAAGGCAAACAGCTTTGAATAAAAGTTTCGTAATTCATCCTTGATGTCACTTTGAGAAGACAGAAGCGCACCGGCAGAAGAGCAGAGCGCAAAGCGTGAATTTGTTGAGGGATCTTGGCTGTCTTTTCCAAGTTGAAAAAGTCTTTGTTTGGTTTGTCAAGTTGGATATTGTCCATTCGCAGTCGGACGAAAGCACCAGATGCACGCTCTTTCACCATTTCAGCCAGTAGTGTTCTTTTCTCTGACAACTGCTGGACATTTTCGTTGGACAATCCAGATTTCTGCTCACAATAAAGTATATCGTTTTTTAAGGCAGTTATCACACCGAGTGTGTTACATGTATTATAACGACAGTATTGCTGGCAAAAACACTTAATTTGGGATTTTGTGCAATCCCACCATTGCCTTAAATTTAGGTAGGAAAACTTTTGCATTTCACATTCCTTCCATACCATTCTGAATGCTTCTTTGAAATGCTCACTTTGTAAAAGTTTGACATTGAAAGTCCAATATGCACTTCTACAAACGTGATGAGGTAAGCCACATACAACAACGACCATGTGATGATCAGAAAAACCAGATGGCCTTATATAAGAATTCTTGACAAGATTTACCTTATCACGGTTAACATAAATTCTATCCAAACGAGCCATTGTCAAAAGATTTCTTGCGGCACAAACCCACATGTACTGCCGGATGTTTGGGTTCTGTACCCGCCACACATCCACAAGTTGAAATTTTTTAATGAGCTGTGCCAAAGGCCTTGCACTCGGTGGATGAGGCTCAGGAGTGTTTCTATCAAGTTGTGGGTTGAGGGTACAGTTGTAGTCTCCCCCCAAACAAACCAACATGGACAGGTCAATAGTGCTTAAAAACCCGCTAACTTGTGAAGAAAAGCACTTCTTGCAGAGTTAGCACTAGGGCAGTATACATTAGTCGTGCAAATCTTTTGGTTACCGCTGACAAACTCCACAGATAGTAAATGGCCCGTGGAAATTTCCCTCCATCTGATCTCCAACGGCTGGAGTCTACGATGTAAGATGACTGCCACACCAGCCTTGGCATCAACGAAAGCACTGGAGAAAAAGTGACAACCTTTAAAGATTTTACGCCACTCAACCTCAGAAGACTGATTTGCATGCGTCTCTTGTAACATCAGCACATCAATTTTTTCATTCTGAAACATTTGAAACACCTGGAGGCGACGCACACAACTGCGACCACCGTTGATGTTTAAGGATGCTACTTTTATCTCCACTCTGTTAACTATTCATAAAGTTCCTTGCCCGCTCGAGTTACACATTTTCTTAGCCTCTGGAATTGAGGTTCTGACATGTTAACCTGATAAGGTTCACGAATCATGTTCTTTGCAGTCAAAATAAAATCATGCAGATTCGGAAAGTAGTCTTTGATTTTTACATTTCTTTTCCTGAACGTTTCATCAAGGAACTTGATAACATTTTCTTGAGAAACCATGGTGATGGTGTTGTCATCACCCGCCTCACTCTCTTGAGCACTTGAAGCACTAAAGAGTGGAGTAGAAGAGGTTTCATCAGAATCAAGTGCTTCGTCTTGATCTGCACCTTTTCCTACTATTTGTTGAACACTTAGTTTTGGAAACAGCAATTCTACAGGGTCAAGGACCTCCACACTCTTTGCAGACCCTTCCAAATTTACCATATCCTCTGTGGCTATAAGTATGTCCCCCACCTCATCATCCCTTTCATTTTCATCTGTCAGGGAAGGGTTAACGTTATCCTCACAGTCGCAAGGACTTTCCCCTTTATCTATTTTTTCCTCACTAGCAGATCCAGCTGCTAACTCGTCTGAGCGAGTTTGGTTATCAGGACAAGGACTAACCACATCCTGAGAGGATCGACTATTTTCCGGGTCATGCTCAATCTCAGCAAGTGGTGCAAGCGAATCTTCCTCACGTACACACACTTCCGGTACCATTTCCGTTACCGCCAAGGAGTTTCCGGTGTAGGCCTCACCCTGGAGGTCCTGCGAGCCTGACACGATCTGAATCTTATTTTGTTTTGCTTTGGAATCACAGGATTCATCACTTGAACGCTTCTGACCTTTTTTCCTGGTGTCGTCCGATACGGATACTTCCATGGTATGGTCTGCACTGTCGTGTACAGTGGACGAAATGTGGGAGGGTTCAACCACTTTCATTCACACCTCAGGTGGGGGGGCGGGGTTAGTCACCTCACGTTCCAAATCTAACACTTCCCCCCCGGTCGGGGTGGTCGGGTCTGGCGCTTCGCTCACCCCAGTAGGTGGGGTGGGTGGGTTACCCACTCGATCCACCTCCTCCCCGTCAGTATGCGGTGAAGAGGAGTCACTCCTCACCAGTAGCAGACTGGGTCTTAAAACCGGCCCGGGCATCCTTCACTTAGGTCAGCCCATTATTCATTAATATGTTGCTTATCTGAGAAAATAGACAAAATGCTTGAAAAAAACAACTAAATAAAATCCACTAAAAATTAAATTTATTTTCAGTAACACAAGCACATGTCATGTCTAAGAGAGTAGGTGCCTGCGCAGTTCGCTGCTTCTGGCAGCCACACCATCAAGGATATCCTTAGTGTCAAGTTTGGCCAGGATCCCTTTTTCCACAGACATCAACATGAACGCATCAAGATGTTCTTGTGTCATTGTACTTCACAGACGGCTTTTGATTCTCTTCAAAGCAGAGAAAGACCGTTCACATGCCACTTGTGACACAGGCAGCATTAGCAGCAGCTTGTAGGCAAGCCCAATGCTCTTGTGGGCATCATTGAAGTGGTTGAACTTGAGGAGCACCTTGTAGCAGCAGAGAGGAGGCTTTACATGACTTACATGTACTTGGCGGAGTCTTCCTGTCCTGTTCAGACTCACTGCCCTCCTGCACTGTATAAGCATCTGCTGCTGATTGTTTCAGTGGTGACCATTGTTCTCCAAGGATTCGCAGTTATTTTCGTAGTTGTTCCGCAGTGACACCATCATCAAATCTCAGCAAATGTTTATGCAGCTCTTCCATAGCTCCCGATGGCACTTGATCAAAGTTCCTTGGGTGAAGAAGTGAGAGATCAGCATTCAATGTTGATGTTGCTGATTTGTCAAACCGCTGCTCAATGCTGCTCACAATAGTGTCCACTATTCAGTTGTACACTTCAATGCGATACTTCTTTACTGGGTCAGAAGCTGATGTAGCCTCATCTATGGACAGTTCGCCATCAATACGTTTGTGCCGTCTTTGCCGTTTTATAGGAAGGGACTCTTCCATAACAAGATTTACATCCATTTCATCCAGCTGGTCATTAGCCCATTGAACAAACTTTGCAGCTGCATCATGACAAGCTTGGAAGTTAGCCTGTAGCATCTGCATATTCTCTAGCAATTCATCCACCATCCAGTGCACAGTCAGCAGATCCAGTTGCACAGTTTGTAGATACTTGGAGAGCGCTGTAGTGCAGGAGAATACTTGCAGATATACTTGTGCAGTCAGAATTGTTTCAAACTTCAGGAGACTGTCAATGTATCCCTTCACCTGGGCCTTATCAGCTGCTTGGATCTGGTCAGCAACAAGTATGGCATTAAGAGTGGTGATAACTTCCATGAAAAGCGCTCCAGTTGGGTTGTTGAGTGAACTAAAAACCTCATTCAAGGCGGCATCCTTTGACCACCATCTAGTTTCTCCGATAGTTCCCATTCGTTGCACAGTAGTGGAGTGTCGACTCCAGATGTTCATTCGCTGATAAGATTCCCGAAAGCATACTGCAATGTCATTCAGTAGTGAGAACAGTGATGCGCTAGTCGCCACAACACTTGTAGCTTTGGTCACATGAGATTTAACACATGTGCGTGGCACCAAACATGGATCTGCATTGGAGCTTCCTTTGATAGCAGAGTACTGAAGCCTTTGTAGTGCCCCTGCATGTTTGCTGCACCATTAGTTGAGTTTCCAACACAATTCTTGAGGTCAAGATTCAGCCCGAACAAGACTTCAGAAAAAAGTTGCACAAAAGCTTCGCCAGTAGATTCCTCACATTTTACACTGATTAAACGTTAATTAAACATTAAACGTTCATTAAACGATTACGAAAATGAAAACGACAAGCAAGGAGACGACGATGGTCCACAAGCGAGCGGTATTCATTGACAAAGGACGGACTATAACCGAGACAGGCCCGGACAGGCCAGGCCCGGAAATGTCAAAACGACGGTTACTGACCTTGAAATGAGATAGAAAATAATGTATAATCAGTTATGAGGTTAGTTAGCTACACAATACCGAAAATTCGGTTCGATTGCGACAACTTTGGAAATTTGACATTTGTGACCTTCAACGGTCAAGGTCGAAGATTCTGAAATTTGTTGGAAAACTTGTATTTCATGATGTATGTGATAATATAAGATCATGTACAACATTTCACCCTATCAGGAAGCGAACAATGTAACAAAACCATCAAAAATCGACTTTTCTAAAATTCGTGACCTTGTGACCTTGACCTTGGGGCGAAAATGAAAAATTGAGCTCCGTGGGGCTAGACACATGACATTGGCCTAACCAAATACCGAAACCCCTGTCAGATTCCACCAACTCCCTCGGAGAAGATGTAGCTTGAACTCGATTACCCCCTAAAAAGACATCTTTTTCGGGCGTCGCTCCGCCCACAATGGGCACAATACGCCCACTCGTGGCAGGACACAACTAGATCATGATATCAACCTCCCACCCAAGTTTCATCAAGATTGGATGATATCATCGGGTAGTTATGCTGCGGACAGCCAGACACACACACAGACAGACGCACACACATGACGAATATAGTGGTCACTTGATAACTCGTGAACCAAAAAACATCACGAAATTACGTTCACACCGTCACATCAAACACTACCGTGAACACAAAAGTCACAAACATCGTCACAATGAAAACATCGCCACGATGAAAACATCGTTACGTTACATAATTCAAACCGTGAACACATCCAATATTGGAGAGCCCATTGCGCAAACGATTTGTTTTCTCTGGTACGTGTTACTGGGCGGGTACCGTTTCAGATAAACCAGTAAAGCAAGAAAGAAGGCTAGGCTAGACGAGGAGTCGAGGACTATCGGAAGCAGGAACAAGGACGTGACACAGCTGCACACCAGCACAGTGATGTGGCTTTTATTGAAATTCTACAAATACTGTTTAGATTTTGATGATTTGCGTGTGATATGATTTAACGGATGTTTATATAAATACGTGCTATGATTTAACGGATGCCTTTTCATTTGGGCCTCCCAATTGAAGCCCCGCCCGAAGGGCGGGTACCATTGCTAGTAATTATAATGAGGTGTCAGGGGCGACATTTTGAGTTTTGACCTTTTGATATTTAGCGGGGAATTCCCGGGGATGGAGGCAGAAGTTTTCCGTGACAATTTTTTTTTCAGCAGTTTTTTTATCCAGCCCAGCGGCCCCAGCCCACCGGGCATTCCCCAAATGCCCGTATGGCCAGTCCACCCATGCTCCTCACCAATCCTCCGCTTTCCTGCGGTGTAACCGCATTGGGGCGGGCACACCTCACATGCCCGTAAGCCCCACACCCGAAACACATCATAGCCTCCGAGGAGGCTTACATTTTGTATTCAAAGCCGTTGCTTTTCACACTCAACACGACATTGAGCGTTTTTACATTTGCAGGCAGTATCATGTACACCACTCTCTTAAAGGACATGGCATGTTTGAATCGATCGCAAACATTTCGCATCGGCACCATCGAAATCCTCGATACGACCTTACCGAACTTGCTTAATTGTTGACGTAAATCCTCATTTCTAATAAATGGCGGGATATTACTGATGTTAATCTTTACCGTCGGGGCTTGTAAAGCGAACACGGAGAGGATCGTGTTCGGTTCAATGAACAAGCCTTGTTCAACTACACTCGCTACCATGTGCTCCTCGGACAAAAATACGACGAATTTCTTATTCATACGAGAGGCAGCGCGAATACTGTGTGCACCAACGATGTTTCCAATAGCGGAAAGTACATCGTTAATTTCCACCTCGTTGGGAGGAACACAAACTAGCCTGTGTTTACGAGTTAGCGATTCGTAAGTATCAATGCGGAAACGTTGGCCTGCCATTCTAACTCGACCAAAGACACAATCGTAACCGAGAACCGAGGAAACCCAATGTTTGTCGAACACCAACAAACAGATCAGCTATAGCCTAAAGCCATTAAATACAGCCACAAAGTGAAGAAAAGACCTCCCCCCGGCGGCCATGCCAGACCACCGGCGTAGGACCCTCTCAACACCGGACTGTGCGCTCTCTCTCCCTCTCTCTCTCGAAGACAAAAGTACAGAAAAGATGAAAACAAAACGCCAAAGCACACAGAATGGAAAAGGAGAGGGAGGGGTAGGGCAGTAGAGGAGAAAAACACACAAAGGACTCACCACAACACAGAGCAGTTGCTCACAGCCGCCATGACGCCACACCCAAATCAGAACAGGAGAGAGAGAGAGAGAGAGAGAGAGAGAGAGAGAGAGAGAGAGAGAGAGAGAGAGAGAGAGAGAGAGAGAGATAGATAGATAGATAGATAGATAGATAGATAGATAGATAGATAAATAGAGAAATAGAGAAATATACTTCATCAAATTGCAGATGAAGGACTTGTAAGTGGATAAGCATTCAGGTGTGCCAAGCAATGACTTTTCACAACTAAGCATGCTCAGTTGGCTACTGGTTAAACATAAAATGTTTGGATATATACAAGGAAAAAAATACAAATGTTTCGATAAATATTGTCATGTCTCCGGGGTTACGACCACAAGAGGATGAATGACTGAAACAAGCTTTTAACTCCAAGGCGTATTTCAAACCTGGCACAATTATTTCTGGCGCGCGATCGAAGTCTTACCTTGTCGGACGGCCGACACGGGGTTTAATGATTCGACCCACAAACACAGAAACGAAACAAGACAAGTAAAGTAAAATTCGACAAATAATGATTTAATGAAAATAAATGCAAAGACAATAAAATGTATGTGAGGTAAAAAAAAACGATTTCCTAAATTGAGACGTCTCCACTCGGACTCAAATACATACAAACAAGGGGGAGGATTAAATAAAAAATAAATGATCTCTGCTGGCCGGCACTTAGCTCTGTTTCAACGAGGGGACTTGGCGTTTGTCGCCTCCAAACCACCGCACGGGAAGCGCACCAACAAATGACACTGAAAACGCCCAGGCGTGAACAAGCAGCCAACCGGCCCTTTCTTGCTTCCACCACCAAGTGAGATGCGGCTCTCTCCTCCCCCAAAAAGCACCATAGTCAACAACACCCCCTCCTCCGATGTTGCAAAAACTCCACAATGCTCCAAAGGTTCTCTGGCGAGCATGCACGAGAGGAGCGACCATCCACCACAAAACCAGGACCAGAAGACCGACAGACAAAGATGGCGAGACGCGGCTTTTTCCTTTCAGCTCTGGAATGTTCGACCGCTGATGTCACATTCTGTCCAATCATCGAGCGCGACTCAATCATGAAGGCTGGGGCGTGGCCTCCCCATTACGAGTCATCGTGGGTGGAGTCTAGTCGTCCTTTGGGAGTGTTCGGCTGGGCGGGGTTCCTTTGCTGATCGGCATGTCCAGTCAGTCATACTGTCAGCGATTAGGGTTGTTGTCATGGCACCTCTTTTTGATGCAATAACAACGAAGGGAAAAATCACAGGGCAATTACACACTGGGGTTTATCCTTAAGCCCGACCTAATTAGCATAGCTGCACCCCTCCTATGGAGAAACATGTACGATTTTCCATACAGATTCCCTACTTAGTTACATTTAGGTGGGCTTCTTCTTTGTGTCACACGGTCCATACTAAAACTTACACATTCCTAACTTTCCTATGAGATTCATCATCTACAGTCACGTGAAAAAGTAAGTACACCCCATGTAAAGTTTTGACTTTTCAACATATTTCAACGTACAGCTATTTGATCTTCATTTCAACAATATTGACAGATAAAGGTGATATAATATAACAAATATCATGAAACATTTACATTTTGTAGTCCATTGTACAATTTAAATAAACATAAATGCAAATTTCGCATGTGGAAAAAGTAAGTACACCCCTATATTTATCACTACTTCAAATACCTAAAATTAGAATCAGGTGCACCAGCTCAGGTGAAAATGATTAGAACATCGTTAGAGAGGATCTTGGAGGAACCTGTCTTATTTAAACCTCAGACATTTAGTTTGGTTTGCTCTTTGTTGTTGAAGTGTGCGGCGTCACATGCCCAGATCAAAAGAGCTCTCTGAGGCCTTCAGAAAGAAGGTTATAGATGCCTACGAGTCTGGGAAGGGATTTAAAAAGATCTCCAAACAATTTGAAATCAATCATTCGACTGCCCGGAAGATCATTTACAAGTGGAGATGATTCCAAACAACTGCCAACTTGTTCAGGCCAGGCCGCCCCAGCAAGTTCAGCCCGAGAGCAGACCGCAAGATGCTGAAATAAGTCTCTAAGAACCCCAGAATGTCATCACGGGACCTACAGGTAGCTCGTGTCATTGTTAATGTCAAACTGCACGAGTCTACCATTAGAAAGAGGCTGCACAAATTTGATCTACATGGGAGGTGTGCCAGGAGGAAACCTTTGCTGTCCAGAAAGAACATCAGGGCAAGACTAAAGTTTGCCAATGAACACCGAGGTAAAGACCAGCCCTTCTGGAACAATGTGCTCTGGACAGATGAGTCAAAGGTAGAGCTATTTGGCCACAGTACCAGAAGACATGTTTGGCGAAAACCAAAGACAGCATTTGACCACAAGAACCTGATACCAACTGTAAAGCATGGTGGTGGAAATATTATGGTTTGGGGCAGCTTTGCTGCATCAGGGCCTGGGCAGCTCATCATCATAGAATCCACTATGAATTCTTCATTGTACCAGAGGGTGCTTGAGGAGAATGTGAGGCCATCTGGCGGAAAGTTGAAGCTCAACCAAAGGTGGACCTTGCAACATGACAATGACCCTAAACATACCAGTAAATCCACCAAGGAATGGCTGAAAAGAAAGAAATGGAGGGTTCTGGAATGGCCAAGTCAAAGCCCGGATCTAAATCCCTTCGAGATGTTGTGGGGGATTTGAAACGAGCTGTGCATGCAAGAAACCCCTCAAACATCGCACAGCTGAAAGAATTCTGCATGGAGGAGTGGGCAAAAATTTCTCCCAGTCGATGTCAGAGACTGGTAGACAGTTATAAGAAACGCCTACTTGAGGTTGTTTCTGCCAAAGGGGGCAATACCACCTATTCGAGCCAAAAGTGTACTTACTTTTTCCACATGCGAAATTTGCATTTATGTTAATTTCAATTATACAATGGACTACAAAATGTAAATGTTTCATGATATTTGTTATATTATATCACCTTTATCTATCAATATTGTTGAAATGAAGATCAAATAGCTGTATGTTGTAATACTAGGGCATGCCCGTACTATATCTATATCTAAAATTATATCCCCCCCCTCTATTTACATGAAATGGTTTGGTCCAAAGCGAACGGCTTGCGAGTGGTGACAATCCCCCCCCTCTATTTACATGCAATGGTTTGGTCCAAAGCGAACGGCTTCCGGAGTTTGGTAAAGAAATCGCCATCGCGTGCACAAACGCGCAGGAAAGCGAATGAAACGCAAATTCGTTTTTATTAGTTGTAAAACATAGTTTAACGCCAACATAGTTTGCAAACGTGAAATAAATGAATACGCTCTCAAATGTGCCATCCGAGGCAGAGTGTGCCCGCCACGTTCGGCACACGCGATCGTTTGCTGCTCTCTGATTGGTTGAATCGTTTTTTGGACATAGCTCGGTAAGTAATTGTCCGATTAATATGAAACCTTGAAAAGGCACATCCTCGGGTCCCCAGCAATATACCTGGCAAGTTAAAAGTATATCGGACCCGTGGTTGTCGAGAAACAGCGGTCACAGACAGACAAACGTACAAACGTACAGACAGAGATTACTGGAATTATAGATAGATGTTGAAAAAGTCAAAAATTTACATGGGGTGTACTTACTTTTTCACGTGACTGTATCCCCACAAACGTAACAATATAAAGAGGCCAACTTAGAAATGTGGGTTTGCCAAAGAAAGATGTGTGTGTCTCCTCTATAACTCCAAAACCATGAAATCTAGTGGCCTCAAACTTTGCATGCATACCAAGGGAATTCCAATGGAGTGCATGAATGAAAGCTGTGTGTTTGGATAAATATAAACACCCCTTTTGAAGAGAAATAACGGCTTACCTTCATGAAAGGCTTTATCCTTGGTCAGCCCAACATCACCTCACAGGGGTCTTTTTATTCGGCCTACTCAAAAGGCCTTGCCTTGGAAACACGATCTACTCTCACGGAATAAGGAAAGTATATAATCTAAATATTATTTCGGATTTGAGGATCGCATCTTGTGATCTAAATAAGTATCAAATCTGAGGTTAAATCTCATAATTTAAAGAAATTACTAAGTGTATTTATTCAAGCAAAGCATGAAACTTAACTTTTTCTTCTGTTTAGACAATTATATTGAATGAAGAAAGGATTAAGGAATGTGTAGAAAGTGAAACTTAATTGATTGCAACGAAAATAATTAACCAACAGACCCCAGTTTACAACGTGCTTTTGCAAGCCATAACGATAGTCAACAGGGGAACCTTTTTCGGCAATTGCGTACATAGTCTTTCTTCACCTTTTTGTGTGATTTGCTTTCATTACATTAATAGAGTTTTTCAATATCCCTATAAAAAATACTTATTAAAAAACAACGTGAATTGAACCTCATATTTGGAACTCCGGCATGTTGACCTCTAGCTGGCAAGCAATAGGCTGACATTTCGTGTGCTCACTGTAATGAATTGCATTTCGGTAATATCCTACTTGAATTTCACCTTCAAATAACTATTTAAAGGTAAATCTTTGTGGTTGTCATTTTTGTGTTTGTTGTACTTTATCCATGCCATCTGCCCATAGATCTACGTAGATGCTCAGAGAGCAAATTAACACTTTTTCTTATCAGTCCAAGCTCAATTCTGCAGTTTCAATTTGGCTCAGGTTAAGTCTCCAGGTGTCATGCCATATTCTCATAACATAACATATCATTCTCTTTGCCAACTCCTCTCCTCCCCCACCCCCTTCCCTCCCCATTCCCACCTCCTCTCCCTCCCCTCCGCCTCTCCCTCCCCTCCCCATCTCCCTCCCCTCCCCATTCCCCTCCTCCCCACCTTTTCCTCCTCTCTTCCCCTTTCCTCTTCTCTTGCCCCCCCCTCCTCCTCTCTCCCTCCCTCCCCTCTTCCTCCTCTTTCCCCCTTCCCCCCCTCCTTCATTCCCTCCTCCCTCTGCCTCCCTCTCTCTCCCCTCACCTCCTCTTTCCCCCCTTCCCTCTTCCTCCTTCCTCCCTTTCCCCTCTTCCTCCTCTCTCCCTCTTCCTCCTCTTTCCCCCTTCCTCCTCTCTCCTGCCTCCCCTCTTCCTCCTATCTTCCCCTCCCCTCTTCCTCCTCTCTATCCCCCCCTTACCTCTCTCCCCCTCTCCCCTCCCCTCCTCCCTCTAACTCCCTCTTCCTCCCCCTCTCCACCCTCCCCTTCTTTCTCTCTCCCCTCTCTCGTCCTCCTCTCTCCCCCATCCCTCTTCCTCCTCTCTCCCCCATCCCTCTTCCCCCTGTCTCCCCCTTCCCTCTTCATCCTCTCTCCCCCTTCCCTCTTCCTCCTCCCTCCCTCCTCCCTTCTTTCTCCTCTCTTCCCTCTCTCCTCTTCCTTGTCTCTCCCCATCCCCTCTTCCCTCCTCTCTCTCCCCCTTACCTCTCTCCCCCTCTTTCTCCCCTCTCCCCTCTTCCCTCCACTGCCACTTTCCTCCTCCCCTTTAAAAGTTTAAGAACATTAATGCACACAATTGCAGTTGAATTAAAAATGCTTACAGATAAAAGAAAACAAGAACAGTAGATAGTTAACAATTAAAAAAAAAAACTTTTGATGTGGTGGTGATGATGGTGATGATGAGGATGATGTGTTAGAATCCAGTGAACTCCTCTGAAGAGGACGCAGGTGAGGGTGCTGAAGAATCGTGTACTAAAGTGGATGCAGTTTCGGGTGCTGATGGTGTTTAGATGGAGGGACCGGAGTGAAAAAAATGGGTGATTGACATCATCAAAATAGCGATTGCAGCAAAACATCATGCAGCCACCTCTTAAATCGGAGGTATCGCTTCATCACTTTGTCTGCATCTTGCAACCTGTCAGGGACTGCCCTCATATCCTTCAGCACCTCAGCCAGTAACTTTTTTTTTTTTTTTGTATACAAGATCGAGGCTCGTGTAAGAGCTAACATTCATCAAAAAAAGACAAACTGACACATAAAATATAAGATAAAGGGAGCGGGAGACAAGATGGGGAGAGAGAGGGAAGCACACAAGTACAACAGTAGAGAACAGGGACATCGGGAGATCTGTGGGAGGGAGAAGGCTTGGGGGGAGGAGGCAAGGGAAGGGAGGAAGGGGGGGGGGGGGGTGGGAGAAGTAAAAAAAAAAACACATGGACACTGCTAGGACTTCCAGGAAAGAAGTTGGAATTTCAAAAAAGTGGATCTAGGGTGAATTAACGGGGGTAGAAAAGATCAAGGTTTTGGATGGGGGAAGACAAGAGATGGTGTAATAGAGAATGTAATTGAATGGTTAACTTGGACCTTGCCACCTCTTCCACTTCTTCACTGCCGTCCTCCTCATCAGAAATCTTGATGATGGCCTCCAACTCCTCAGTCAGTTTCTCGCCATGCGAGGCGATGAGCTCCTCCAATTCTTCAAGCTCCGTGTCATCAAAGCCTTCCCCTCCCATCTCCTGTGCCAAGCTGGCAATTTTCCGCCTCTCCTCGGTGTTGTCGGGAAAGCCTCTGAAGTCTTTAACGGCCTGTGGCCATAGATTTTGCCAACAAACGTTGATGGTGGAGGCTTTGACTTTGTCCAGCGAGTCTTGGGTGGCGCTAATGCAGAGGGCTATGTCGAGGTCCTTCCAACATTTCCCGATGCTAAGTTTGGGGTCGGTCTCCATAGCATCCGATATGTGATGGAAGGTGCGACGGGTGTAATATGTCTTTAAGGTGGCAATTACCTCTTGGTTGAGTGGTTGGTTTAGGGAGGGGATGTTGGGTGGCAGGAAGATGACCTCGACATTGGATTGGGCCACCTTCATGTCATTGGGTGACCTGGTGCGTTGTCCACCAGCAGGAGGGCCTTGGAGGAGAGGTTCTTTTCTGCCAGGTACCTCTCCACTTGAGGGGAAAAACAGTTATGGAACCAATCCATGAATATGGAAGCTGTTCCTACACCTTTTTTTTTTACCAGATGCGGTGGCATAATGGCAAGAGGTCAGTTTTTTGGGGGATTGGTCAGGTCAGTCTTTTGGGACTGCCACTGGTAACATGTAACCCAGTGCTACCTGCCGCATGGTTGGGTTGTTGGCGACTAAACCAACACCCATCAATGGCTGTCCTTGTAGGGAGGGTGACTGTGACACCCTGCCAGGACCAAAAACAACACCTGACAAAGGGCAGATGAGCTCCTCTCGGAAGTCAATGGCCATCCAGTAAGGAGATGGTGTCTCCTAAAAAACATCCGTCCAGATTGGACTGGCTTGTCGCATCTCAGGTAGTCGAAAGTGGTTGTGGAACCCTTGATGTGAGGTTGTGAGGCCATGGAACGGCAACCATCAAAGGGCAGAGGGGCTAGTATTTAGCCAACGGCAACCACAAAACTACACCCGTGGGGAAGAGGGTGGGCATGCAAGCTTTGGAAGGCATGTTCCTCATCTGGTGGATGACACATACGTGGTCCACCAGCAACATCACAACTGAAGGTCAACAGAAATCTTGGTATTTGGTTGGCTGAATAGGTTGGTGTTACTGGATGAATGTGAGGTGGGTAGGCCTGGAGGAAGGAAGGGAGGGAGGGGAATGCAAGGTGGTGGCAGAGGTTTCATTATGCTGGAGGTGCAAGACTTTTGCATGTCGGTTGTTAGGCCTTAGCGCAGTTATAATTTCTCATGATCAGGTAGGAAGATGTTGGTAAATGAGAAAAACCACAAACTTGACTGCAATTTGAGAGCAGTGGCCTTGTGACCTGGTCTCTCAATGGAGGATTGTAATGTTCAAAAGCCTGATCGGGACAGCATCCAGGAAGGGAAAGTAGCATTTGGGGCACAAATCCAATAGAAAGGGTAACTTAATGGTGGTGTGTACAAATAGCTTGTGTGGTGTGAAGGTTTTTCCAAAGACTCACCTCAATTTGAATGGACACATTCCGACGACCATTGTGAATACCATCGGTTTGAATTCGACCACCTAGGTACACCTGAACAATCAACCACCCAGGTACACGAAACAAATACATTATATCACTTTTACAGTCACACACAATAATATCACGTGTTGATGTCACAGCTATTTTCAGGTCGTTTACTCCATCGAGGATGTGAGGTTGGCTGGACCCAAACTCCGCAGGAAGGTTCAATCTCTGGGAAAGGGTCACATGATGTCATAAGGAGTAGGTATCATATAAGTCTGCCAATTTTGTCCAAGGTGTCCACCTAATGTCATTGACTCAAAGGAGGTCCTCCATCATCGAGAATGTACAATGCTTCTTCTCACCACTTTAGTTTCATTGTTGGCAGGTGCTCCATCACAGGGAACAATTGTCGGAATTTCTTCCCCCATCTTATGCTTTGTATATGTGACCCCGAGTTGTCCCTCGAGTTGTTATACATTTGTATCTTCCTGAATACCTTCTTGTCTTCATTAATCGGAGCTCGTTTACAAACCGGAAGCACGAACTCTCATTGATCTTGAGTCGATCCATAGCGCACTCACTACAAGTTATGGCAGAATACACGTTTGATATCGAGCGATTGAAACATTCTCTGACATCTCGTTTGTATATATAGTTGAACCTGAGCCCTGTTTCTCTTCCAGGACTCTCTACATTCGCTCATCGGGACACTAGGCCGTGCACAGCCATTTTTCATCCGCTGTATCAAACCCAACTGCAGGAAGGTGAGGGAGCGCATGCATGTTTGCTTTGTGCATACGAACATTTGCCATGAGAAATGACCGGCTAACTCGTGGATGGTATATTCTTGGACAAACTACCTGGGATACCATTCCACAAGGGACACCTTTTATGAATTGCTGCCAAAAACAAGAATGAGTTTCAATCCAACCCCTACCCCCAAAAAGAGAGAATGTGAATCTGTTCTGATTGGAGTGTTTCTCTGGGTCATGTGATGTCCCTTTGTAGGTGTACATACAGGTGTAATGATTAACACCATCAGGGACAGACATCCATTTGAGTTTATAATTAACACGAGAACGCCACTCAGTAGAGCGCATACTCCCGCCGTGGGTTTAGTTGGAATAATACGTTTTGTTTAACATCCCCTCTTCCCAAAACAATAAATGAAAAAGAAAGTAAGCCCTAACTGTCAGAGAATTTATTTTGATATATCTCGGAATTAGAGGAGAAAAACATCATTTAAGAATAAGAATAAAAGCTTTAATGCAGTAAAACTGAAAAAATCTTTCCCAAAAAAATTTCCAAAAAAAATTCCTGGATCCGGAATAATATCCTGAGCTTCACCAAAAACGAATCAATTCTTCCTTATCCCAAGGGATCCCACCAACTTTCATCCAAATCCGTGCAGAACTTTTCCAGATATCCTGTTCACAAACACACGAACACACGAACATACGAACACACACACACACGGACGGACACGATCGAATGCGTTACTCCCTGGCGGGAGTAATAAACCTGAGAATCGCAGAGCCAGAATTATTTATTTGGTCTGGGAAGCCCTGCGAGGTTTCTTCTTCCTCAGCCTCTCACAACCCTGGGTGAATATGCGATCTTTTAAAAAAAAGTTGGAATTTTGCCAAATCTGTTTTATTCGTTTGTTAATATACCTCAGCCATTGACAAATGTGGAACTAAGTCTTTATAAGTTCATCAAATACTGACACCGTGAATGACATTCGCTGAGCTAAATGTTGATATCTCTTCTGAGGTAAAAAAAATAAAATAAAAAAAAATACAGTTTTAAAGCATTATACGTATCAAACGATACATTTTATAAAACGGGGAAACCTAATACACACTTTGGTCGTTATAAAATGACAGAATATGTCCTTATTAGGAAAAAAAAAAGATGAACATTTAAGACGACGCTGCTAAAAAAATACACCGCTTTAACACATAACCACGAGTTTAAACTACATTTACAACAAATATGAAAACTATTTTCATATCACAATGTTAAATATAGAATATATAGAAGATAATGTTAAAAAAAATGAGCCCTATCTTCCAATGGTAAACAATCCTTCAAAAAATTACTGGATCTGGAATAATATCCTGAGCTTCACCAAAAACTAATCAATTCTTCCTTATCCCAAGGGCAATCATCCCACCAACTTTCATCCGAATCCGTTCAGAACTTTTCCAGATATCTTGTTCACAAACACACGAACATACGAACACACGGACGGACACGATCGAATGCATTACTCCCTGGTGGGAGTAATAAACCTGAAAATCGCAGAACCAGAACCAGAATTATTTATTTGGTCTGGGAAGCCCTGCGAGGTTTCTTCTTCCTCAGCCTCTCACAACCCTGGGTGAATATGCGATCTTTTAAAAAAAAGTTGGAATTTTGCCAAATCTGTTTTATTCGTTTGTTAATGTACCTCAGCCATTGACAAATCTGGAACTAAATCTTTATACGTTCATCAAATACTGACACCGTGAATGACATTCGCTGAGCTAAATGTTGATATCTCTTCTGAAGTTAAAAAATAAAATAAAATAAAAATACAGTTTTAAAGCATTATTCGTATCAAACGATACATTTTATAAAACGGGGAAACCTAATACACACTTTCGTCGTTATAAAATGACAGAACATGTCTTTATTAGAAAAAAAAATGAACATTGAAGACGACGCTGCTAAAAAAATACACCGCTCTAACACATAACCACGAGTTTAAACTACATTTACAACAAATATGAAAACTATTTTCATATCACAATGTTAAATATAGAATATATAGAAGATAATGTTAAATAAAAATGAGCCCTATCTTCCAATGGTAAAAAAATCCTTCAAAAAATTCCTGGATCCGGAATAATATCCTGAGCTTCACCAAAATCTAATCAATTCTTCCTTACCCCAAGGGCAATCATCCCACCAACTTTCATCCAAATCCGTTCAGAACTTTTCCAGATATCTTGTTCACAAACACACACACGCACACACACGGACACGATCGAATGCATTACTACCTGGCGGGAGTAAAAATGATTTCAGCCATTATACCTTACCCACACACTACCTTGTAAAGCTTCCTGTGGTTGTGCTCTACCTGTACGTTGCACTTGCGCTCCAGAGTTGTATTTGCTTTGCTGGAAGCACCGAAGACTGTTGGTTTTGGGGTATTTTTGGCCTAAGATTGGTTGTGGCCTTGCCTTGCCAAAGCACCACTCCCAAAGCCTCCACAAACTCACACTCCCACAATGACCACAACCTACAGTAATTTTCTGGAACATTACCACTTTTGCCTTTCATGGAATTTCTGTGTCCTCTGTACAGTGGGACACTTGTTTGAGACGCCCTTAAGGTTCGGCCATGTAACAGTCATGGCCCAGGAAGTTCAATCTGCGCTACAATGAGGCCCCTTATTGGAGTCACCAACTCCACCAAATAATCCGTTAGATGGAAAGACGACATTTACGCATTTCAGGAACATTGGAAGCAGGATGGTCTCTCGGTAATGAATTCCAGAGCCAGCATTTCCTGCTTTGGACTTTGATGTTGCAACAGTACTCGTGGAATTTGTTTGGATCAACTTCTCATGGAATCGATGTAGTTATGAAAGACGTATGGTGTGTCAACTTTTTCAAAACAACCCTGAGACACCGAGACGACCGTCCAGCTGCCCATGATGAAACCAGCTTACTCCAAGGATCACAACTTATTGCTCGGACTGCCTCCAATTTCAACTTGGCCTCCATTCTTCTCGGAACATATTTCTAGAAATGTCTATATTTAACCAACGTGTGTCAGACATGATCCGTCCATTTTCTTTCTAGCATCGAGGATGTGTGGGTCGTGGCTTGGGCCTTGGAAACCTCCAAAAAACCCCGCGTTTAGTCCCCAGGGCTAACAAGGCCCTCCTCTGTACCACACCGGGTGCTCGTTGGGTCACCCACCCATTCGGTGACCGTTCCCAGACGTGAACACAACATAAAGCCTGTTGTTTGCTCATGCTGGAGCCCAAACCCGTGTCACTACGCCTTTCACACGGGTGTCGAGAGATGACCTTTTGAAAGAAACACTTCGTTTTGCTGCCATTATGTAGAAAGCAATAACGGCCTGAAGCCTTTTCAGCCACTACTGGGTCGGAGCTGCCATGAAATTGCATCCCACGATACGATATGTATATGGATTTAGGATTTCGCATCGACTTGGAACGTTCGTTTGAACCAACATGTTGAATGTTGCAACAAGTGCATTCACCATTAAGAAGCGACAAATATGACGCAAGACGAAAGGAAAACGATGATAACTTAACTATAA
This sequence comes from Myxine glutinosa, assembly GCF_964187855.1. Lineage (NCBI taxonomy): Eukaryota > Metazoa > Chordata > Myxini > Myxiniformes > Myxinidae > Myxine > Myxine glutinosa. Next base: position 127,812,602 of record NC_136270.1, on the reverse strand, counting down.
TATATGGACATTTGTACAAACTGCAGTGTCGATGTTTATGTTGAGAGTTTTTCCATTCATTCATTCATTTCGGTTTATTGAAATAATTATACACTGGACAAGGCAGTTCGAAGACTGAAATTTGTCAAGTTTACAATAATAAAAGTATTTCATAAAACTTACAAATGTACATAAAAATAATAATAATCATATAAAATTACATTAATAAATTTAATAAATATATAATTACATTAATCAAAGTATCAAAATAAGTACATGGAATAAATAAACATGCATAAATTAATCAAACAACAATAAAAAATACAACAAATTCTACCAACAAAATAACCTAAAAGAGCAGAAAACTTAAGAAGATCAACAAACATATTCTGCATGTAATTGATTTTATTCACCGACATAACAGAATTAAGCATTTCAATCAAAAAAGGAATTGTTGAATTCTTCTATCTCTGAGTCTTACACCGAGGTAGGTCAAGATGCTCACCTGAACATTGCTTGTGCAGTACTAGAGTGTTGTCAATGCATTTAACATTTGGATTTTTACGATTCTACCCCTGACTCGTGATTGGACTAATTGAGGATTTGTTGGTATCGTATACAAGTTGAGAGGAAATCCAAACCCAGGGAATAAAGTGACATTTTCCGCAAGGACACGGAAAAAATGAAATTAAATATATTATATCTTCTATTATAATAATAAAACGCAGTGTCCGTCTGTCCGTCCATCTGACTCCTCCATAACTCCAAAACCATGAGACCTCGCGGCCCCAAACTTTGCATGCATACACCTGGACGTCCAACAGACTGCAAAGATGAAAACTGGGGGTTTGGGTGTGTTATAACATCCTCTTTGAAGATGATTAACGAGGTGCTCAAAAGAAAACAAGTCCAGAAGTCTAACAGCGGTGCAGCCGGGCTTGTAAAATATTATAAACGACAAACACATATTATTAGCTTTTTAAACAGTCGCTAATGCTGTTTATGACATTAAACAAAGAAATTTGGAGGAATCCTGACATCCATGAGGTAAGTTTTACTTACAGAACTGAGGGAAGATCTACTGTAATCTATATACCTCACAAGGGTTGGGTTAATAACATGCTATCAAAAAACAGAGGGGAATTCCATATTTTCACGGTTGTTAGTCCATACACCGCTTATCATGGAATCATGAACCATACACCGCTTCAATCCATCAATTTGTATTCACGACATTGGGATTAAAGTGTGATTGTCATATTTACGATATTATTATTATTACTATTACGAAAACCATACTAAAGAAATGATACAATACTGTATTAAGAAACCTTGGTTTAATTTGTCCGAAGCACATTATTTAATATTTCAAGCACATAATTTGCACGGTCTTCAAGCAGCGTCCTTCCAAATCCTGGTGGCATCTGGTCAAATCTGTTTCTGGTGTTTGTTCCCCCTCCAACCCCTCCCTTACCTCAAACGGCTACACAGCTGACCGCACATGAAAAAGCTGAATGCCTCAACTGTGTTTGCCTCTAAATCTTGTCCCAAACCCATCCCTCTCTGTACCCACCGTACCCAGTCCTGCCCAGCTGCTCCTGGACTCTGTGTCATTTCCTCCTGACAAGGTGGAAAAGTTTCTGTCAACCCTCGACTCTGATTCTGCAACCGGACCTGAAGGCATCAGCCCACGGGTCCGAAAATCCTGTTCTTCCGCTCTTTCACTCCCTCTCTCTGTTCTCTTCACCCACTCTTTTGCTCAAGGTCATCTGCCTTCTGCTTGGAAATCAGCCAACATCACCGCTTTACACAAAAAAGGTGCAAAAACAGATCCTAGCAACTGCAGACCAATCAGCCTTCTCCCAATTATCAGCAGTCATGGAATCCATCATTGCTTTGGATATGAAATCTTTCCTCTTCTCCAATGGCTTGATCTCTGATCAGCAATTTGGTTTCAGACCAGGTCACTCCACTCTGGACATGCTGCTTCTCCTGTCTCAACAATTGATGGAGGTCCTCAATGCCAAACAGGAAATTAGAGCTGTCTCCCTTGACATATCACATGCCTTCGATACGGTCTGGCACCCCTCTCTGCTCACCTAACTCTCCTCCTTTGGTATCCATGGAAATCTCCCTGCATGGCTGGCGGACTTCCTCTCTAGTCATAGTCAACGTGTGGCCCTGAATGGGTTTCTCTCATCTCCTCTTCCTGTTCAGGCTGGAGTTCCCCAAGGCAGTGTTCTGGGCCCTGTGCTTTTTCTGGTCTTCATCAATGATCTCTCTGACTCTCTTGAAAATCCTCTCTATCTCTTTGCTGATGACTCCACTCTCTGCCGCTCCATTCCTCATCCCTCATATCGGCAGTCTGCAGCCTCCTCACTCTTGCAGACCTGGACAAAATCACAGACTGGTCAAACAAGGGGAACATGTCTTTCAATCCTGACAAATCTCACACTCTTACGATGTCTCTCCGAAAAGACCGACTGGACAACCCTCCCATCCACTTTCTGAATAATCCTCTCCAAGAAGTTCTGTCACTCAAGCTTTTGGGTCTCAATATCTGCCATGATCTTTCATGGGAAAACCACATTTCAAATCTGGCCTCCAAAGCCAGTCGCCAACTGGGCATCCTCCGTCGTGCGAAGTCCTTCCTTGGCACACCTGAGCTCCTCACAACATACAAGGCTTTCATCCGCAGCTCAATGGAATACTGCTCTCCCCTCTGGGCTGGTGCTCCTGCCTCACACCTAGCTCGTCTTCACGTTGTTGAAACCAAAGCGTTCAGAATAATTGGAATCTCCATGATGAAGCTACCTCCGAGGGCCTTTCACTCACTCACCGCAGGCAGGTTGGTGGTCTTTCCGTATTCTACCGACTCCTCTCCGGCCCTGCTCCCCCAGCTCTCTTTGTGCTGTGTCCCCCAAATATTCCTACATGCCGCACAAGATCTGCCTGCAACCCTCTCATGGTTAAACTGCCAAAATCAAGACTCTCTGCTCACCTTCACTCCTTCATTCCTCTTTTCTCCCGCCTCTGGAACAAACTCACTCACTCTCTTCAATCCCACTCCTCCCTCCAGGTCTTTAAAACAGCTGTTCACCACCATCTCTTATCTTCCCCCATCCAAAATCTTGATCTTTTCTACCCCTGCTAATTTCACCCCAAATCCACTTTTTTGAAATACCAACTTCTTGGTGTCCTTGTGTTTTATACTCCCCCCCCCCCCCCCCTCCCACGCCTCCTCCCCCGAAGCTCTCTCCCTCCCACACATCTCCCGATGTCCCTGCTCTCAAATGTTGTGTTTGTGTGCTTCCCCTTCTCTCCCCATCTTGTCTACCGCTCCCCCTTTTATATACTTTGTTTGTCTGTTTGATTTGTTTGTGATTAATGTTAGCTCTTACATGAGCCTCAATCTTGTATACAAAAAAAAACAACAAAAAATCCGTAACTTTCATTGAATTTTATTCCCGTTTTTTGCCACCGAGTCTAGAACCATGTTAGCGACTGTGAAAAATGAAACTATATGTCGAATTACAGTTGAAATAAAACTGTGAGACAGAACAAGTCACCACAGGCCTAACAAAATAGGCCTCAAAGTTGAGTGACAACACAGACACTGCCCAGATATGTAGATATATATTTAGATGACTGTACCTGAGTAGTTGCTGTTTTGTCATGGTTTACACCAATCATAAAACAAACAATTATTTTGTACAAATGTATTTGGAATATGCGTGATATTACATTTTCTAAACAATTGAAGTTGAAGATTTCAGTTTGAAAATAAAAAAAATTTCAAATACATTTTCAAAAAAAACCAATGTGTGCATAGAAATATACAGTATATATATATATATATATATATATATATATATATATATATATATATATATATATATATTTGACTAAGGAAGCACCCAAACTCTATGACATGACACTGACGTCATGCACATAAATTATACCAACACATCACCTCCAAACTAGGAGGCATCCGCATGGTACTCAAGTCTTTGCAGACTGAGATTAAAGCTCTCTGGTCACAAATAGACAAAGGCAGAGATGTCGATCTAGATTTCGCCCTTGTTATGGGCCTTATGGGGCCACCTTTTTATAATAAAAAAGGTAAAAGAAATCAAACATTTAAACAGCCTTGGACGTGCACCTTGACCCCAATGCCAAGGCACACCGTCTATCAAGACTGTCCCATTGGCATACACCAGAGTCCCTGTATAGAGAGAGTTGCGACATGAAGAGTCCGAAAAAAATTGGCCACGTGGTCTGTGGACGCCATGTTGTTTCCTGTCCGATCTTCGCGTGTTTCAGACCTTGCATTGAATATATACGAGGAACGCTCTATTTTATTGTCTGGCTTTGTTTGTTGTCTTTAATAATACTTAATAATGTGAGTATTGTCTTTAATACTCACACTCATCCTAATGACGCCAAATACTTAAGATCACACGCTGACAAGACTCTCCTTGTCTGTAATAGAACTGATATGCCATACGGGGACAAAGCCTTTTGCAACTCAGTACCTGCCCTCTGGAACAAACTACCTATAACTATTCGGACCTCACACAACATAAAAACTTTCAAATCAAAACTCAAAACACATTTATTTCCAAAGTAACTTAATCGTATTTTTTGAAAAGTAGTTTTAAGTCGTTTTCTTCTAAGATTGTGTAATGTAAGTTGTCGTCTTCAAGATATGTTGTGAAGCGCTTTGTTCATTTCATGCTAAGGCGCTATATAAATACTGTTATTATTGTTATTATTATTATGTACATGTATATAATTTGGAATAGTTCAGATGTACACCATACAACTAATTGTACATTGCTGTGAAAAACGGGTATGTTTTACATGCATACTCTTCCATTGCAAGTCTGGATTACAATTTCTGGGCCTTTTATATAATTACAATTTAATTGTGCATATGTATTTCTCCCGGTGCGCCGACATGAAAAGTTAAATTGCTTTCTGTTAAATTACTTTCAACATTTCTGTCATTTGTCAAGATGGTTTTAAGGCAATCTTGTTATAATAATAGGAATTTTGTATAGCGTAAATTGCAGGAGCCTCTAAGCGCTTAGAAAAGAGAAGAAAGCCAACGAGATGAATATACAAATACAAATTATACAAGAAGAAAACCTAAGATGTAATCAGATGTAGGCATTTTCAAATAAATGAGTCTTTAACAGAGATTTGAAAATGTTCACATTGTCGGCTTTGTGTGCATGCATGCTCGTCAAGAAAGTAAGACGCAAGAGAGCAAGGTAGTCCAGAAAATGATAGGCACTTCCTGTCCCCTCTTCCCCTTTTATTCCTTTTCCCCCTCTCCTCCCTCTCCTCCCCACATAAAACTACATTTCTGAACAAAGATTATTGCAATAAACAAAATCCGATTCTTATCTTGGACTAAGAGAAAATCATATCAAAAGCGAGGGGCACGGTGCAAATCACAAATTACACAATGTAGGCAGTCAAATTTTGTACTAGGTTACGCACAATGTATACAGACTAGCGGGCAGTGCACTAGTGCGTGGCGCAAACAATGGAAACAAAATGGCTTCTAATTCCGGGTTGTCGTAACTCTCTCTACACAGGGACTCTAGCATACACATGCACCTCAACCCAAAGGCTGAAGCACATGGTCAATCAAAACACATGCATCCTGACCCCGAAGGGCCTGAATACATGATCATACAATTGGACCCTTCCTCCATAGGAGTGGAGTCCCCACGACTTCAACACCACGCCGTCCCGACGAGGGCTTATTTTTCCTTCATCAGGTCAACATACTGCAAATTGTTTATTTGTGACTAATCTAAGCCATTAATATACACAGTTTGAACCCCCTAACTTGACTGGGAAGCAAGGCACATAATCGAGTCTCACCCCAGCAATTGCCGCACAACCTGTTAGCAACAAGTGTCGCCTGCCTCGCTGACACATTGTCTCTGCCCTGCTCAGCAACAATTAGGAGGTTTGCAGTCAGGAACATTAAATTTGACTAAGGAAGCACACTAACCCTATGACATGACACTGACGTCATGCACATAAATTCAACCTGTGTATATTAATGGCTTAGATTGGTCACAAATAAACAATTTGCAGTATGTTGTCCTGATGAGCCCATAACGAGGACGAAATCTAGATCGACATTTCTGCCTTTGGCTATTTGTGACCAGAGAGCTTTAATCTCAGTCTGCAAAGACTTGAGTACCACCCGGATGCCTCCTCGTTTGGAGGTGATGTGTTCGTATAATTCATGTGCATGACGTCCACATGTATTGATATAAATATATATTTTAACGGTTGCCGAAGACGATAAGAAGAGGCCATTTCGTTGGGTACAAAAGATAGTTTATTGTACAGAAATCTCCAGCAACTGCTCACGAACGGAAGTCGTAACGGCTTATATAAAACAAGCACCCTCTTCGGAGAGCGTGGCTCCAACAGCCGCGCGTGCGTCACGACGACACAACCAAACGCCCGTGTGCGTGAGTTAGAACAAACCCATCGTAATGGTAACCGTCACATGCGGATAAGTGAATAAGGTAACCGCGACATGTGCATAAGGTAACCACTACATGCGCCCCCCCCCCCCCCCAGAAGGCACGCCACGGGTGTGTACGTAGTTCGCGGGTGGAACCGAGCCGGGCCGCGGGTGCTGAGCAGCGAGCAGTGGTGCGCGCGAAGGCAACGAGGCTCCAGTGCGCGCGAAGGTAACAAAGCAGCCGTGCGTGCGCAAGAGATGAGCAGCATCAGCCTCGGGATCCGCCGTAGGGGCAGTAGTAGGAATTGCGGGAGTGGCGAGCGCCAGTGCGCGCGAAGGTAACAAAGCAGCCGTGCGTGCGCAAGAGATGAGCAGCATCAGCCTCGGGAACCGCCGTAGGAGCAGTAATAGGAATTGCGGGAGTGGCGAGCGCCAGTGCACGCGAAGGTAACAAAGCAGCTGTGCGTGCGCAAGAGATGAGCAGCATCAGCCTCGGGATCCGCCGTAGGAGCAGTAGTAGGAGTGGCGAGCAGCAGTACTCGGCCTGTGTGCGCGGAGGCGACGAAGTAGCAGTACTCGGCCTGTGTGCGCGAAGGCGACGGGCAGCAGTACTCGGCCTGTGTGCGCGGAGGTGACGAGCAGCGGTGCTCGGCCTGTGTGTGTGAAGGCGACGAAGTAGCCGTGCCTGGCCTGTGTGCGTGGAGGCGACGAAGTAGCAGTACTCGGCCTGTGTGCGCGAAGGCGACGTAGTAGCCGTGCCGCCAACGCCCCGTAACGGCGTTCCTTCGGAGGGTCCCAGAGCTGGTTGGCCCCTCCAGTCGTAGAGGAGGAACCGAGCGCGATGCGCGAACCACGTGGCCGTTCGTCGTTGCTAAAACTCCGGCAGTTCGACTTTAGGTCTTGTGGAAGACATTGCGGTCGCAATCCTGCCATGTTCATGTGGCCCCCGAATACGTTCGGGGGCAACGGGGTCACCAGTTTAGCGGTTGCCGAAGACGATAAGAAGAGGCCATTTCGTTGGGTACAAAAGGTAGTTTATTGTACAGAAATCTCCAGCAACTGCTCACGAACGGAAGTCGTAACGGCTTATATAAAACAAGCACCCTCTTCGGAGGGCGTGGCTCCAACAGCCGCGCGTGCGTCACGACGACACAACCAAACGCCCATGTGCGTGGGTTAGAACGAACCCATCGTAATGGTAACCGTCACATGCGGATAAGTGAATAAGGTAACCGCGACATGTGCATAAGGTAACCACTACAATATATTATATACATACAGTATACATCTGTATGATAGACTGGCGGCCATTATAGTTGTAAACTAGAACGGCACTCGGTAGAGCGCATTCTGTACCTCTGCTAGGCTGAACAGTTTTTGTTTTGTATCCCGCTGATAGGCCGGATCTTGATTCGAACTTGAACCGAAATCTAATCGGCTTGTTCTTGTCACCTAGCCAACTCGTCCACCAAGTTTAGTCATAACTCATCCATAACTTTTTAAATATTATGTTGCGTCTCGCTTTTCACCCGAGCTCAAAATTGTGAAGAATCACTTAAAAAATAAATAATTATCGTATCCGAATCCATATTCACATCTTCACTAAAACTGAATCGATTAGTCCTTGTCACACACCCAACCTCTCCCCCAAGTTTTGTCCAAATCCGTCTAGAACTTTTTGAGACATCCTACTATATGTCGTTTTTGGCCCTTTCTCCCAATGGTGAAGAATCACTTAAAAAATTATATTAGTCGGATCCGAATCCGGATCTTCACCAAAATCTAATCATTTAGTCCTTGTCGCATGCATTACATCTCTGCCAAATTTCTTCCAAATCTGTCCGCACCTTTTTGAGATATCTTGTTCACAAACAACAGACAGGCAAAAAGACAGGGGTGAAAACAACCTCCATCCACCTTCGGCGGCGGATGTAAAAAACCGGATATTGAACAAATCCTCAACCATTTCTCAGAAATGCCTTTACCGATCTTGTTCAGTCTTGGCACACAGATAATGAATGATGGCTAACATATGCAGTATGCACGTCATTTTTACTTGCAAAATCGAAGATTGTTCAAGTATATTGGTCGGTTGCGTTTGTGGTTCTGTCTGTTTGTCTGTCTGTTTGTCTGTTTGTCTGTTTGTCTGTTTGTCACCGGCCTACAGGTCACAATTCTAAACCAATCGTCACGAAACTTTACCAAATTGTAGAGGTCGTCCCAATTGAGAAGCCTATCGATTTTAAGGTCAAAGGTCAAAGGTCATCTTGACGTCAAATTTCTAAAATCGCCATTTTAAATCCGATTGACTTGAAAATTGAATAGCATTTGTACATTGAGTCAATAAATTGGGAAATGAACTATTTTTGAGGACAAAAGGTCAAAGGTCAATTCAAGGTCAAATTTTAAAAATAATCCATTTTCATCTAAAAAGCCGTCAATTCTCAACCGATTGACTTAAAAATTGAACAGCATTTGTATATCGAGTCACTAAATTGGGAAACATACTATTATGAGGTCAAAAAGTCAAAGGTCAGCTCAAGGTCAAACTTCCAAAATCACCACTTTTCATCAGAAAAACCGTCAATTTTCATCCGATTGACTTGAAAATTGAACAGCATTTGCACATTGAGTCACTAAATAGGGAAATCAACTATTTTTGAGGTCAAAAGGCCAAAGGTCAACTCAAGGTCAACCTTCCAAATCATCATTTTTAATCTGAAAAATCGTCACTTTTCTTCCTATTGACCCGAGCTTTGATCAAAATTGTCAATTTTAATCTTGATGAAATGGACAATTTTCTGTGGTGGCCATTTTGTTACTTAAACGTGTCCCCATCCATTTCTTGGACATACATGGACCGATTTTCTTCACACTTTTCACAAAGGCAATACATCAAAGATGATTTCACAAAGAGTGTACACTGTACATATGCAAAAGGTTTTGTTCTGTCATCCAGCCAAAGATGGCCGACTGATATCCTGTAACTCCGTACAGCGGAATTATTGAAACCACGGCGAGAGCTTTGACATTTTATGTCTTTTTATTGTTATTTTAAATATCTGTGCCACATTGTGAAAATATATAATAATAATAATTATTATATATTTTCTGAGGTGTTTCTCTGCTCTGCGCTTCGTCCAACAACCTCTCCCCACCACTCGTCACCCCCACTCTTACAGCACACCTTTTCTACGTGCATTTAACAAGCGATCTAACCTCCCATCCCATTATCTATATGTCCTTTTGTTAAAGTTGAAAAAGTCAGAATCAGAAAAAGCATCCACCCCCACAGCAATGCTTCCCCCTCAACCCTCCCCCTAAATGATTCCCCTCACCCCACCCTTTCAAACATGCCCCCACATCCCATACACTCAACTTTCACCTGCACCCACCTCGGATACACACTAACCTTCCCCCGTGCCCCACACCACACAAACTCACACCTTCCCTTGCACACCACATGCTCAAACCTTCCCACGCACCTCCTACACAAAACCCTTCCCCCGAAGCTGAAGCTGAGTCTTTGGGCCTATCACTTCGCCATCGCAGACAGGTTGGTGGTCTTTCTGTCTCTACCTCCTGCTTTCTGGTCTTGCACCCTCTGATGTTTGCTTTGTACTCCTCAAGGTGTCTGCAGGGCCAACATCAACCCCCTTCTGTTGAAACTACCTAAATCCCGGATTACTGCTCACCTCCACTCATCTATTCCTATTTTCTCTCTGCCTGTGAAACCAACTCCCACATGGTCTTCAATCTCATCCTTCCCTCCAGGTCTTCAAGAAAGCTGTTCGCCACCATCACAGATCTTCCCCAATCCAAAACAATGATCTTGTCTACCCTCAGCAATTCACCCCCCCCCCCCTCCACACTGCACTACAATCGCTCCTCCTTCCAAATTTCAGCTTTGCCTCCTGAGAGTTCCTCTTTGTAGCCATCTTGTCCACCCCATTAATCCCTTCCCATCCCCCATTCCACCCCACGTCCATTGTTTGTCTGCCTCCCTCTGTCGTGGCTTTTGGGTCTGCCATTGGTGTTTCCCCCCTTTCTCTCTGCTGAACTCCTTTTGTCCTGTTGTGTCCCTATCCGATCAGTGTGGGGGGGGGGGGGGTGGGAGGGAGGGGGGAAGCAGGAAGGTGGGTTCCTCACTGGGTGAGCTGTTCCTGGTGGTGGTTTCTGCTGTGAAAGGGTAACAAAAAAAAGGACACACAAACAAAATCATTTCTAGGATTTCAACGTTTTCAATACACAACATGTGCCAGAATCCCAAGGTGGCTTCTTCCCCATGGATCACCTGATGGTAGGATGGGAGGGGTTTTTTTGTAACCACGACCTGAACCTGAACATTTTGTCATTGTGTCTTTCATAGACCAGAAATGTAAGAAGTCCAAATCATGCATGTACGCATGACCACACTTCAGGAAGGAACAGGCATGGGTGAACATTTTAATTGTAAAAGTCGGTGTAGGACAGGTGCGGATAGAATGAGGTCTGTGTCGCCTTGCCAGGCTCCCTGGTGACGGGCAGGGTTCGTGCTGGCGCAGCAGTGTCGTCGTGCGGCCATGCCTCTCACCTTACCCTGGAACGCGCCACCCGGCCATAACCACCGCGTAGGCACGCCTGTGATGTTGGGCAGAGCACGCACACCATGGGCCCGTTGACAAACGCTCAATGGGGGTGGCTCGAGTTGCCATTCCATGAAAACAACGCTTTGGAATAATTGCTAAAAATGGAAAAGAAAGTTTGAAAAATAATTTATTGTCACTTTGGATAATTTCCAGTTATTGACAGGTAACAGGAATGTGCACATGGGTGTTTAAAATCCGGTTATATTATGAAATACAATGTATACAGTCACGTGAAAAAGTAAGTACACCCCATGTAAAGTTTTGACTTTTTGAACATATTTCAACGTACAGCTATTTTTTATTTTTTATTTTTTTTTGTATACAGAGTCGAGGCTCGTGGAAGAGCTAACATTTATCAAACAAACATATCAAACAAACAAGCAAACAAAGTATATTGGTCTTCAAGATGGGGAGCGGTCGACAAGATGGGGAGAGAAGAGGAGGAAGCACACAAACACAACATTTGAGACCAGGGACATCGGGAGATGTTTTTGGCGGGAGAGGGCCTGGGGGAGGCAGGATAGGTATAAAACGCAAGGACACCAAGGACTTCCAGGAAAGAAGTCAAAAGTCACCTCAAAAAAGTGGATTTGGGGTGAAATTAGCGGGGGTAGAAAAGATCAAGATTTTGGATGGTGGAAGATAAGAGATGGTTGTGAACAGCCGTTTTAAAGACCTGGAGGGAGGAGTGGGATTGAAGAGAATGAGGGAGTTTGTTCCAGAGGCGGGAGAAAAGAGGAATGAAAGAGTGAAGGTGAGCAGAGAGTCTTGATTTTGGCAGTTTGACCATAAGAGGGTTGCAGGCAGATCTTGTGCGACCTGCAGGAATATTTGGGGGACAGAGCCCAGAGAGAGCTGCGGGAGCAAGGCCGGAGAGGAGTCGGTAGAAGACGGAAAGACCACCAACCTGCCTGCGGTGATTAAGTGAAAGGCCCTCGGAGATAGCGTCATCGCGGGAGATTCCAATGATACTGAACGCTTTGGTTTCAACAGCGTGAAGATGAGCTAGGTCTGAGGCAGGAGCACCAGCCCAGAGGGGAGAGCAGTACTCCATTGAGCTGCGGATGAAAGCCTTGTATGTGGTGAGGAGCTCAGGTGTGCCAAGGAAGGACTTCGCACGACGGAGGATGCCCAGTCGGCGACTGGCCTTGGAGGCCAGCTTGGAAATGTGGTTTTCCCAGGAAAGATCATGGCAGATAGTGAGACCCAAAAGCTTGAGTGACAGAACTTCTTGGAGAGGATTATTCAGAAAGTAAATGGGAGGGTTGTCCAGTCGGTCTTTTTGGAGAGACATCGTAAGAGTGTGAGATTTGTCAGGATTGAAAGACATGTTCCACTTGTTTGCGCAGTCTGTGATTTTGTCCAGGTCTGCAGAGAGTGAGGAGGCTGCGGACTGCCGATCTGAGGGATGAGGAATGGAGCGGCAGAGAGTGGAGTCATCAGCAAAGAGATAGAGAGGATTTTCAAGAGAGTCAGAGAGATCATTGATGAAGACCAGAAAAAGCACAGGGCCCAGAACACTGCCTTGGGGAACTCCAGCCTGAACAGGAGGAGGAGATGAGAGAAACCCATTCAGGGCCACACGTTGACTATGACTAGAGAGGAAGTCCGCCAGCCATGCGTGGAGATTTCCATGGATACCAAAGGAGGAGAGTTTGGTGAGCAGAGCGGGGTGCCAGACCGTATCGAAGGCACGTGATATGTAGAGTTAGACAGCTCTAATTTCCTGTTTGGCATTGAGGACCTCCATCCATTGTTGAGACAGCAGAAGCAGCATGTCCAGAGTAGAGTGACCTGGTCTGAAACCAAATTGATGATCAGAGATCAAGCCATTGGAGAAGAGGAAAGATTTCATATCCGAAGCAATGATGGATTCCATGACTTTGCTGATAATTGGGAGAAGGCTGATTGGTCTGTAGTTGCTAGGATCTGTTTTTGCACCTTTTTTGTGCAAAGCGGTGATGTTGGCTGATTTCCAAGCAGATGGCAGTTGACCTTGAGCAAAAGAGAGGGTGAAGAGAACAGAGAGAGGGAGTGAAAGAGCGGAAGAACAGGATTTTAGGACCCGTGCGCTGATGCCGTCAGGTCCAGTTGCAGAATCGGAGTAGAGGGTTGACAGAAACTTTTCCACCTTGTCAGGAGGAAAGGACACGGAGTCCAGGAGCAGCTGGGTACGACTGGGTATGGTGGGTACAGAGAGGGATGGGTTTGGGACACAAGATTTAGAGGCAAACACAGAGTTGAGGCATTCAGCTTTTTCATGTGTGGAGTCAGCTGTGTAGCCGTTTGAGGTAAGGGAGGGCATGGAGGGGGAACAAACACCAGAAACAGATTTGACCAGACGCCACCAGGATTTAGAAGAGGGAGATAGATAAGAGAGTTCGGTCTTGAGAACGGAGAGATATTGTTTCCTAGCTCTCCTGAGGGTGGACACACACTTGTTTCGGGCTTTGTGAAAGGAAATGAGATTTCCTGGCGTTGGATTTGCTTTCCAGGAGACAAAGGCAAGTTGTTTCTGGGAAACAGCCTCACCACAAGATTCTGTGTACCATGGACGGGAGGAAGGCTATGACAACTGAAGACGAGATGGGATAAATCTGGGCATGAGAGAGAGCAATTTACTTTGGAAGAATTCCCAGGATGAGTTGATGTCAGAGGCGGTAGAGATGGGAGACCAGTCCAGATGATTGATGGATGCTTGCAGACCGTGCCAGTTGGCCTGAGTGAAATGCCAGACTCGTCGACGCTGAGCAGGCTCCCTGAGAATGGTCAGAGAGATGTCCACTTTAACAAGCACATGATCAGATGATCCAATTGGAGCAGAAGAAGAGCAGCAGACATTTTCAGGGAAGTTAGTCATAACCAAGTCCAGAAGCGAAGATGCTCCGTTGACTGAGATCCGGGTCGGGAAATTGAGAGACTGTGTCAGTCCCAGTGAGTCGCAGAAGTCCTTTGCTGAGGAGCCATGGCTGGTGAGAGCCATGGCTGGAATTCTTCATTTGATCTTCATTTCAACAATATTGATAGATAAAGGGGATATAATGTAACAAATATCATGAAACATTTACATTTTTTAGTCCATTGTATTATTTAAATCAACATAAATGCAAATTTCGCATATGGAAAAAGTAAGTACACCCCTACATTTATCACAACTTCAAATACCTAAAATTAGAATCAGGTGCACCAGCTCAGGTGCAAATGATTAGAACATCGTTAGAGAGGATCTTGGAGGAACCCGTCTTATTTAAACCTCAGACATTTAGTTTGGTTTGCTCTTTGTTGTTGAAGTGTGCGGCGTCACCATGCCGAGATCAAAAGAGCTCTCTGAGGCCTTCAGAAAGAAGGTTAGAGATGCCTACGTGTCTGGGAAAGGATTTAAAAAGATCTCCAAACAATTTGAAATCAATCATTCGACTGTCCGGAAGATCATCTACAAGTGGAGAAGATTCCAAACAACTGCCAACTTGTTCAGGCCAAGCCGCCCCAGCAAGTTCAGCCCGAGAGCAGACCGCAAGATGCTGAAAGAAGTCTCCAAGAACCCCAGAATGTCATCACGGGACCTTCAGGTAGCTCTTGCCACTGTTGATGTCAAAGTGCACGAGTCTACCATTAGAAAGAGGCTGTACAAATTTTTATCTACATTGGAGGTGTGCCAGGAGGAAACCTTTGCTGTCCAGAAAGAACATCAGGGCAAGACCAAAGTTTGCCAATGTACACCTAGGCAGCACATTGGTGCCATTGGGTATGTTATGAACCATTTGTTATGTTATGAACCAATTGGTGCCATTGGTTATGAACACCACATTGTTCCAGAAGTGCTGGTCTTTACCAGCACTTCTGGAACAATGTGCTCTGGACAGATGAGTCAAAGGTCGAGCTATTTGGCCACAGTACCAGAAGACATGTTTGGCGAAAACCAAAGACAGCATTTGACCACAAGAACCTGATACCAACTGTAAAGCATGGTGGTGGAAATATTACAGTTTGGGGCAGCTTTGCTGCATCAGGGCCTGGGCAGCTCACCATC